>NC_056729.1:1813979849-1814148883 GCF_019279795.1 Protopterus annectens | reverse complement strand
AATTTATTTATTACTTATTTATTTTACATTTGTTAACCAGGCTAGTCCAGCTGGATACATGTTCATTTTCAGTGGAGGCCCGAGGAGAAAAGCTCCAAGTTCACAGACATACTATAATACATAATTAAAGTAAAAAGTACAAAAACATTAAAAAAACATTGAGAAACATTTAAGATAAAAAAAAATTAGTACATGACATTAAATGGACTAGATCGTCTTCAGTTATAATAAATTTTTCAAGACGTAATGAAAGAGTATAAATAGAAGTATTCAGTGTGCTAAAGTAGTATTCAGGAAAAGACAGTAGTAGGAAATATGAGAGGTAGGTTAGTTTAGGAAGTAGGTCTATGAATAGTTCTGAGAATGAACTTTAAGTTTTGATGGTAACAGAATAGTTAAAAGGAAAAAAAACACCAGTTAGTCAGGGTTGGTACAAGAGCATAACCAGTGGTTGGAGAGGAAATGTTTTAGGTTTGTTTTGAATAGTAGAAGAGAGGTTAGGGTTGTAAGGTTTAGTGGTAAGTGAGTTCATATTTTCCCAACAAAATTAGAGAATATGGAGACTCCTGCAGAATTATTTGATAAGGAAGTTTGCATCAACATTTTATTAGTGGAGCGTAGCTTTCTCAAGTTATAATACGGTGTTATAAGGGTAGAGAGAATTGGGGTGTTGTTAGGTTGGTAAAGGACTTTATGGGCGATTATAAGTTGTTTAAATTGTAAAAGGTGAGGTAATTCAAGCCAATCAAGTTGTTTTAGATTCTGACAGTGATGAGTCCTGTATGGTGAGTTAGTGGCAAATTTGGCAATATTATTATATGATCTAGCTAGTTTGTTAAGATTGTTTTTAGACAGATTGGTATATATGGGGGAAGCATATAAAAGGGTAGAGATCAAGTGAGTTCTAGCTATTGTGGTTCTGGCTAGAGGTGTCAGGAATTGTTTGATTCTATAGAGGGATCCGAGTTTTTTGTTCGTAGATTTTATTGTAGCATTTATGTGAGTGTCAAACTTTAGTTGATTATCAGTTGTAATACCTAGGAGTTTGGTGGTGGGGTCTGGAGAAATAATGGTACCATTGTTGGATACAAGTGTAAAATGAAGAGGTGGAGACAAGTGAGAGGGTGTAAAGAGCAATAATTTGTTTTTTTTTTTTTTTGGGTTAAGGAGAAGACAATGGTTGGAAAAAGTACAGTTTTGTACCTACCATAAATGTAGATGTTCGAAGATCCACATTGCTGCAGTCATAACTAGTGGGTAGTCCGCTGTCCTCGGTCGGCCCGAATACCAAAGTATTAGGCTGGCGTCGGTCATGGTCGCTTAGATCTGACGTCAGTACGCCTTGGTACTAAAGCGCATGACCGACCTCATATCCCCAGTCTTTCTTGCCCCAGATGTCAGAAGGCCCTGAAAAGAAAGGCCATAGCCAAAACACAGAGAAACATCCAACCACCCATGTACAAACAATATTTACAACCCAAAACACACAACCACCCCAAACCACAGTGGGGAAGGAGGGAGGGTAAATTGGACTGCAGCAATGTGGATCTTCGAACATCTACATTTATGGTAGGTACAAAACTGTACTATGTTCTTCATCTCACATTGCTGCAGTCATAACTAGTGGGTGGAATCCCAAAGCAAAGGTAAAGGGAGGATGGCAAAATTATAAAGCATTTGGAGCTGCTAACATGCCCTGTAAAACTGCAGTGGCAAACCCAGCCCTAGATTTGGAGTAAATAGGGAGATGATAATGTTTAGAAAAAGTGTGCACTGAACTCCAAGTAGCTGCCTCCAAAATATCTTTAGTAGCTACACCCCTTAAAAAAGCAGTAGAAGTGGCAGTAGCCCTAGTGGAATGAGGTCTGATTCCAGCCGGAATCTCTTTGCCATGGTGAGAATAACAAAAAGCAATACAATGGCCAATCCACTTAGAAATAGTTTGTTTAGAAACAGGTTTCCCCTGAGACCCCACAGCAAAAGAAACAAACAACTGTTGAGACTGTCTGACCCCTTTAGTTCTGCTCAAATAATAACGCAACTGCCTGTGAATATCCAAAGAGTGCAAACTTTTTTCCCCTTTATTTTGGGGATCAGCATAAAATGTAGGCAAATGAATAGATTGGTTTAAGGCCACATTTGAAACAACTTTAGGCATAAAAGTAGGGTTAGTACGCAGAGATACCCTATCCTTATGAAAAATCAGGAAGGGTTCAACTGCCATAAGAGCCTGTAATTCAGATACCCTTCTAGCAGATGTAATGGCCAACAAAAAAGCAGTTTTCCAAGACAAAAACTTTAACTCAGACGTAGCTGCAGGTTCAAAAGGAGGTAAAGTAAGCTTCTCCAACACAAAATTGAGATCCCAGGCAGGAGTAGGAGCTCTACGTGGGGGTCTTATGTTCTTTGCTCCTCTAAGAAATTGCTTAAACAAAGGATGAGAGAATAATGGTGGGTCACAATCATAGTGAGCAGAAATGGCTGCAGCATGAACTTTTACAGAGGAGAAAGACAAACCCTTGTCTAATAATTCTGTAAGATACTGAAGAGAAACACTCAAATTAGGCACTGAAATATCAAAGCTCTTTGCTTGGCTCCAAAGAAAAAATCTCCTCCATTTATCAGCATAAACTTTCCTTGTACTAGGCCGTCTGGCCTCCTGAATAACATCCAAAACTTGTTGAGGAAGCTGTGACCCTCCAGGGTCTAGAACAGAATATGCCAGGCTGTCAGGTGCAGGGACTGTATCCTGACATTGAGGAAATGATTGCCTGCCTGGGACAAAAGATGTGGAGTCGATGGCAGAGGCCAAGGAGGCTGCCTTACTAGGCTCCTCAGCAGAGGGTACCAGTGCTGACGTGGCCAATCTGGAGCTATTAGAATCATGGAGGGCTTGTCCTGTCTGACCTTCAAGAGCACCTTGGGAAGGAGAGGCAGAGGAGGAAAAGCATAGACGTGAAAATTGTTCCAACTGAATGAAAGAGCATCCACCTTCCAAGCTTTTGGATGAAACAGCTTTGTGCAAAACTTTGGCAGCTGGAAATTTAGTGGAGAAGCGAACAGATCTATGTCTGGAGTCCCCCAAAGCACTGTCAACTGTCGAAATACATGAGGATCCAATTTCCACTTGTGGGGATCCACCATCTGTCTGCTCAAAACATCCGCTAAGGAGTTCTGTGCTCCTGGCAGAAACCTTGCCTGAAGAGTGAGGTGCAAACTGAGAGCAGTCTCCCACAAAATCATAGCTTGCCTGCAAAGAGGGTACAAATGGGTTCCCCCTTGCTTGTTGATGTACCACATGACAGTTGTGTTGTCTGTTTGAATCAACATGTGTCCTGGTTGAAGTAGATCCTTGAAAGCCATCAAAGCAAATTGGACTGCTAACATCTCCTTCATGTTGATATGCAAATGTTGGAGTCTGGCAGGCCACATGTCTTGAACCCATTTTCCATTGAGGTGTGCTCCCCAAGTCTTGTCGGAGGCATCTGTCGTTAGGATCTGACTCGCCTCTGGTCAGGTCACAGAGAGTCCCTTGTTTAGGTGACATTCCTGAGCCCACCACAAAAACTCCTTTTGAATGCAAGGTATTATCTGAATGACAGTGTCCAAATCATGGCAGTGTTGAGTCCATACACTTTTGAAATACCATTGTAGCTTCCTCATATGCAGTTTGGCATTGGGAAGCACCAGAATACAAGATGCCATGAACCCCAAGGCTTGAAGGACTGTCCTTGCAGTCAGCCTGGACAGGAGAGACAATTGTTGGAAGTACAGGGTAAGATTTCTTTGCTTGTCCGGGGTCAAAAATGCCATCTGAGAGGCTGTATTCAGTCTCACACCCAGAAAGCACATGTCCTGAGAGGGTACTAGACTGGACTTTATTTCGTTCACAGAATACCCTAGGCACCGTAACACTGCCATAACATACTGAAGATGGTGAAGTAGCTTGTGTTTGTCTTGAGCAAGAATCAGGCAATCGTCCAAATAAGGATAAATTTGTATTCCTCTTAACCTTAAGAAGGCTATCACTGGAGCAAGAACTTTTGTGAACACCCTGGGTGCAGTAGATAAGCCAAAGGGCAACGCAGAGAACTGATAATATAAAGCTCCAGCCCGAAAACGCAGAAATCTCCTGCAGCTGGGCCTGATAGGAATATGAAGATAAGCCACCTTGAGATCCAGAGTTACCATCCAACGATCTTTGCCCAACAGGGGCAGAAGTTGTTGTAAAGTCAACATTTTGAATTTTGGAATGTCCAGGTATGTGTTGAGAATAGACAAATCCAGAATGGGCCTCCAAGTGTTTCCTTTCTTTGGTACAAGAAACAGGCGAGAATAAAATCCTAGGCCCACTTCTGACGGAGGGTCCTGTTGGATAGCCCCCATTTGTAGAAGTAACGAAATCTGTACATGAGCCTCCACCTTTTGCTGAGGAGGAATGTCTGGCATGCCTTTGAAAGGGGGCAATGTGTGGAAATAAAACTTGTAACCTCGGTTTATGATGTCCAGCACCCATTTGTCCTGGGTGACTAAAAGCCAGTTTTGCCTGAAAAGTGCCAACTTTCCCCCCAGAGGAGCTGCCTGACAGGAAGGATCGGGCAGCTGAAAATGCAGGTCATTGGGTCTGTTTACGAAAGGACTGGCCCCTGCCCTCACCTGTAGACTGTGCAGGGGAACTCCACGTCCTAGGCCTAAAAGAACCCTGTGCATGAGCTCTGCCCCTACCACGTCTAGATCTACCCCTAGACTGTAAATCAGAAGAAGGGTAAGCCCATCCCTTAGTGGGCCAATTCCTGCTAAACTTAGGGGGCTGCACCTGCAAAAAATCCTTAACAGTCTGCATAGACTTAGCTTTGTCTTCCATTTTCTTCAAGACTGACTCCACAGGAGAACCAAACAAAACTTCAGACTGCAGAGGAGCATCCAAAATACGAGCTTTAACATGCTCTGACAAGTTCTGATCTTTAAGCCAGGCATGCCTACGAATAACTGATCCAGTGGCAGCCACCCTGGAAGAGGCCTGTAAAGCATCAAAACCACACTGCAAAGAATGCTTACCCACTTGATCAGAGGCATGAACCAAATCCTGTAATTCTTTACACTCTATGCCCTCTGCTAAAGCATCTACCTTAGATTTCAACTGACTAAGGAGAAAATTCTGGTACTTCAGCATATGAAACTGGCAATTCAAAGCTCTCATTGCAAGAGTGGAAGAGGTATACACTTTTTTACCCCACCTATCCAAAGCTCTAGAGTCTTTATCCATAGGAACTGGATTCTTTACAACAGAAGCCCTGACACCCTTAGGTCCTTGGCTAATAGTTTCTGGGTCAGCCCTAGGGCTCTTATACAAATATTTGTGAGCCTCTGGTACCCTGTAATACCTATCTGGCTTAACCGGGGTAGGAGGCAAAGAGTCAGGTTTAAGGGAAGCCTCAGAGAAAACATCCTGCACAACATCCAAAACAGGGGGTATAGCCAAGGGCCTATGCTGTGGCAAAAATAGGAATTCCCTAAGCCTCTTTCTGGAATCAGAGAAATCCTGACCTTCCCATTTAAAATGTTCCCTCATAGAATGCAGAGTTTCTGAAAAAGAAAAATCTTCTGGAGGGGAAGCAGAAGGAGTAGAATCCTCTGTGTCAGAATCAGAATAAGGGAGAAAATCCTGAATGTCTTCAGCTGAAGACTCAGAGTAATCTGAAGAGTGCTCTAATCCTTCCACCTCTGGCTCCACCCTAGGCCTCTTATCTGGGGGGGGCATAGAACCTCTAATCAAGGAAATCAAATCTTCTGCCATTTTAAGCATGTGTTTTTTAGGGACAGACCCTGCAGAAGTAGGACTGACGCCAGAGGAAGACAAACCAGGCCTGGCCTTGGGAGGTACCTTAGAGACAGAGGGAGAAGGCCTAACCACCCTATGTGGAGAAGGGAATACAGCCACTTGAGAGGCCCCTTCAGCCTGATCCAACTCCTGAGAGGCCACATCTTGTAAAATTAAAGGTTCCCCCTGAGACTCAACTGAAACCTCGGCTGGATCCCCAGATTCCACCGTGGTTTCTAAAGAACCGGCGTCCGGAACGGACGACTCATCCTGTTTAGATTTCACCGATTTCTCCTTGCGCTTCTTAGTGGTAGCGGGCGTCGGAGGATCCGATGGCATTTTATAATTACACCGCTTACCGAAGACAAGCCTAGCACAATCTAACCGACGTTTAATGGTGCGCTTATTAAATTTAGCACAAAAGCGACACCCGACTACGTCGTGCTCAGGCCCCAAGCAAGGAATGCAAAGAGAGTGACAATCCCTATGAGGTATCTGTTTCCCACAAGAAATACAATTATTCACTTTTTCTGACATCCGGATTAAACTGAGGCAAGAAAAGACAAAAATATTCCCCAACGGGGTACTTAGCCCAACTTGGTTTCGGTCTGAAACTCAGAATACGAAAATTTCAGGACGCCGAATGGCACTTGCAAACGCTGCTTCTGCTTCGGACCATGCGGCAAGAAAGACTGGGGATATGACGTCGGTCATGCGCTTTAGTACCAAGACGTACTGATGTCAGATCTAAGCGACCATGACCGACGCCAGCCTAATACTTTGGTATTCGGGCCGACCGAGGACAGCGGACTACCCACTAGTTATGACTGCAGCAATGTGAGATGAAGAACATCCATTGTTCTATAGTGGTGAATGATTTTTGTGTGAGAGAATGAAGTTCAGTTTGGGATGAAGCTGAACAAATGATTGCAGATTCATCGGCGTATTGAATGCAGGTAGAGAAGGGAATAGAGAGATAAAGGTCATTTATAAAAATGGAAAACAATAGTGGACCTAAGATAGAGCCCTGTGGGACACCTAGGGAGGTAGGAAGGAGTTCAGAAAGATGATTTTGCCAGAGAACTGCTTGTTTTCGGTTATCCAGGTAGGATGTAAACCAGTTCAAAGCAGAATTATTGAGAGATAGTGACTTTAGTAGGTGGAGGAGAAGTTGATGGTTGACCATGTCGAAGGCTTTAGATAGGTCTACAAAGAATGCTGAGGAAAGAATATTATTATTGCGATTTTTGTTGATGCAGTTGGTAAAGGATAGCAAGGCTGTTGTGGTACTGTGAAAAGGACGAAAACCATGCTGACAGTTAGCTAAGAGATTGTAGTGGAGTAGGTGGGTAATTAATTGTTTGTGGATACATTTCTCCATTATTTTAGCAAGTGGAGACAGTAGAGCTATGGGACAATAGTTAGAGTATTCAGTGGAGTCACCACCTTTGTGAAGAGGAATAATATGTCAGATTTTCCAAATAGAATAGTGCCTTCTTTTATGGTTCTGTTGATCAATATGGAGATTGGGTAGGCAATGGCTAAGGCTCCTAGTCGGAGGTATTCTCCTGGTAATTTATCAGCTGAGGGGGTGGTAGGTTTTCATTTTTGAAGTAAGGAAGAGATATAGGAGGTGGGTATCGGTTCAAGGTGGAAGGGAGGGGGAGTGGAGTTTGTACTGGGCAAATTGGAGGTATCAGGGTTTTGTTGATTTGCTAGATTAAGTACAGCAGAAGTAAAAAAAGTATTAAAAGCATTTGCTATTTGTGTTGGACAGTCAGGGTTGGAGCCAAGTGGATTGGGTGTGTCTACTTTACCTGGGGATAGAAGCCTGTTTATAGTAGACCAGAACTTTTGTGGTTGCTGAAGGGATGATTTTTGAAGTTGGATATAGAAATTCTTTCTGTCTTGTAGGACAGTTTTTTTAGTTATATTTCTTTGTTGCCTAAAAGTTTGGTGATCAGTTATGTCTTTTGTGGTACGCCATTTAGCCCAAGATTTGTTCCTACTAAGGATTAGCTTTTTAGTCTGATTTGTGAGCCATGGTGCTGGTTTATTTTTCATTCTTATGGAACGCATTGGGGCATGATGGTCTAGGATAGCTAGGAAAGTAGTATTGAAGTAGATTACTGCTTCATTTATTGGGAGGGACTTGAGTGGTTCCCAATTACATTGTTTAAGTTCAGTTAGGAACAGTTCCTGGTCAAAATGTTTTTTGCTACGGGCAGTTCTTACTGGAGGAGAAATATTTACATTTATTTTATGTCTAATTATATATATTAGAGAATGATCACTAAGGTCATCAGGTAGGGTTCCTGTTGTATAGTTTTGCTGTGGACAATTTGTTAGTATCCAGTCCAGGATGCTTTCTTTATTATTAAGTTTATTTATTCTAGTTGCAGAGTTTATAACTTGTGTGAAGCCGTGCAGGTTGATCAGGGAGGATGGATTCGTATTGTTACATGAATTCCAGTCAATATTAAAGTCTCCTAGTAGTATTGTTTCTTGAGGGAGATTTAAGGAAAGCCAATTTAGTAGGTCTTCTAGTGTATTATGGTTTTTACCTGGTGGGAGATAAGTGCAGATGATGTTAACTGATTTTTGGTGGTTTAGCTGTAATTTAGAAATAATTATTTCTATGTTGTTTTCAGAGGGTAGTTTGTGGTTTATTTTGCTGATTTGTAGTCCTGATTTATAAAGAATTGCTACCCCCCACCTTTTTTATTTGTACGGTCCTGTCGAATGATGATATAACCTGGGGGGATAATTTCAATATCTTTTATTGTAGGTTTGAGCCATGTTTCAGTTAAGCAGAGGATGTCAAATTGGTAAACATCTAGAAGAGCATGAATTTGAGGTATTTTGTTGCATATACTACGTATGTTTAGATGGGCTATTAAGAGTGATTTAGAGGATTGGGCTAATAGTAAGGGGATAGTATGAGATTGGTTACTGTTAGCGGAGGATGGGTGAGTCTCTGGGCCTGGGTTAGGATGAATGTCTCCATCTATAAGGGAGTGGAATAAAGTAAAGCTGTAGTATTGGGGAAGTTTACAATTGTAGTCAAATAACTTTCTATTATTAAGTATTGAGTATTTAATATGGATTAGTAGATGATATTTAGCTTGGGAGTAGCTGGGGTTGTAGATGGCATTGAGAAAGCTTGTGGATAATGCAGGAAGAGACGTTGCAGTGTATCTGGAAGGGGTGATAAGAGTAAAGAAAAGTGGTTGTTCATAGGAGGTTGAGAAGTAGGTAGTGGTAAGAAAAGTCAATAGTGAGAGTACTAGTAAACATTGATGTTGGTTAGGCATGGTAAGAGAATGAAAATATAGATATTAGTGGTGAAGAAGAGGAGTAGGGGTTAACCTTTGGGAGAATGGGCTGGGGATATCGGGAGGAGATTTATATCTAATGGGTGTGGAGATAAAGATATAGGGTGTGGCCAGTAGTGAGTGTGTGATTGGTTGTAGGTAAAGGGGGAGTGGTTATGAGGGTATAAGAGTAGAGACCCCTGGGTGGGTGGGAAATGGGGGCAGGGTAGGGGAATGGAGTGAGCCTGAAGGGCGAATGGAGTGGGAAGACACAAGAGAGTGGATTACTACAGAAAACAATCAGTGGAGTGGAAGAAATAGCAGGTAAGTCAGATAGTTAGAGAAAGTGTATGTGTTAAAGTCGGCTGATCTGTAGAGATATATTAAGTTGGTGTACTAGAGTATGATGTAGCAAGGTGAGGAAGGAGAGGATAAGTATAGAAGCAGATTCAGGAAAATGTTTCAGTTAAAAGACTAGAAGGTAGGGTTAAAGGGGGAAAAAAGGCTTATGAGGAAAAAAGAAAAAAAATAGAAGAAATGGTGAGGCGCCACCTTGTGGCCAGTTATATAAATGCAACGACTGTTACCCGAGCAAGGGGCTAAGAATGGTTGGGAGAGAGGAAAGAATGCTATGTACCAGCAAAGTGAATAGTTGAGCTGGGTGTTAGTATAGATTCAACAGTAGTACATATGAGGGGATTGGGGGATTATTGGCTGCTGGCTAGTCAGGAGGGAAGCTTAACTAAGATACAAGAGTCGTTGTAGTCAGGTCAAACATACAGAAACAGAACATACTTTAATTCTCTTAATGTGTAGGTTTCTCAGGGGGCTGAAGGGTATGGTCTCAGTTGGTGAAATTCCTTTGCTTCCAGGAGGATAGTAGGCAGGAAATATTTGTGCTTGAATATACCAATTGACCACGCTAGTATAAGGTAAGAAGAGAGAGAGATAGTAAGTCTAACAGTGCTAGTATTGGAAAGCAAATTCAAAAATACATACATATAAACATATTTGCTAACAACATCAGCTTAGTATTCATGTTACAAATCATCTAGACAATGAAGTAAAGACACCTCTAAACCATATAAAAAATAAGGAAAAAGACAGGTAGATCAATGTGTCTAATAATTTGTCCTATTAAAATATTTAAGGCACAATATAAAGGTAAAAACATAAATGTACATTGTAATAGTATATGGGACTATCGCAAAAAGCCATTAATAAACTATGCAGTACTAACTTCAAATCATTACTAAATAGGATCTATATTAATGGTTTATTGGTTGAAAAACAGGTTATAGCCTGAAAAAGGTTAGGTCAGTAAACACCAACCTATGTACTATGTAAACGAAAGATTGAGACAGGCAGCATATGTTCCGTAAAGGAGAACTCAGAAGCCTTTGCTGCCAACTACAAAGGGAGTGGGGAATTATATTAGTCTCCATAGAAAAATAAGTTAGACCTGCTAGTTACCCATTAGGTAAGGATTCAGAGGGCAGTACAGTTTAAGATAATATTGTCTTGTTTCCAATGTAGAGAGATAAAACTCAGCCAGTCGCTAAGTAAATAGGGACTAATACGGTAGTATGCCTTCGGCTAAGTATATGAGGGCTATACACATTAAGCATACAGCTAAAAGCAATGCCAAGCAATGCTTGCCTGATGCAGCATAAGATTAAAAGTACCCTAGTGGCTCTAACAGGGTAAAGGTTAGAAGCGACAAGGATACACCGCTAGCGTTACACATTATCAAGTCTAGACTTCAGATAGGACTCTAAATATTAAACTAAACTGATAGTTTCAATGGATACGCAGTTAGAAACAGCTTGCATTTCACAGTATACAGTGTATGAAAGCGACAAGGATACATCGCTAATAACAACTAGCGTTACACATTATAGAGTCTAGAATCCAGATAGGACTCTACATGTTAAAGAAAACATATCGTTTCAATGGATACACAGTTAGAAACAGCTAGCGTTTCTCGGTATAACTGTAGGTTTCAGATGGGACTCTGCATTTAAAACAAAGGATACGCAGTTAAATACAACTAGCATCACTCAGTATTCAATTAGGATTACAGATGGGACTTTGCGTTTGAACAACCAGTCCTTCTCAATGGGACTCAATGACGCACACAATATACAAGCCCATGTGTAGATGCTATATAGGTCCGAATAATTAACAAATTAAGTTCCTTTTCAGCAGAAAGAAAAAACATCCACTAGGTTCACGGAAGGCCGCACTTCGTTCATTAAGTGTATAATGCAATTATTCACAAGCAGTAAATTAGATAAAACAAACGCTAGACTCTCAGTAAAAGACAATCTTTCAAAGGAAAAACAGTTCAGTCATTGTAACTTAGAGAGCTTAATTTTAAGTTAGGATATGACCATATTACTGGGTAGACATAGCAAATGATATTTATAGTAATCATAAAAACGCTTACTCTCAGCCTAGGTTAAGCCTCCGAATCCGGATGCACAACAGCCAAACAGTGCACAGGGAAAGAAAGATGGCGTCAGTGGGTAGTGGGATATATTTATAGGTTAATAGTAGACATTGGGGGAGGGTAAGAGGGGAGTAACCCAGAGTTCATGTCATAGACAAGAGTTCACGGGGTAGTGAGCATCAGATTAGAAGACAATGGGAAGAATACGTGATAGAGGAGGGGCAAAGAGGTAGAAGTATAGGTCTGATAGATGAGTGGGAGTAAGGTGGGATGATAGATTGGAAGGTAAGAGAAAAGCAAAGATAAAGAGCCTAATAGAGAAAAGGGAGATAATAAGATGTAGGAGAGTTATAATCATGGAATGTAACAACTTAGTTTGGAGAGCTGAGGGGAAAAACTAAAGCCCTGCATTAAGACACAAGAGAGTGGATTACTACAGAAAACAATCAGTGGAGTGGAAGAAATAGCAGGTAAGTCAGAGAGTTAGAGAAAGTGTATATGTTAAAGTCGGCTGATCTGTAGAGATATATTAAGTTGGTGTACTAGAGTATGATGTAGCAAGGTGAGGAAGGAGAGGATAAGTATAGAAGCAGATTCAGGAAAATGTTTCAGTTAAAAGACTAGTAGGTAGGGTTAAAGGGGGCAAAAAGGCTTATGAGGAAAAAAGAAAAAAATAGAAGAAATGGTGAGGCGCCACCTTGTGGTCAGTTATATAAATGCAAAGACTGTTACCTGAGCAAGGGGCTAAGAATGGTTTGGAGAGAGGAAAGAATGCTATGTACCAGCAAAGTGAATAGTTGAGCTGGGTGTTAGTATAGATTCAACAGTAGTACGTATGAGGGGATTGGGGGATTATTGGCTGCTGGCTATTCAGGAGGGAAGCTTAACTAAGATACAAGAGTCGTTGTAGTCAGGTCAAACATACAGAAACAGAACATACTTTAATTCTCTTAATGTGTAGGTTTCTCGGGGCTAAAGGGTATGGTCTCAGTTGGTGAAATTCCTTTGCTTCCAGGAGGATAGTAGGCAGGAAATATTTGTGCTTGAATATACCAATTGACCACGTTTAATTCTCTTAATGTGTAGGTTTCTCAGGGGGCTGAACGGTATGGTCGCAGTTGGTGAAATTCCTTTGCTTCCAGGAGGATAGTAGGCAGGAAATATTTGTGCTTGAATATACCAATTGACCATGTTTAATTCTCTTAATGTGTAGGTTTCTCAGGGGGCTGAAGGGTACGGTCTCAGTTGGTGAAATTCCTTTGCTTCCAGGAGGATAGTAGGCAGGAAATATTTGTGCTTGAATATACCAATTGACCATGTTTAATTCTCTTAATGTGTAGGTTTCTCAGGGGGCTGAAGGGTATGGTCTCAGTTGATGAAATTCCTTTGCTTCCAGGAGGATAGTAGGCGGGAAATATTTGTGCTTGAATATACCAATTGACCACGTTTAATTCTCTTAATGTGTAGGTTTCTCAGGGGGCTGAAGGGTATGGTCTCAGCTGGTGAAATTCCTTTGCTTCCAGGAGGATAGTAGGCAGGAAATATTTGTGCTTGAATATACCAATTGACCACATCTCAGCCTAGGTTAAGCCTCCGAATCCGGATGTACAACAGCCAAACAGTGCACAGGGAAAGAAAAGGATATAAGATAGTGAGTTTAACAAAAGGTACATTAAACAACATAGACGATACATTTTTTATACTTCTTATAGAAGTATAGAACATATAAGATAGCGAGTTTAACAAAAGGTACATTAAACAACATAGACGATACATTTTTTATACTTCTAAGCTAGCGGGTTTAACAAAGGTACATTAAAGAACATAGACGATACAGTTTTTGTACTTCTTATAGAAGTATAGAACATATAAGATAGTGAGTTTAACAAAAGGTACATTAAACAACATAGACAATACATTTTTTATACTTCTATAAGCTAACAAAAGGTACATTAAACAACATAGACAATACATTTTTTATACTTCTTATAGAAGTATAGAACATATAAGATAGCGAGTTTAACAAAAGGTACATTAAAACACATAGATGATATATTTTTTTAATTCTTATAGAAGTATAGAACATATAATAGGTTCATAGGTTCATACTAGGCTATCTGCCATAGGGCATTTATAAGCCTAGCCAGAATGTGTTTGGCTTTCGCCACCCATTTTAAATTAATTTTGCTATGCCCTTTTTCAAGGTTAGCATGCTGTGCCTCTGTCTGACAGTGACACAGTAGTGATACCTGGGTTAAATCTACAATCTCCCTACCACTGATCAAGATTTTTCTTGAAGAGAGTCAATGAGGGACTCTGCCTAACCTGGACTGGGATTTTATTCCAGAGTGAAGGCAGCCTCTGGGTTATGAATCTGTCCCTCCAGCATGTCCTATTTATTTCAGTGCTGAGGTTCAAGTCTCTTGAGTGCATAGCTCGATGGGATTTGGATTTTCTGAGGTGCAGCCTGTCCATTAATTCCGGGTTGGACATGGCTTTATACGTCAGCCACAGATCGCCCCTGAACAGGCAGTATGCCACTGTTTGAGCCCTTTGATCCTCTTTGTGAGGTACTTTTGGGGTCTTTCCATTTGCTGCAGGTGTCTGGTAAGGTACATCCCAAAAGGTGCATTGTACTCAATTATGGGCCTGATGAGGGATGAGTAAAGAGGCATGATGACCTCCCCTGATCTAGATGTGAATCCCTTCATGATTAGGTGGGCTATATAAAATGTTTTTCTAACCACTTTGGCCACGTGGTTGTCAAATGAGAGACTGCTATCAACTTGGGTCCCCAGGTCCCTAATTACTTCTTCTGTACTTAATGGATTACTACCTATGTGGTAATTTGTGGGCACTTTGTTTTTGCCAAAGGGGATGACTATACACTTTTTGGCATTTAGCTTGAGGCCATGGCTCTGACACCAGTTGTCTGTTTCTATGAGGCCCTTTTGAAGGATGCTTGTGTCGGCTGGAGAGTCTATTATGGCGCCCAGTTTGCAGTCATCTGTGAACTTGGTCAGCCACAGTCCTGCAGTGTTGGCCTGTACCTCCAAGAAATATATACCAAACAAGAGAGGTCCCAGGACTGAGCCTTGTGGGATGCCACTTGTAACTGGTTTGGAGGCTGACATGGCTCCAGCAATTCTAACCATGTGGGTTCTGTCCTTGAGCCAGTTTGCAACCCATCTAGTGACATAGGGGGTTTATATTTAAGCTGGTGAGCTTATCTATAATACCCGAGTGGGGTATTGCATTGAAGGCTTTTGCGAGGTCCAGGTAGGCTGTGTGGACCACCTTCCCCTCATCAATGGCCTTGGTGACTGTTTCAAAGAAATCAACCAGGTTTAAGAGGCAGAAACTGCCCTTAACAAAGCCGAACTGGGTAGGATCCAGTGTCTGTAGGTCCCCAATATCTTTATTTATGAGGTCCATGATGATCCTTTCCATAGCTTTGCAGACCAAGCTAGTCAGGCTTATGGGGCGATAGTTTCCAGGATCCGTTGAGGAACCACCTTTGTGGAGAGGGACCAATGGATGGGAGATCGCTGTACGCCACTCTTTGGGTACATATCCTGTAGTAAGGCTGAGATTGAATAGTAGTTTTATGTTTGGGTTTAGCTCTTCTTGTAGGTCATGTAGGACGCAGCCCGGGATGCTGTCTGGTCCCATTGATGCTGTGTTTTTTTCTTTGGAGAGGGCGGCTCTTACCTGAGCATCTGAGATGTCGGGGGGGCAGCACTCTGCTAGGATAGATATTTGCCCTTTTGGTGGGGGGGGGAGAAGTTTGCGCTGAACCTGTCAGCTAGGATGTTGGCAATGTCTGTGGGTTTGGTGTATTTTTTGTCATTTTGGACTAATTCTGAGTATATCTGGTAATTCCCACCCAGGTTCCTAACATAACTAAAGAAAGCCTTGTGATTATCCTTAGTGTCCTGTGCAATTTTTCTCTCGAAGCTGGCCTTAGACGATTTTATGAGTGCCCGTAGTTTTTTGCTAATACTGATCAGAGATGCCTTCCCTTTTTGGGATTTTGCTCTATCATTTAGTAGCTTCTTCCTTCTATTGTATCGTTTGTTTATGGCTGGGGTCCACCAGACAGGACGTCTGCCTTTGGAGGATTGGGTCTTGGTTTTATTTGGGATTGCATGATCCATGCATTCCTGAAGGTGTTCATAGAATGCATTTATAAAGGTTTCTGCGGTCTGGGCCATATTTTCCACAGGCCCGGGGGCTTTGAAGGATTCCACGTCGGTTTTGAGGAGTGTGAAATTTGCTTTAGAGAAGTTTTTCACTGTGGTTTTCTGGGCAGGAGGTGGGGTCAGGATGTGAATATCCAGTGAGATTAGTTTATGGTCTGATCTTACCAGTGAGGGATACACTTCTGGTCTGGAGCACAGAGCCCGCATGTTGGTGATGATCAGGTCCAGTATGTTTTCCCATCTTGTGGGAGGGGTAACAAGTTGTTTCATAGCATTTGAGTTTATAAATTCTAGGAACCTTTGGGCTAGGCTGTTGGAGCTAGAGTAATGCTCCCAGTCTATGTTTGGGTAGTTGAAGTCACCCAATATAATGGTGTTTGGAGAGACCTTCATATTTTCCAGTGTTCTCAGGAAGGCCAAGATGCTTGCTGTGCCACCAACCTGGAGGTGTGGGTATCTTTGACGAATATTGATACTCCCCCTCCTTTTGTGGTTCGGTCCAAGTTTTGGGGCCAAAAAGCATGGTATAAGGTATAACCTGGTAGTGCTGGGGTGTTCTCAGGAGCCTTGAACCAGGTTTCTGTTACTGCACAGATATCGATGTTTTCCATGCTAAGGAGAGTTTTGAGTGTGTGCATCTTGAGGTTTAGACTTCTGGCGTTGAGTAGCATTACTCTTAGTTTCTTATCCCTTGTGATACCTATGGAGGTGGGCTTGTCTTTTGAGCCTTGCCTAAAAAAGGCACTATGGGGGTAGCAAGAGCCTTTGCCAATATCCGAAAGCCCAGGGGTGACAGGTGCAAGCCGTCCCTAGCGAAGCATTGTGGCTTGTTGAGCATGTCATCCCAGACTGACAGGCATTGGATCCCCTTTGAATGACACCAATACTTAAGCCAATTGTTGAAATTGATCATCTTGTCTTCATATTGTGACATCATTCTTGGTGAGGGTAACATGCTACTCAAGGTCAGGGTCCTACCGGCCTGGGCCACATGCTCAGAGAGTTCCTCTATGTCTCTTTTCATGTAGTCCAGGGAGGTACATCTCAGGTTATTCACACCAGCATGGACAATGAATGAGTCATATTTGTACTTGCCTTGGAGTGACCTGAGTGCTTGTGTTATGTGGCGGATCCTAGCACCCGACAGGCAGCTCACCGTGACCTTCTCCTTGTTCAGCCTGGTGAGCAGGACGTCAGTGTGCCTGACGATAGAGTCACCTATTACAAGTGTATCAGGTGTGTTGTTTAGCCTTAAGGGCTGTGACTGTTCGGCACACTGGCTTTGTGAGCTATGTGTTGCACTTGTTTTGTTTTGGGGTAGCGTTGCTTGGGTGTCTGCTTTGGAGGTCTTTGCTGCTTAGGCAGATTTTTATTTAGAGCCTCCGAGTATGTTTTTGTGTGTTTGTGTGTTTGGTTTGCTGTTGTGGTAGGTCTATGTGAGACTGGAATTGTAGTGAGTGTGGTTTTCTTCTCCTCCTGACTGGTTACGCCAGTACTGAGTTGAGAGAGCTTAGCCTCCAGTTTGGCTATATAGATGCATCTCTCACATGTGTTGGAATTTGTTGGGAGGAGGAGAGGGTTGTCTGTGTACATGAGGCAGTTGTAACATTGCCTCAAGATTCCCAGATTCTCTAGCTGGACCGGAGTGGAGATTGACAACTGACCTTTAGACATGCTAGAATAGTATTGGGAATTCCTTTATAATTAAAAAAAAGGGCCAATGGGGAACAAGGTACTCAAGGGGAGTTTGTGAGGGTGTAGTGCTTTTAATTTTTTAGTGCTGACTAATATAATTGCTTTAGTGAGCAAATGCCAGGTAACTTAAATGCAATGTGTTACAGGTAACATAAATGCAAAAATGACAAACAGTAACTTTCTTTTAAGTGATACAAGGAAATAAGTACAGTAAGAAATGCAGATATCACTAGGGATCCACATAAGCACTGAAAAGCCGCGTTTTAGGTGGTATTAGCGTTTCAGGGAAATAACAAGCAAACAAACAACAAGCATACAAACAAAGCTAGATTCAGCAGGCCTGGATCTAGTCTATGCTACAGCAAACAAGGTGTACCAATTTCAGTAAGAAACAGTTGAAATATGCAGGCACTATAAGCCTTTAACCAGAAATTCCCAGCTCAGAAGGGCAGAGTCCAGGCTCTCCTCCCACAAGAGTGCAGACCATGAACCTTCTTAATGTAAAAAAACTGGCCTGAAGCCCAAGTGCTTAAACCAGAACTAATACACTTTTAGAATAACAGGCACTGAGCCCTCAATCAGCAGTTCCCAACTTAGAAGGATGTAAGCTACCTGTCACCTGTCCTGCCACCACAGTGCAGGCCACAAGCCTTCCTAATGTAAAACAACTGGTCTGAAGCCCAAGTGCTTAATCCAAAAGACTTATTTAATCAAGTTACTACCAAGATATCGAGTTTAACAAAAGGTACATTAAACAACACAGATGATACTTTTTTTTACTTCTTATAGAAGTATAGAACATATAAGACAGCGAGTTTAACAAAAGGTACATTAAACAACATAGCTGATACATTTTTATACTTCTTATAGAAGTATAGAACATATAAGATAGCGAGTTTAAAAAAGGTAGATTAAACAACACAGACAATACATTTTTTATACTTCTTATAGAAGTATAGAACATATAAGATAGTGAGTTTAACAAAAGGTACATTAAACAACATAGACGATGAATTTTTTGTACTTCTTATAGAAGTATAGGACATATAAGATAGCGAGTTTAACAAAAGGTACATTAAACAACATAGACAATACAGTTTTTATACAGAAGTATAGAACATAGAAGATCGTGAGTTTAACAAAAGGTACATTAAACAACATAAACGATACATTTTTTATACTTCTTATAGGAGTATAGAACATAGAAGATAGTGAGTTTAACAAAAGATACATTAAACAACATAGACAATACAGATTTTATACTTCTTATAGAAGAATAGAACATATAAGATAGTGAGTTTAACAAAAGGTACATTAAGCAACATAGACAATACAGCTTTTATACTTCTTATAGAAGAATAGAACATAGAAGATCGTGAGTTTAACAAAAGGTACATTAAACAACATAAACAATACATTTTTTATACTTCTTATAGACGTATAGAACATATAAGATAGTGAGTTTAAGAAAAGGTACATTAAACAACATAGACAATACAGATTTTATACTTCTTATAGAAGAATTGAACATAAAAGATAGTGGGCAGGATTCACGAAGGCTTGCATGGAGTCTAAGAGTAGTGTAAGACTCCATGCAGCCTTCGCGATCCAGGAACAGCCCTAAAGTCCGTGTAAGAGATCAGCTAAAATGTCTCTTACATGGAGTAGGCGTGGAAATGCTAATCACCTCACTTGCAGCCCAAAGGCATGCAAATGAGGTGGATTAGCGATCCACGAATCCCAAAGCAGCCCGTGTAAGAGCCGTTTTAGCTGCAGAAATGTACTCAGTTGACAACTGAGTACATTTCTGCAAAATCCACAACGGAGCCATGTCAGCTGCAAATAAAGTGTGCATCTGTGTCAGGCAGCATGCCAATGGCCAAATATGTAACCTGATGCAAAAATAATAAAAATATATATATTAAACACAGCGCAGTCCCGCGCAAACAGGGTGCGCTGTATAAAACATAAAAGCGAAGGTTATAAACCCACAAATGTGGGTTTTATGCAATACATGGAATGACAATGCAGGGACCAGCAGACCAAAAACAACATGGCCACCGTGTAGTGGTTGCTAAGGGGGGAAGCTGAGTCTAAGAGATGTAACTAAGCATTAGTAGGCAATCTCATGTAAATGAGGGTTAGGATACTGAGTCCCACAGTCACATAGCAAATGAGCAGTGTAAGAGATACATAAGGGGTGGAATAGAGTAGGAGATAGGTGACATCACAGGGGGGAATGGTAGAAAGAAATGCAGTTCATTGGATGTCAGTGTAACATGACAGATGACAGACACAGATCATGGAAAGAGGAGTGCCACAAGATAAGCATGGGAAAGTCAAGAAATGGAAGGTGTACACTGTTACTTATACACAGATCAGGGAAAGAGGAGTGCCACAAGATAAGCATGGGAAAGTCAAGAAATGGAAGGTGTACACTGTTACTTATACACAGATCAGGGAAAGAGGAGTGCCACAAGATAAGCATGGGAAAGTCAAGAAATGGAAGGTGTACACTGTTACTTATACACAGATCAGGGAAAGAGGAGTGCCACAAGATAAGCATGGGAAAGTCAAGAAATGGAAGGTGTACACTGTTACTTATACACAGATCAGGGAAAGAGGAGTGCGCAAGATAAGCATGGGAAAGTCAAGAAATGGAAGGTGTACACTGTTACTTATACACAGATCAGGGAAAGAGGAGTGCCATAAGATAAGCATGGGAAAGTCAAGAAATGGAAGGTGTACACTGTTACTTATACACAGATCAGGGAAAGAGGAGTGCCGCAAGATAAGCATGGGAAAGTCAAGAAATGGAAGGTGTACACTGTTACTTATACACAGATCAGGGAAAGAGGAGTGCCACAAGATAAGCATGGGAAAGTCAAGAAATGGAAGGTGTACACTGTTACTTATACACAGATCAGGGAAAGAGGAGTGCCACAAGATAAGCATGGGAAAGTCAAGAAATGGAAGGTGTACACTGTTACTTATACACAGATCAGGGAAAGAGGAGTGCCACAAGATAAGCATGGGAAAGTCAAGAAATGGAAGGTGTACACTGTTACTTATACACAGATCAGGGAAAGAGCAGTGCCGCAAGATAAGCATGGGAAAGTCAAGAAATGGAAGGTGTACACTGTTACTTATACACAGATCAGGGAAAGAGGAGTGCCTCAAGATAAGCATGGGAAAGTCAAGAAATGGAAGGTGTACACTGTTACTTATACACAGATCAGGGAAAGAGGAGTGCCGCAAGATAAGCATGGGAAAGTCAAGAAATGGAAGGTGTACACTGTTACTTATACACAGATCAGGGAAAGAGGAGTGCCGCAAGATAAGCATGGGAAAGTCAAGAAATGGAAGGTGTACACTGTTACTTATACACAGATCAGGGAAAGAGGAGTGCACTTAAGATAAGCATGGGAAAGTCAAGAAATGGAAGGTGTACACTGTTACTTATACACAGATCAGGGAAAGAGGAGTGCCGCAAGATAAGCATGGGAAAGTCAAGAAATGGAAGGTGTACACTGTTACTTATACACAGATCAGGGAAAGAGGAGTGCCACAAGATAAGCATGGGAAAGTCAAGAAATGGAAGGTGTACACTGTTACTTATACACAGATCAGGGAAAGAGGAGTGCCACAAGATAAGCATGGGAAAGTCAAGAAATGGAAGGTGTACACTGTTACTTACACTAAAGTTTCTTGCTGGGCATGCATGCACATGTGTGTGTGCAATGAAGCGCGAGTAGGGCAGTGTGTGCACGTGTAAGGCAGACTGAGCATGTGGGAGCATGTTGGCAGACTTATAAGACTGTTTGCATGGGTGTGCTTGTGTTTTAACCTGAATAAGATGATTCTAAACCATGTAAGCATGTGTGCGCGCGCGGAAGCCACTGTGAGCGCGTTTATGCTGGTATGCGCATTGCTGCCCCCCTGAGAAAACAGAGGAGAAATAGGAAGCAACAGAATTAGTAGGAAGCTAGCAGGGAATACTGCTGGAGCTAGCAGGTGAAAACAATTAGAAGCAGGCAATTACACAGGCAGAATAGTAGCCCAGCCCAGCACTTAAAACTCTGCAAACAGCACTTCAGGATGTTTCTCTCAAGAGACACTGCAAGACAGGAGTAAGCTATTAGAAGTGAAAAGTAAAAAAGCTGAACTCAGAGCAGAAATGCTAGGGGCTGCCATAGCTGTCATAATGAGACATAGGCGACTTGCTGATGGTGGTGACATTGCAGATGGTGCCAGACAACCCACAGTGAGGAGACGGAGAAGAGTGTACAGGCCCAGGGTCACCTACCATGGGTTACATGAGCTGGAGATAGTAGAGCGCTATAGAGTGGACAGAGACCTCCTGCAGCAAATAGTTGAGCTGTGCAGGCCACGCCTCACACACAGAACCAACAGATGGGAACCCATCCCAGTGAAAAACCAAGGTATGTGTTGGCTTAAGAATACTAGCAACAGGTACCTTCCAGAGACCAACTGGTGATATGATGGGGATATCACAGGCATCAGCCTCCAGGGTACTGCACCAGTTCCTGGATGCCATGTCAGCACATGTCGGTGATCATGTATATTTCCCCAATGCCCGTGAGGTATTGGCCAGCAATATGCGTCTCTTCCAGCAAATAGCGGGATACCCTGAGGTAGTGGGTGCAATAGACTGCACACACATACGCATCAAAGCACCAGCCGGTGAGTGGGGTAGGGTCTACATTAACCGCAAGGGCTTCCCGTCCATCAACTGCCAGGTCATGTGTAATGCCCAGGGCATAATAATGAATGTGTGTGCTGGCTGCCCTGGGAGCTACCATGATTCCCACATCTGGCATTTGACGCAGCTGTACTAGACATTTGCCAATGGGGACATCCCACACGGACACCTAGTGGGGGGATGCAGGTTATGCACTGGTGCCGTGGCTGATGACACCCATCAGAAATGCACACACACCTGAACAGGAACGCCATAATAAGGCACACGCACAAACACATAATGTAATAGAGCATGTGTTTGGGCTGCTCTAGTCACGGTTCCGGTGTCTGGATACATCTGGTGTAGCCTTGCAGTACACACCAACTACATGTACCCAAATTGTCATGGTATGTTCTATGCTACGTAATATGATCTTGCAAAAACAGCTGCAGCAGGACCAGCATAGGGCTGGGCCAAACAGCCCCCCACCATTGCCAAGGTCATCACAGGCAGAGTGTGACTCGGAGGAGGAACAACCTGAGCCTGCCCCAGTAGGCAGAAGGAGGTGTGCCCAGTATGCCCTGGCCTTGGCAAACAGGCAATGCATAGCACATACACTGGCTCAGTAGGAACCCTGGGAATGATACCCCCTCTGACTCACTCAAATAATAACATGGATGCCTAAAATGACATGACCTGCTCACACACATGTACATGGAGTGTAATATGTGCATCCGACCGAGGCAGCCCTGCAGCACCACCTGAGGTATGAATGTCATGTGTTAAGTAATGTAACACCATGTACTATATGCACACCTGAGGACCCTGACTAACATCCACCCTCACCAAGCATGAAGCCACAAAATGACGATGGGATGATCAAGTGCAATAACTGGCTGAATTAATGCAGTTAGTCAAAGGGGAGCCAATGTGTTTCAGGCTGGGAAGACATGCGGAGCATGACATGATGCACCATCTGCTAGGGGTGGTGTGCACCTATCAGTCCATGAACCATGGATACTGGCAAAGTCTGTCAGTACCCACAGCATGCCCTGAATAGGTACACAAACCCACCTTCATAGGTACCTCAAGGGATAGGAACCTAGATGTAATGCTACCCAGTGCCAGAAGTCTAAACAGCAAGATGCATGCAGTGTAAACACACACAGTATGGAGAATGTAGATATCAGTCCTGTAATAGAAAACTGGGTCAAGGCTCACATCAGCACCCTAACACTACCAGGTCACACCTCATACTGTGCTGTACAGCCTCAAAACATGGAACAAGCTACAAAAGGAGGGTGACTAGCAATAAATGTCAAGGATAACCACACCCCCATGTTGGTACCACAACAAGAAGCAGCAGGGATTAGCCATGGTCAAATACCAATGGTTAAACCGCCTACCAGTATACAGCCTGCTACAGACTACTGCCCTAATAGCAGGAACTGCACCTGGCCTATGTTGGAATAAATGAATATATCAAGCCCCCCAAACCACATTATATTTCTTGACTGAAAATACCTAGACATACACCGGGAGCATTATACTAGCACCAACACAGTCGGAGAAAAGTTCCCGGAATCCATAAACCAAAATGCCCAGGAACAACGTACCACTCCCACAAGAGGGGTAAGCATACTGGATGTGATAATCAGCAACATGGGTACTGAATGGCAAGATGAGAAGTGTATCCTTCACTGGTAAGACCAGACCATAGAGTAATCACACTGGATATAAATATCCCGACCCTAGTCCCTGGCCAGAATACCACAGTGAAAAACATGTGTAAAGCATAGGTTGCACCCCTCCAAACCGATGTGGAATCCACGAAAGGCCCTGTGAAAGTGCAGAATATGGGACACACCACAGAACATGTTATACAGGCATTCCATGAACACAGCCAGGAATGCTTGGAGTCTGCAATCACAAATAACAACAAGACACAATGCCATACACGCAGACATCTGGCATGCTGGACTCCAGCCATTACCAAACCATGCAAGAGAATGAGGAAGCTACCACATGATAGAGCAAACATAAAAAGGGAAGTAATCACTGATCAGTGGTATGGCAATAAAATATGTCAACACATACAATCCACTAAGGCCAGCCACAACAAGTAGAATCTGTGAATCCAGAGGCAATGTGACACCTGTCCCAAGTACACACACAACCACAACTCACCCCAATAAATACAAATATATGTGATAGACGCAATCATGTATCCAAACCCGAGGCTCAGCTCCCCCCAACTCAGTACTGTCAAAACTAGTCAGGAGGAGAAGGTAACCACATACACCACAAACCCAGTCCCACATAGACCTACAACAATTGTAAAACAAACACATAAACACAGAAAAACATTCCCAGAGGCCCTAACTACAAACACACCACACCAACAGAAGCCTCCAAAGCAGACACCCAATCAAACAACCTCCAAACATAGCACATGCAACACATAGTACACAAAGCTGGTGTGCCAAACAGTCACAGGCCAGAAGGAGAAACAACATGCCTGATACAGTTGTAATAGGTGACTCCATAGTGAGACACACTGCTGTCACGCACACCAGACTGAACAAGGGAAAGGGTACAGTAAGCTGCCTGTAGGCTGCTACAATATGCCACATAACACAAGTATGCAGGTCACCCCAAAGCAAGTGGAAATATGATGCAGTCATAGTCCATGCTGGTGTGAATGACCTGAGATGTACCTCCCCGGACTACATGAAAAGAGACATAGATGAGCTCTCCGATTATGTAGTCCAGGCCAGTATGACACTGACCGTTTGCATCATCCTACCCTCACCATGAATGATGCCACAGTACAAACACAGAATGATCAGCTTTAACAAGTGGCACAATTACTGGTGTCATTCCAAGGGGATCCAATGTCTGTCTGCTTGGGATGTCATGCTTGACAAGCCACGCTGCTGTTTCAGGGATGGCTTGCACCTGTTATCCCTGTGCGTCTGGATATTGGATAAGGCTTTTGCCACCTCCATAGAGCCTTTTGTAGGCAAGGCTGAAAAGACTAACCCACCACCCTAGAAAACATAAGTGGAAAGAAACATAAGGGTAATGCTGACCAATGCCAGATGTGTAAACCTCAATATGCATGCTCCAGAGGCCCTCCCCAGTATGGAGAACATTGATGTCTGTGCAGTGACAGAAACCTGCTGCAAGCCTCCTGACAGCACACCAGCACTACCAGGTTATACCACATATCATGTGTTATGGCCCCAAAACCTGGAACAAAACATAAAAGGAGGGTGAGTATCCATATTCAGCACAGACACCCATATGTTCAGTTAACTGACAATGCTTAAGGCATTGGAGTCCACCCATGTGCAACTAACCATAGGCAAGACTGATGTACAGTCTGTAGCATGCTACAGACCACACTCTCACACACAGGAACCCCACCCAGCCGTCCTGAAGACAGTAGACAGTATGAATGTACCACCAAATACCAAACAAGGTACTCACAAATTACCACATAGGTGGTAAACCATTATGTATGGAAGGAGTAATCAGGGACCTAGGGACACAAGCGGACAGTAACCTGTTACGTGACACATTGCCAATGTGGCTAGGAAGACTGTCTATATTGGACACCGTATCATGAAAGGATTCAGAGGTCATTGTGCCCCTATACTGTTCTCTTATCATAATCTAGTACAATGCCTCATTTGGGATGTACCTTACCTGACACCTGCAGCAGTTAGAAAGACCTCAAAGGTACCTCACCAAGAGGATAAAGGGTCTCAAATATATGTCATATGCTGCCTGGCTGTAGACACATACTGCCTACACAGAGGCGTTGTATGCCTGTTGTAGAAGGCCATGCCCAACACAGAAGTAATGGACATGCTCCACCCCAGAAAACTCAAAGCCATTGGAGCTGTGAGAGTGAGAGATGTCAACCTCAACACATAATGAAATAGGATGTACTGGAGGGACAGATATATAACCCAGAGGCTCCCCACACCCTGGAACAGAATCCCACTACATGTTAGGCAGAGCCCCTCACTGACACTCGTCAACAGGAATCTTGCCAAATGGATGGATGATCGTAGATTTACATTGGGGGTCTTCACTGTATCACGTCCAGACAGAGGCACAGCTATGTAAATCATAAATGACTATAATATTCACATAGCAAGGGGTGGCGAAAGCCACACACACTCTGGCTAGGCTTACAAATGCCCTAGGGTGGATAGCCTAGTATGAACCTATGAACCTATGAAGATACAAATTGTACAGGACACTAAGGATAATCCCAAGGCTTCCTCAACTGATGGTAGGAAGCATGTTGGGAATTCACAGATATGCTCTGGATCACACAAATATTGCAAACAACATACCAAACACACACACATATTGCCAACATACATCCTGACAGGTGCAGTGCAAACCCCACAATGCAAAATATCTATCCCAGCAGACTGCTGCCTCCCTGACATTATGTCAGCCTTACCACAGGATATGTACTCAAAGAGCAGTGTACAACAACACTGGTCATTCTCAACAAAGGTGTTGCCTGAATGGATACTGAAAACTACCACCCCAGAATCCTGAGAAGCTTGGTCTGCACAACTATGGAAAGGATCAGCATGTACCGCAGACATAAAGATATTGGGGATCTACTGACACCGGACCCTACCCAGTGTGGCTTTCTTAAGTGCAGATCCTGCCCCTAAACATGTTTGACTCATTTGAAACAGTCATTAAGGTCACTGATGAGGGCAATGTGGTCCACACAGCGTAGCTGGACCTTGCAAAGGCTTCCATACAATACCCTATGTGTTCATTATAGATATGCTCACCAGCTTAAATATAAACCCCTATGTCAGTAGAGGGTTGCAAACCAGACCAAGGACAGAACTAACATGGTCAGACATGCTGCAGCCATGCCAGACTACAAACCAGATATAACTGGCATCCCACAAAGCTTGGACCTGGGACCTCCCTCGTTTGGTATATATGTCCCATAGGTACAGGCCAACATGGAAGGACTGGGTCTGAACATGTTTGCAGAGGACTACAAACTGCCTAACATATCTGACCCTCCAGCTGACACAAGCATCCCAAAAAAGGGCCACATATAAACAGACAACTGGTGCCATAGCCATGTCAGCAAGCTAATTGCAGAAAAGTGTATAGTCAACCCCTGTGGATATACAGTAAGTGCCCACCAATTACCACATAGGTGTTAACCCATTACATACTTAACATGTAATGAGAGACCTGGGCACACAAGGTGATAGATATCCTGCATTGGACAAACATGTGGCTGTAGTGTTCACAGAAACATACCATATACCCACCTAATCATGAAGGTTGTCAAATCTAGATATGGGGAGGTCATTGTGGCTCTGCAGTCATCCTTCATCAGCGTTACAATTGACTACAATAGCCCCTGTGGGATGTACCTCAGCAGACACCTCCATCAACTGTAAAGTCCCCAACAGTACCTCACCAGGAGTATCAAAGAGCTTGAACAGATGTCATGTGTTGCCTGATTAAACAGAGTGCAACTCCACACAATGCCATACTGCCCACCCAGAGGCAAGCTGTGCCTGATGTATAAAGCCATGTCCAAGCTGGAATCAATGAACATGCTGCACCTTGTTCAATCTAAATGGCAGTGAGCTATGCACATGAGAGACCTGAACCCCAGCACTGACATACATAGGACAAGCTGTACTGCATTATCCATAACAAAGAAGCCACCCCCACGCATGAGTAAACTACCAGTACAGGTTATCCATAGAGTCACTCTTGATTCTCCTCAAGAGGAATCTTGATGAGTGGATGGGAGATAGTAGGTTTACCCTGGGTATCACTGTTATGTCACGGGTAGATGGAGGCACAGTATACTAACCATGACATATGTCATGGCAAACTCCACTTACAATGTGTGTTGAAGGACAAACACACTCTCTGACTAGCATTAGAAATGGCGTAGGGCACATCGGTAGTGTTTGCCAATGTACACCTATGTTGTGGAATACACTACCGATGTTGGACAAGCCTGTTTTAAGTAGTTCATATCTGAACATAATGCAACATGGTCAGATGTGCACAACTGGCCCCTAACCAGGCTGTTGTGCTCACTATGGAAATGTAAAGCAGTGATAGGACTAAAGCCAGGATACTGTCCACCACAGTGAAAGTACTGAACCAGTACACTATACAGTACTACAGTGCTAGGTCAGTATGAAAGGATGTTGACAACTGTATGCAAAGTATCCCATGCAAACCCTGCAGGCACAGTATAATCTCTGTTGTGTTCACACACAAAGCAGTTGGACAGTAACTACACAACATGACACACAACACACAACCATAAACAGGAGATATTTGTTGAAGTGCACACTCATCCACAAATGTGATGGGCTGCAGAGTTCAACATATGGAAAGCTCACATTGGGCATGCTCGCCACTTTGATAAATGAGACATATTTCAGACAACATGCCATGGGAAGTCTGAACTGGGCATGCTCACACACTTAGGGCAAATATCAGTTTAGCAGTTGGCCACACATATCTGGTATTTGTATGTGTTATTCCAGGAACCAACAACATTACAGCAATCTGCCCAGTGCTCACAGTTAAATGATTACAGAGACATACGTGATATAGTGGATCCCTCCCATATGCAAACATCTTCCACAGATACACAAGTTGTTCATACAAACAGGGAATGCTATGGCAATAAAGACTTGCAAACACTTCTATCAGCAACAAATAATGTGCATCTGGCAATTAAACATATGGATGTAGAGGTCAACACTAGGCTGTTTGCCCTAGGGAATCACAGCTTAGCCAGAGTGTGTGTGTGTGGGTGATCGGGGTTGGTGTGTGTGCAAGTCTGTGTGAGGGAAATGTCCCTTTTAGCAACAGGAAAAACATACTACAGGATTCATATTCCCCTTTCTAAACACTGATGATGTCAGCACCCTATAAATACAGCAGGAGAAGTGAAGTTTCCCAGTAATCCAAATAGTGCACTCTGCTAATGCATCCATTTCTAGTGTCATAACATAGTTAGGTAGGCGTTTGAATCCTGCAAGTATGTGTGAGGTGGGATTATGTAAAAAACATCCCTTTTGGCAAATGGGAGAACACACTACAGGATGCACATTCCCCTTTCTAAACACTGATGATGTCAGCACCCTATAAGTACAGCAGGAGAAAAGAAATCTCCAAGTAGTACGAATAGCAAGCTCCGCTAATGCGTCCGTCTCTAGTGTCATAACATAGTTAGGTAGGGGTTTGAATCCTGCAAGTGTACGTGAAGTGTGGTTAGTGTAAGTCTGTATGAAAAAAACATCCCTTTTGGCAAATGGGAGAACACACTACAGGATGCACATTCCCCTTTCTAAACACTGATGATGTCAGCACCCTATAAGTACAGCAGGAGAAGAGAACTCTCCAAGTAATGCGAATAACACACTCCGCTAATGCGTCCATCTATAGTGTCATAACATAGTTAGAGAAGGGTTTGAATCCGGCAAGTGTGTGTGAAGGGGGGTTAGTTTAAGTCTATATGAAAGAAACATCCCTTTTGGCAAATGGGAGAACACACTACAGGATGCACATTCCGCTTTCTAAACACTGATGATGTCAGCACCCTATAAGTACAGCAGGAGAAGGGAAAGCTCCCAGTAATGTGAATAGTGAGCTCCACTAATGCGTCTGTCTTGAGTGTCAAAACATAGATCAGTAGGGGGTTGAATCCTGCAAGTGTGTGTGAAGGGGGTTTAGTGTGTGTGCAAGTCTGTGTGAAAAAAATGTCCCTTTTGGCAAATGGGAGAACACATTACAGGATGCACATTCCCCTTTCTAAACACTGATAATGTCAGCACCCTATAAGCACAGCAGGAGAAGGGAAATCTCTCAGTAATGTGAATAGCGCGCTATGCTAATGCGTCCATTTTGAGTGTCATAACATAGTTAGGTAGGGGTTTGAATCCTGCAAGTGTGTGTGAAGGGGGGTTAGTGTGTGTGCAAGTCTGTATGAAAGAAGTATCCCTTTTGGCAACTGGGAGAGCATACTACAGGATGCACATTCCCCTTTCTAAGCACCCTATAAGTACAGCAGGAGAAGAACCGTCTCCCAGTAATGTGAATAGCGTGCTCTGCTAATGCATCCATCTCTTGTGTCATAACATAGTTAGGTAGGGGTTTGAATCCTGCAAGTGTGTGTGAAGGGGGTTAGTGTATGTGTAAGTCTGTATGAAAAACACATCCCTTTTGGCAAATGGGAGAACACACTACAGGATGCACATTCCCCTTTCTAAACACTGATGATGTCAGCACCCTATAAGTACAGCAGGAGAAAAACAATCTCCCAGTAATGTGAATAGTGCACTCTGCTAGTGTGTCTGTCTCTAGTGTCATAACATAGCTAGGTAGGGGTTTGAATCCTACCAATGGAAAGTGTGTGTGAAGGGGTATTAGTGTGTGTGCAAGTCTGCATGAAAGAAACTAAAAAAACACACTACAGAATGCACATTCCCCTTTCTAAACACTGATGATGTCAACACCCTGTAAGTACAACAGGAGAAGAAAAATCTCCCAGTAATGCGAATAGCGCGCTTTGCTACTGCATCTCTCACTACTGTCATAGCACAGTTAGTTATGGCTTTGGATTCCAGACATACCACGTGAGTTTTTGTCACACAGAATGCCCATGTGTGTGGGTTGTTGTTCACAATAATGCATGACATCGATTAAACCAGTAATGGCAATGCACAGATGCGTGTGCCAAATACACATATGTACCTGTGACCTTCAATAGTTACCATGTCTGATGCCTGCCACATGTGAATACATGGTATTTGCACTGGATAACATTATGACTGTGGTCTTCTGTGTGGGTGCTGCATGTGGTATGTATATATACAGTGTGAGATGTAGATGGCATCAGCCTAGCAGCGAGGGATACACATCTGGTCTGGGGCATATAGTCTACATGTTGTTGATGAACAGATGCTGCATGTTTTCACCTGTTGTGGGAGTGGTAAGAAGTTGTTCCACAGCAATGCAGTGACTACATGCTAAGAACCTTTCAGCTAGGGTGTTGCAGCTACAGTAATTCATCAGCATTCAGTAATACGTTAGCATTCCTGGAGAGGGTATGATGCCAACCAAGGTCAGGGTCATACCAGCCTGTGCCACTTGCTCAGTGAGCCCTTCCATGTTCCCTATCATGTAGTCCAGGGAGGTGCATCACAGGTCAGCTGTAGTGGCATGGACAATGACTGAGTCATATGTGTCCATGCCTCTGACTGACCTGTATGCTTGTGTTATGTGGTGGACATAGTGCCCCACGAGCATATCACTGTGACCTTCATCTTGTCCAGTCTGGTGAGCGTGACCTCTCTGTACCGGACAATAAAGGTACCTAACACAACTGTAGCAGGTGTGTTGTCTAGCCATACAGGCTGTGACTGTTTGGCACACAGGATTTGTGTGCCATGTGTTATGTGTGCTGTGTTCTGGCATAATGTATGCCTGTGTGCCAGCTGCAGAGGTGTCTGCCACTCAGGCAGGATGCTATTCTTAGGCTCCACGAATGGCCCAGTGTGTTCATGTGCTTGTATTGCTGTCAGTGTAGGTCTACATCAGACTGGTATTGTAGTCACTGTAGTATTTCATGCCACCTGACAGGTTATGCCAGTACTAGGTTCAGAGTGCTTAGTCCACAGTTTGGATATGTTTCCATCTCATACATGTGTTGTACATCCATAGGTAGGGGATAGGGTTCACTGTGTACATGTGGCAGCTGTGACATTGCCACATGACCCACATATTCCACAACTGTACCATAGATGTGACTGACAACTGACCTTTGCACATGCTACCATAGTATTGTGATTGCCCTTGTGATTAACAGCACATAGGGCCAATGGGGAACAAGGTACATAGGTTCATAGGTTCATACTAGGCTATCTGCCCTAGGGCATTTATAAACCTAGCCAGAATGTGTTTGGCTTTTACCATCCATTGTAAATTTATCTTGCTATGCCCTTTTCCGAGGTTAGTATACTGTGCCTCTGTCTAACAGTGACACAGAAGTGATACCCGGGATAAACCTATGATGTTCCATCCACTCATCAATATTCCTCTTGAAGAGAGTCAATGAGGGACTCTGCCTAACCTGGATTGGCGTTTATACAGGTATCTGTGGTCTGGTCCGTATTTTCCACAGGCCCGGGGGCTTTGAAGGTTTCCACATCAGTTTTGAGGAGTGTGAATTTGCTTTAGAGAAGTTGTTCACTGTGGTTTTCTGGGCAGGGGGTGGGGTCGGGATGTGAATATCCAGTGAGATTAGTTTATGGTGTGATCTTACCAGTGAGGGATACACTTCTGGTCTGGAGCATAGAGTCCCCATGTTGGTGATGATCAGGTCCAGTATGTTTTCCCCTCTTGTGGGAGTGGTAACAAGTTGTTCCATAGCATTTGAGTTCATAAATTCTAGGAATCTTTGGGCTAGGGTGTTGGAGCTAGAGTCATGCTCCCAGTCTATGTTTGGGTAGTTTAAGTCACCCAATATAATGGTGTTTGGAGAGACCTTCATATTTTCCACTGTTCTCAGGAAGGCCGAGTGCAGTTCTTGGGTTTGGGAGGGTGGTCTGTAGCAGGCTATAACCTGGAAGGCAGTTTTACCCATTGTTAGTTGCACATGGATAGTCTCTGATGCTTGGTGCTTTGCCACCAACCTGGAGGTGTGGGTATCTTTGATGAATATCAATACTCCCCCTCCTTTTGTGGTTCGGTCCAAGTTTTGGGGCTGAAAAGCATGGCATGAGGTATAACCTGGTAATGCTGGGGTGCTCTCAGTAGCCCTGAACCCGGTATCTGTTACTGCACAGATATCGATGTTCTCCATGCTAAGGAAAGTTTTGAGTGTGTGCATCTTGAGGTTTAGACTCCTGGTGTTGAGTAGCATTACTCTTAGTTTCTTATCCCTTGTGATACCTATGGAGGTGGGTTTGTCATTTGAGCTTTGCCTAACACAGGCACTATGGGGGTAGCAAGAGCCTTTGCCAGTATCCGAAAGCCCAGGGGTGACAGGTGCAAGCTGTTCCTAGCAAAGCAGGTTGTTCAACAGAAGATGAGTATGTCAGGGTGTAGTGCCTGTGATAAGTTAGCAGTGGCATATATGACTGCTCACATGGACAAATGCCAGGTAAGTCATATGCAATGTGTCACAGGCAACGTACATGTGAACAGGACAAACAGTGACATTCTGTCAAGTGAGACATGGACAAACATATAGTAAGCTATGCAGATGTCACTAGGAGTCCACAGAAGCTCTGTAACTCTGCATTGCAGGTGGGATCAGTATTCCAGGGTAACTGCAAGCAAACATGCATGCAAACATAGCTACAGTAAGCAGGGCTGCATGTAGTCCATTGTACAACAAACAAGCTGTACCACTTCCAGTAAGTAACACTGCAAATATGCAGGCACTATGCACATGTACATGGAAATACACAGGTCAGATGGCTAGGGTCCAGTCTCAGTGCACACAAGTGTACAGACCATGTACCGTCAGGATGTACAATAACTGGATGGAAACCCATGTGCTCATACCTGCAGTAATACACATGTCAAATGACACTGAGCGTTCACTCAGTGGTTCCATACTTAGTAGGATGTATGCTACCTGGCCTGCCACCACAGTATCCCTGACATGTATGGGGACTCTCCCTCCTGTGACAGTTAGTTTTGTGTGTTGGGGCTATCTAGCATGGTATGAGATGTGAGCTTGCAGTGCTACGGTGCTCCTGTGTGTCCTGTACCAGTCGTGTAGTACTGCACACATATCAACATCCTCAAACATCCGCATTGCAGAGTCCAGTGTGGGCAACATGCCACTTGCAGTTTACATGTCCATCATTGCGTATTAATACTTTCATTACCTTATCCCCTGTGCTACCTATGTATGTAGCCTTCTGTTGACATCCTTACCACCAGTATGCCAACATGTGCAGATGATACACTATGGTACTTACCATGGGTGTAGACAACAGTACATGACAATCATACCCTTACTGCATCAGGCATGCTGTGATATACCCACAATTATATCAGCACACATTACTGTTAACAACATGATACTATTACTACACGTCTATGTACTCACCCTGTGCATCAGCAACATGTTAACCTGTACCTGCACTGATGTTACAGATTGCAGGAGGTGGCACAGTTTCATCATATGCACAGGGTGTGAACTTGGTATGCTTGAGTCAGCCACTGATACCACCAATTGACATGTATGTGTATGTGTGTTGGTGAGGGACAGCAGTACAAGGTGGGGCAATGTTGATGCAGTGTGTGAGTGTATGCGGTAGCCCTAGGTGTTGTCAATTCGTATGTGTGTATGGATGCACACAGTTCCACCTCATGGCTGCCATATACTGGTGTTTGTGGACAGCCACAGACTGTACCTGCCAGGTCATACAGATCAGTGTCTCTGGCTATGGACATGATACCTGTGCCATGCAGGGGTGCTACGGACCATATCCAGTACCAACCCAGACTGGGTACTGTCATCAGAAGCAGGTGTTTGTTGACTGGACACAGATCCCTGTCGGGCCTGGCCAGAGCCACATGCACGTGGTCTCCTGGGGCGGTCTGATGACAGCACAGACCCAGCATTGCTGGGGCTGCTGCTGGCACTATGGGGGCGGCCGCGGCCTTGTTGTCATCCACGACGACTGCCAGCTGCTGCTGTTGCTGGCATACACCCACGTCGACACCTCAGCCGTCCACCATCGCCCTGGCTCATGGACATGTAGTTGTGGAATTGGTCTAATATGTCCCCACAATGTCTGTCTATGACATCGGTGAAATTACGGATGGCAGCCACAGTGTCACGCATACTGTCAGTCATGGCTGTGTGACATGCTGTCAGCTCCCTCAGACCCTGTCTGGTGTACCATTCCATACGTGACTGTGCCTGCATGACAGTCCGAAACATAGCTGAGGTTGTAAGACCTCTGTGGGCACGTCTGACAGGGGCAGTACGCCCATGGATGCTCCCACGAGAACCCCTGGACATCTGTCTGTGTGGTACCATCTCAGGGCCATGCCCATGGCTGCTGTGTGGGGAAGCATGTGCCACAGATACCACATTACCCTGGTCAATGTCCACTGTATGCTGTCCATCACCTAGGGACATTGGTGACAAAGGGTGTATTGGCAGGATAACTGTGCACATTGATGGGGTTGACAGCTGTGTACTGTCAATTGGCTGACCAATGACGGACCCTGGCATACCTTCCTGTGCCATTACACAGATGTCATCATTATCAGTACCCATGGCACCTGATTCAGGTTCCCTGCTGCATGACACCAGAGCAGCACCAGAACCTGTGGGAGGGAAACAGAACACACAGTTTACAATGTCTACACAATATTACCAGTGATGCACACATCCACACATGCACAGGTGCACACATGCACACATGCCCAGGTGCACACATGCACAGGTGCACACATGCACACATGCACAGGTGCACACAGGTGCACATGTGCACATGTGCACATGTGCACACATGCACACATGCACACGTGCACATGTGCACACATGCACAGGTGCACACATGCACACATGCACACATGCACAGGTGCACAAATGCACAGGTGCACACATGCACACATGCACACAGTTGCACACAGTTGCACACAGTTGTACACTACTCAGTATGCAAGATATCAACACACAGACACAGACACACCTGCATGCATACACAGAGCAGTACTTAGTGAGCCTAATATTACTATTACTATCAAGACTATTAAAGGTATTGTTAATACACACTCGCCAGCATGGATAGGCTGCATTGCTGTTACACCGGAGGGACCTGCAGAAGTGAGAAAACTAATGTCAGTGGGCACAACTGTGCCATCGTTACTGAGTATGATACAGGTCAGTAGCACAACAGTCGCCTTTCACAGGTCAGCTGCTGATATTGAGGATATCACACTTGCACATTAAATACTATGATGACAGCCTCAAACCAAGGACACACCTCACACATGCATTAACTACTAGTGTACACAACAGTCAACTATACATATGGCATATTACCTGCACGCTCATAGTCTTGCTGCTGCGTGGCTCCAGCCTCCATCATAATGCATGTCTGCTGCTGATGTTGTTGTCAGACTGGAGCCACTACACTCGTGAGTAGTCTCTCCAGTCTGGTGAGTGGGGGATGTGTAGCCACCCCACCACCTGTGGCGACCTGTTGCCTGTGGATATCCGATGCACACTGACGGACATGTCTGATTAAATCACTGCAGTGATGTCATACCTGCTCATATGTCCTATTATGCGTGCCTATGTCATTTACCCGATGGACCAGGTCTTGCCACAGTGCAGCCCTCTCCGGCTGATTCTGGCTGGTGCGGGAAAAGAGTATTGCATAATCCCACACCAGGCTCTGGTGTATCTCCTCATCCTCAGCTGCAGAGTACGCTGGATTTCTTGGGTGAGCCATGTTCCTGAAAAAGGAAATAACATGATATCAGCAATATATGTCAGCAGAATTTGGCACACATACTACACATGCTACTCGACTGTTATGATACGACATATCTCACATATATAGCATCTGTCTGTCTATTGGTGGATACACATGTAAATGGCCAGGTATCAGTGCTCAGCCAGCAACTGTGCAACAGTACCTGGCACACTCCATATGACATACTACCAAACCCCAGCAGTCAAAACACTGATTCATGTCCAGAGCACCTCCTCACTCTGGGGGTTTGTATCTAGGTACTGTATGGGCTACATCATCAACTACTGTGAGCTGACCACAAACTAATTTCCCTGGATATACATATCCCACCTTCACCACCAGCACAAACGACTATAGTGAATAACATTGCAAATGCAAACTTTACACTTTGTAACAGTGATATGGTATCCTTTCAGCCCACTGTACCAGTGGAAGACACAACCCACAATGCTGACCCCTTCACAAATGATTTCTATGGACATCTCCAAGAATGCATGGATCATGCAATCCCATATATAACCAAGACACTCTCCACAAAGGGACAGCATCCTGTCTGGTGGACCCCAGCCATAGACAGATTGTATTACAAAAGATGGAAGCTACTGCAAGACAGAGCATAATTCCATAAAGGGAAGGCATGTCTGAGCAGCACTAGTAAGGATCTATTTTCCCTCATACAAACATCCATGGGCAACTTTGAGAGGGAAATCAACAGGGACACTACAGATAACCACAAGGCCTTCTTCAGTTATGTTAGCAACCTGGTCAGAATCCCTCCAATATGCTCATAGTTAGTACACAACAACAAATAATTAACTGAACCCACATATATTGGCAACATTGTGGCAGACAGGTTCAGTGCAGGTTTCACCCCTCCCTCTCCCCCAAAATACAACATAGTTATCCCAGCTGACTGTAACCTCCCTGTCATCGCAGATGTCCAGGTGAGAGCCGCCCTCAGGAAAGCAGAATACACAACATGAATGGGGCCTGATGGTATCCACGGTTGCATGCTACATGAACTCTGAGAGGAGCTAAACACACATATAGAAGTGCTATGTAACACTAGCCTGACTACAGGATATGTACCTGTAAACTGCTGCACAGCAGCAGTGGTTCCACTCCACGAAGGAGGCACCTCTACATACCAAAACAATACAACACAATACAATACATTACAATACAATACTATACAATATGCTATAGCCCCTGGGACTACAGCAGCATACTGTTCTGCTACCCTGACCATTGTGACACGTGGTGTGATGGTACCTGCTGCTGTCTAACTGTTACACAGGGTGACTCATATGGCATATTACCTATCTGACTAACATTCAGCAGGGGTATGTGTGACATGTACTCATGGGGAGTGTTGCTTCTTAACACTGTGTAGTTTATTGCAGTGTATGTCTTATCTGTGTGTAGGAACCTTTACCTCCACATCTGCTCTCTATTGCAGTGGCATGGACGACACACAGCAGTCATTTAGGTTGTGAATGGATGGTGTGAGGTGTTACTATGGTTGTTGGACATTTGTCATGGGTGTGACCTAAGTATGTAAATCCAGGAGTGGTAACCTCTATTTGGGTAGTATGTGTGTACTCTGTGGTGTTGTCAGTCACTGCGCATTGGTAATGTGTTTGAGTGCATTATCACAGTGTTGTACATGTCACTGTGTCCTTCTCCATATCTGTAGCTGTAATGTGAGGTACATACCATGGCAGCCATTATGTGGTGTGGAGGGGTACACTGACCTACATGTCCATAGCTGACACACCATGTCTGCTGACACATACCATGTGCAGGTATTCCAGGAATATTGTGCCACTGTGAATATCATTGGGGGGGCTATTGTACAGATTTATGACCCTGTTCACCCCTGACACATGCAGTGGTGGGCAGCCAATCACATATCTGGTGGTTACTGGTGTAGGTGATTTGACATGGGGTATGGTACTCCAGTTTTGACACTGGTGTTCACTCCATGCCTTTGTCACCAGGCACCTGTTGCAATACATCTGTACACATGTGCTTATTCAGAATATATATGCATCTCTCTCTCTCTCTCTCTCTATATATATATATATATATATATATATATATATATATATATATGTATAGATAGATAGATATATGTATACATATATATATATATATATATATATATATATATATATATATATATATATATATATATGTCTGTATACATATACACATATATAAATATTGATGTACATATATTGCTATAGATATGGAGACGGGGGGTGTGACAGAGAGGGGGTGACAGTGACAGAGGGGGTGGGACAAGGGGTGTTGAGGTCATCATATACAGTCATACCTGTAGATAGTCAGATCTGTCTGTCTTTGTATATGTATCTACATATATCTAGATCTGTATGTGTGTATTACATAAATATGTCTGTACATATTCTATCTATCTACATCTGTCTATGTATTCCTACATCTCTCTCTATGTATGTATACATATATATATATATATATATATATATATATATATATATATATATATATATATATATATATATATATATATATATATATATACACACACACATACATACATATTTTGACATACACATGTATCCATATGATAGATATGTATATCAACATGTTTGTTTACCATACTGTATACACACACTAACAAACTGCTAAACATACATAACTGTGAAACTTACTTTGTACATTGCACTACAACCTACATTCAACCTACATTGATATGTGCACATAGATGCTCTCACATACAAATGCATGTTCAGCCTTCACTGATAGTTGCTGTATGTCCCCTGCCCTTTGCAAATCTTCATATACATATGGATACAGACCAATGCCACATATGGAGGGTTCACAGTATGTAGACTTTTACAGTATTAATTTACATTACCTGTGTTTGTCACAGCTGCTTGTGTTTCCGTCACTTTCCAGTTGTCAGCTTTCAGGTTGCTCTTGCTGGCAAGTTTTGTTTGTGTCTATTTGATTATGATTCTCTCTCTCTCTCTCTCTCTCTCTCTCTCTCTCTCTCTCTCTCTCTCTCTCTCTCTCTCTCTCTCTCTTCCTCCTCAGGGTGTAATGAAAGTATTGCATGTGTGGGAGTACAGCATGCTTTTGTAGGTATCTGCATATGTCCATGTGATGACCTCTGCACCAATTGTTAGCCAGCATTTGCTAATTGCATGCAGCCAGTTGTGTACTGATTGCAGTTCTCACTGTGATTTCAGAACAGTTCTATAAAAAGGTATGTGAGATAGGCATAGCCCTTTCAGATTTTAGGGCGGGGACCATGCTGGTATGCTATGGACACTGTTCTGTGAGTGTAAAGGTCGGTATCTCTCTCATATTTCTGGCTGTGTTGTAGATTAACATTTCTCCATTCATTTCTACAGTTTCCTGTACTAACTGTGTATGTACACTGACACCTACAACTACTACTACTGTTAATGTGTGTGTGTGTGTTTTCCTGTGGGACATGAGGTGTAACTGGTGTATAGCAGTGGCTCTTGCATTTTGTTGCTATGTCTTCAATATTTGCCCTTTACAGTCACTACTTGTATGCCTGCTAGGTGTCCTGACTGCAGTGTACTGCTGTGGCTTTCCTATTTTCCATGTACATTCACACCTTGGAATTAGGGTTACCACCTGTCCCACTTTGTGAGGAACAGTCCCTCTTTGGGCAGTTGTGTCCTGACAAAAAATCTTTAAAATGGCAAATGTCCTGGGATTTTAGGACAAAATTATTTCCTATATTTTATGTAATAGTTGCATAAAACAGTTATTCTGTATCTAAAATACCTAAATGTTATAAGAAATAGAATAAGCAACTAAAATGCTACAATAATAAGCATTTATTTAGGCAAAAAAGTTAAGTTCTATCATTTGTACTGACCGTGGGTATGTGTCGGCCTATAAAATCTGAAGTTTGTACCGAAAATGTCCCACTTTGGCCATTTGAAAAGGTGGCAACCCTACTTGGAATGCTTGCTATATCTGCTAGAGTGTTACAGCATACAGTGTGGTCTGGCCATGGTGTGGGCCTTGACATCTGTTAGGGTATTTCAGTATGTTGCTGAGCAGGCCCCAGAGACTCTCTGGTGCATCTGTTATCTGCCTCATGGAATGGTACATATCAGTGGGGTACACCCATTAAATTGTCTGGTATGCTGCAGTTGTGACTGTGGGATAGCATGAGCATATGTATTACTACACTTTTTCTGCCGTGCAAGTGGTGGATACTTTCAGGACTTCATAGTTACCATTGCATGTGTTGTAACACCTTTCTGCCTACTGTTTGTAGATTTTACATGGAGTCTGTGGGGCATCCCTGTAACTCAGTCACTGTTGCTATGTCTAGGCTCTTAACTATTCAAATATGGTGGTGTCAGACCTCACATTTGTACAAATATTTGCATGTTGTCCATATTTCTGCCTCATATTTTGGTCAATATCTCATGCACAGCTTTTTCTGGCAAATCACTCTGGGCTCAGGTCAGAATATAGTGACAAACAGTTAAGTTTCAGACTTCATACCCTTCCAAACATCCCACAAAATGCAGAACCTGTGACTCTCTGAACTGTCTAAGTTTGTTGTAACATTATTTGTAATGTGTCCCTGGTTTTGGCCCTTTTCTGCACATATTTTATTACTTGGTCTGGATGTGTTCCTGTAACAGGTTGTGGGGTATGGGCAGTGATTATCCTGCTGTGAGTATGTGCGTGGCTTGCAAGGTGCTACAGTGACATTATTACCTACTAGCTACCAACTAGCATGGCTGTTTCTGTTCACACACCACTATTCTAGAAATCCACTAGATTTGACAGTAAATATAAATGACATGCTTTGTGTACTACAAATCCTATGTTCCCTTTACATTCATTCCTACTATTACATGATATATTTATTTTAGCACAATGTTCTTGTATAAGAGTCATGGCTTAGTGGTAAGTCATGACTTTGTCGCCCACCTGACTAACATCATAGCTCATACCCTACTAGCCTCACTTCCTCCTAGCACGCCTCCTATTTAGACCTCTATAATCTCTCACTTCAAATCACAATTGAGGTTTTTTACCCTGATCTTGTCTATTTACACCCCAAGTGAAACTAATACCATGCTTAAACCACAGCATGTACTTTAATCAATATTTGTATCACTATTTGTGTGTCTATTCTCTAACATGTATAAATTTTTGTTTGTTTGTTTGATTGGAGCTTTTCTCCTCGGGCCTCTACTGAAAATGGATATGTATCCAGCTAGACTAGCCCGGTTAACAAATGTAAAATAAATAAATAAATAAAATAAATAAAGTCATGTAGACTACAGTTTCCTGGGTTCGGGACTCACAGTGGGATTTTATTTTGCGTTTGAACTGAGTACAGGAGGTGTCAATCACAGTGACTAAGGCACTTTTAAGCAGTTGTAACCAGGTCTGCACTGGTTTGCGCAGAGCTCCCGCATGCGCACTGTCGTTTAGTTCCACGCACACACACGCACACCCTCTTACAATCGCTTAACAGTGCTTACTCTTGTGCACACCCGCGCTATTTTCTTTGAAAGAAAAGAAAATGGGGAGACAGGAAAGTGGTGAAAAAGGGGTCACAAAGAGGGTAAGACAGTAGGGAAACAAGCTTGGGATTTGCAGGAAGGATGTAGGTAAGGCCCATAGCTGCCCATTTCTTCATCAGCAACAGCTGTGCATATGTTTGTAATTTGGTGTGACATTTGACACCTTCCACCCCTGAGAGAGGTGTCAGGACAACAATAATACTTGTTGTACAGCCAATTTTAATTGATAGTTTCCATGTCCAGCAGACATATGTGCAGAATGGGCAGCTATGTATGGGGCACAATTTTTTTGTGGGTACAGAGTGCCCTTTTTTTTTTCAGGTGAGAGTGGTATGTCAGGTGAAGGAAGTCAGTATAGCTGGGGAGGTAGGTTGGGTAGGTCAACAGACAAGACAAACAAGAGTCATACAGGGGCAGTGTATGACACATGTGGGGGGGTTACACAATTGACGGGACGGAGGTTTGATATCCAGAGCCCATGAGCCCACAGATGGCAACAGTGGAACTGATATCCCCACCCATAGGCAGTTGCCACTGTTCCTTCACTGCCCAGGATGGGGCTGTGCTGGGGGCTGTGTAGGCCAGGCAACAGGCATGCCCGTATGTTGTGCCACCTGGGCCTCAAGCTGGCGTAGGGGCCCAAGAACAGAGTCCTGGATCTCCCTACGCACCACAGTCCGGACATTACGAAGAGTGAGTGGTGGCTCTCCTCCGGCCACACTTGCAGAGGGGGGACGAGCCCCATCCCCTGCAGCGCTTCCACCCGCAGGTGGCACAGGGCCACTGGAAGAGGGTCCAGACTGGGCACTAGTGCCAGGTGCACTCGCCAGCTGAGGTGGGAGAGGTGGGTCCGCTGGAACCCGCCTTCCCAAACGTCCTATGTTTTGCATTATGTCATGACAGTTTTAGTAACATATAATACCATTCACAATTAGTTGTAACAGCATGCATTAGTATTCCCATTAACCAAACACCCAGATATTCACACAATTGAACAGCAAGCATGACGCATGCATAATTTGAACAGCAATACACAGTCCAACAACATGCAGGGTTGATTGATGGCAACAGGCCATCAGGTTTGGATGTATGAACAGGGCAGATGCATCAACAGACATGCAAATATTTATGAACCAACAGGACAAATGTCCAGGGGTGTTAATTGTGATTGCACATACCATTTTCACGTTGAATGGGTTATATGTAGTTATAGGATGGGGTGAAGAAAATATTAACACCTTCGAATACCAATACATATGCTGTACATTTCTAATAGCTGCAGATATATACGCACTACTGTTCTAACTACAGTTTCCTATATGATAACTACTTCAATTTGGTGATAGGACTGTTACTGCTACATCAATATACATTTTATTTTTTTCATACACATTCATATCTGGCTTTGTTCAGCTACATCATCCTGCTACATTTGCTTTATATAGCTATAGACAACTATGGATGTTTAGTATGTCAAACAATCATACTATCTGCATATTGTAGACTGTGATCAACATATCCAGATTTTGGGATACACATTCCAGCTGCAGCAACACTTTGAACAGGTTATGCTGTTTGTTTTTGCTTCTCACATGCATTTCATTCTGTACTGACTGCAGTATACTTTATTCAGGAGTTATTACTACTTTATTGGTGGATTTATAACTCTTTCTCACACCTCTCTCACTTGTTTTATTTTTACAATTCAGGATGGTACTTACTTCTAGGCTTTATTGACATGTTTTACCTGTAGTTATTACAATCCTTTCCAACAGTCTCACTTCTGTCATGTTTCAGTAATTCAACAGGGACATATTTCACACATGTGTTTTACTCAGCTTCTGCAGCTGTACTTTTCAGCCTGCTTCAGGTTGTATGCTAATATATTACAGGTGGGACATCTTTATTTCAGACTTTATTTCAAACATTTTAATTTTTCTGTTTGGATTACATACTGCAACACACTTTTGTAATCAAGCAATACCTGCAAACACTCTTACACTTGTTACTTGGACATTCTATTACTTAGTGACTACACTGCACTCTTTTGCTAACTGTCATACTTTTATATTTCTTTACAGTTACTAGGAGAGGATTACTGACCTGCCTGGTGGCGCAACCTCACCAGCCTATCGCCATAGGCTCTGTGGTTCACAGAACGGACACCTGCGGCTGTAATATAAATGAAGTAATATTGGAATCCACATCTCCATAATATCAGCTAGTTTAATTTCTTTCATGCATAATTAAATGTAACTTACTCAGTAGTGGGGCGTTGGGCATTTGCCGGGCCTCCTGGATCCAAAGGTTCAATTGGTCCTGCTTATGCCTCTTCAGGCCCGCATGGTGGTGATGAACCTGCTCACCAGTCCTTGGAATCCTGTGGCACTGGTGAGATCATGAGCCAACTGGTCCCATGCCTCAGCCCTATATGCTCCCCACAGGACCTGGCCCTGAAATTGCCTAAAATGCTACAATAATAAGCATTTATTTAGGCAAAAAAGTTAAGTTCTATCATTTGTACTGACCGTGGGTATGTGTCGGCCTGTAAAATCTGAAGTTTGTACCGAAAATGTCCCACTTTGGCCATTTGAAAAGGTGGCAACCCTACTTGGAATGCTTGCTATATCTGCTAGAGTGTTACAGCATACAGTGTGGTCTGGCCATGGTGTGGGCCTTGACATCTGTTAGGGTATTTCAGTATGTTGCTGAGCAGGCCCCAGAGACTCTCAGGTGCATCTGTTATCTGCCTCATGGAATGGTACATATCAGTGGGGTACACCCATTAAATTGTCTGGTATGCTGCAGTTGTGACTGTGGGATAGCATGAGCATATGTATTACTACACTTTTTCTGCCGTGCAAATGGTGGATACTTTCAGGACTTCATAGTTACCATTGCATGTGTTGTAACACCTTTCTGCCTACTGTTTGTAGATTTTACATGGAGTCTGTGGGGCATCCCTGTAACTCAGTCACTGTTGCTATGTCTAGGCTCTTAACTATTCAAATATGGTGGTGTCAGACCTCACATTTGTACAAATATTTGCATGTTGTCCATATTTCTGCCTCATATTTTGGTCAATATCTCATGTACAGCTTTTTCTGGCAAATCACTCTGGGCTCAGGTCAGAATATAGTGACAAACATTTAAGTTTCAGACTTCATACCCTTCCAAACATCCCACAAAATGCAGAACCTGTGACTCTCTGAACTGTCTAAGTTTGTTGTAACATTATTTGTAATGTGTCCCTGGTTTTGGCCCTTTTCTGCACATATTTTATTACTTGGTCTGGATTTGTTCCTGTAACAGGTTGTGGGGTATGGGCAGTGATTATCCTGCTGTGAGTATGTGCGTGGCTTGCAAGGTGCTACAGTGACATTATTACCTACTAGCTACCAACTAGCATGGCTGTTTCTGTTCACACACCACTATTCTAGAAATCCACTAGATTTGACAGTAAATATAAATGACATGCTTTGTGTACTACAAATCCTATATTCCCTTTACATTCATTCCTACTATTACATGATATATTTATTTTAGCACAATGTTCTTGTATAAGAGTCATGGCTTAGTGGTAAGTCATGACCTTGTCGCCCACCTGACTAACATCATAGCTCATACCCTACTAGCCTCACTTCCTCCTAGCACGTTCTCCTATTTAGACCTCTATAATCTCTCACTTCAAATCACAATTGAGGTTTTTTACCCTGATCTTGTCTATTTACACCCCAAGTGAAACTAATACCATGCTTAAACCACAGCATGTACTTTAATCAATATTTGTATCACTATTTGTGTGTCTATTCTCTAACATGTATAAATTTTTGTTTGTTTGTTTGATTGGAGCTTTTCTCCTCGGGCCTCTACTGAAAATGGATATGTATCCAGCTAGACTAGCCCGGTTAACAAATGTAAAATAAATAAATAAATAAAATAAATAAAGTCATGTAGACTACAGTTTCCTGGGTTCGGGACTCACAGTGGGATTTTATTTTGCGTTTGAACTGAGTACAGGAGGTGTCAATCACAGTGACTAAGGCACTTTTAAGCAGTTGTAACCAGGTCTGCACTGGTTTGCGCAGAGCTCCCGCATGCGCACTGTCGTTTAGTTCCACGCACACACACGCACACCCTCTTACAATCGCTAACAGTGCTTACTCTTGTGCACACCGCTATTTTCTTTGAAAGAAAAGAAAATGGGGAGACAGGAAAGTGGTGAAAAAGGGGTCACAAAGAGGGTAAGACAGTAGGGAAACAAGCTTGGGATTTGCAGGAAGGATGTAGGTAAGGCCCATAGCTGCCCATTTCTTCATCAGCAACAGCTGTGCATATGTTTGTAATTTGGTGTGACATTTGACACCTTCCACCCCTGAGAGAGGTGTCAGGACAACAATAATACTTGTTGTACAGCCAATTTTAATTGATAGTTTCCATGTCCAGCAGACATATGTGCAGAATGGGCAGCTATGTATGGGGCACAATTTTTTTGTGGGTACAGAGTGCCCTTTTTTTTTTCAGGTGAGAGTGGTATGTCAGGTGAAGGAAGTCAGTATAGCTGGGGAGGTAGGTTGGGTAGGTCAACAGACAAGACAAACAAGAGTCATACAGGGGCAGTGTATGACACATGTGGGGGGGTTACACAATTGACGGGGACGGAGGTTTGGATATCCAGAGCCCATGAGCCCACAGATGGCAACAGTGGAACTGATATCCCCACCCATAGGCAGTTGCCACTGTTCCTTCACTGCCCAGGATGGGGCTGTGCTGGGGGCTGTGTAGGCCAGGCAACAGGCATGCCCGTATGTTGTGCCACCTGGGCCTCAAGCTGGCGTAGGGGCCCAAGAACAGAGTCCTGGATCTCCCTACGCACCACAGTCCGGACATTACGAAGAGTGAGTGGTGGCTCTCCTCCGGCCACACTTGCAGAGGGGGGACGAGCCCCATCCCCTGCAGCGCTTCCACCCGCAGGTGGCACAGGGCCACTGGAAGAGGGTCCAGACTGGGCACTAGTGCCAGGTGCACTCGCCAGCTGAGGTGGGAGAGGTGGGTCCGCTGGAACCCGCCTTCCCAAACGTCCTATGTTTTGCATTATGTCATGACAGTTTTAGTAACATATAATGCCATTCACAATTAGTTGTAACAGCATGCATTAGTATTCCCATTAACCAAACACCCAGATATTCACACAATTGAACAGCAAGCATGACGCATGCATAATTTGAACAGCAATACACAGTCCAACAACATGCAGGGTTGATTGATGGCAACAGGCCATCAGGTTTGGATGTATGAACAGGGCAGATGCATCAACAGACATGCAAATATTTATGAACCAACAGGACAAATGTCCAGGGGTGTTAATTGTGATTGCACATACCATTTTCACGTTGAATGGGTTATATGTAGTTATAGGATGGGGTGAAGAAAATATTAACACCTTCGAATACCAATACATATGCTGTACATTTCTAATAGCTGCAGATATATACGCACTACTGTTCTAACTACAGTTTCCTATATGATAACTACTTCAATTTGGTGATAGGACTGTTACTGCTACATCAATATACATTTTATTTTTTTCATACACATTCATATCTGGCTTTGTTCAGCTACATCATCCTGCTACATTTGCTTTATATAGCTATAGACAACTATGGATGTTTAGTATGTCAAACAATCATACTATCTGCATATTGTAGACTGTGATCAACATATCCAGATTTTGGGATACACATTCCAGCTGCAGCAACACTTTGAACAGGTTATGCTGTTTGTTTTTGCTTCTCACATGCATTTCATTCTGTACTGACTGCAGTATACTTTATTCAGGAGTTATTACTACTTTATTGGTGGATTTATAACTCTTTCTCACACTCTCTCACTTGTTTTATTTTTACAATTCAGGATGGTACTTACTTCTAGGCTTTATTGACATGTTTTACCTGTAGTTATTACAATCCTTTCCAACAGTCTCACTTCTGTCATGTTTCAGTAATTCAACAGGGACATATTTCACACATGTGTTTTACTCAGCTTCTGCAGCTGTACTTTTCAGCCTGCTTCAGGTTGTATGCTAATATATTACAGGTGGGACATCTTTATTTCAGACTTTATTTCAAACATTTTAATTTTTCTGTTTGGATTACATACTGCAACACACTTTTGTAATCAAGCAATACCTGCAAACACTCTTACACTTGTTACTTGGACATTCTATTACTTAGTGACTACACTGCACTCTTTTGCTAACTGTCATACTTTTATATTTCTTTACAGTTACTAGGAGAGGATTACTGACCTGCCTGGTGGCGCAACCTCACCAGCCTATCGCCATAGGCTCTGTGGTTCACAGAACGGACACCTGCGGCTGTAATATAAATGAAGTAATATTGGAATCCACATCTCCATAATATCAGCTAGTTTAATTTCTTTCATGCATAATTAAATGTAACTTACTCAGTAGTGGGGCGTTGGGCATTTGCCGGGCCTCCTGGATCCAAAGGTTCAATTGGTCCTGCTTGCGTCTCTTCAGGCCCGCATGGTGGTGATGAACCTGCTCACCAGTCCTTGGAATCCCTGTGGCACTGGTGAGATCATGAGCCAACCGGTCCCATGCCTCAGCCCTATATGCTCCCCACAGGACCTGGCCCTGCATGAGTTGGGCCTCATGATGGTGGACTAGGAGCCAGACCATGTATCTGGACTCCTCAATGCCCCACCTCTGTGCTCGAAAGCAACTACCCTCACCTACTCCACTCATTCTGGCTGCAAGTCAGTTCTACAATCATTTATGCTGTGTATTCCCGCCTATGGGGCTTATATATGCCATTTTTCCCCGCACATTTCTGTGATTGGCCATTTTGTAATTGTATCAACTTCACAGAACCTGCTTTGTCATGCTCCACTTTGTATTCATTCTTATATATTTGCTATTACTGTATTTCTAGGTACTGCTGTCATGGCTTAGTGGTTCAGTACCTTGACTATGATGCATAGTATACTGGGTTTGTACCTGGCCACTGATTTTTATTTTTTATGACTGTCTAGACAGGCTGAGGGGTGTGCCTGTGTAAAGGCAGTTTTGATACAGCTTGCTCAACGTTGCTCGGCGGTTAGCTTGTTGGCATGGTGTGCAGCTCCACGCAAATGGGGTACGCTGGTTTACACCTCATTTGGCTATCAGCATGCATATTACGCTCAGCTCAGCTAGGGGCACACAGTTTCAGCGTGTTAAACCACTGCTCACCTACGGGCACACTTTTTGCACTCGTTGAACCACTGCTCACCTACGGGCACTCATTTTGCACCCATTGAACCACTGCTCACCTACGGGCACTCTGACTCAACTTGTTGGACTGTAGCTCAGCTATGGGCACATCTGACATTTTTTTTTTTTTTTTTATTATTTCACATTAGTTCAAAATATATGGCCCATTACATTACATTTTACATAAAATCTAATTTTATATGTGTACATATATGTCAGGGACTTGTTGTGTGCTTATTTCATGAAAAAAAAAATTGATGTTGTGGGGGCTCAAACCATGCCTGCCTGCTCTTCAGCCGACGTCTCTACTGCTACGCTATTGCTTCTTGGCTTACTTTACATATTTAGTTCTTATATCCTTTTCCACTGACTGCTAACTGTAGCTAAGCTACGGGCACGCCCGCGCAAACGAGCGCACTCACGGGCAAACACCTTTTATGGTTTAAAAAAAAATAAAAATATGTTAATTTATATATTTTATGTTGATAGTCTGTGGGGGCATGAGTTGTGTTGTGTTTATTCACATTTCCATGGCCTCTATCATGGGTGTTTACTTTCGGACATTTTACTCTTCTGGGGGCATGTCCGCTTGCAGGGCTCAGCCTACAGACATGCCCCCTACTGTCTTCCATGGGCCGTGTAAGCCTTCAGTGTGATTCAGCATGCCTCATGCATATGCATGACATGCTGACATCACACCGTTTAACTGCAGCCTCCGTGTAAGCCTTCTATCTCTTACACGGAGGCTTCGTGAATCCTGCCCAGTGAGTTTAACAAAAGGTACATTAAAGAACATAAACGATACAGTTTTTATACTTCTTATAGAAATATAGAACATATAAGATAGTGAGTTTAACAAAAGGCACATTAAACAACATAGACAATGCATGTTTTATACTTCTTATAGAAGTATAGAACATATAAGATAGCGAGTTTAACAAAAGGTATATTAAACAACATAGACGATACATTTTTTAAACTTCTATAAGCTAAGAAAAGGTACATTAAACAGCATAGACAATACATTTTTTATACTTCTTATAGAAGTATAGACATATAAGATAGCGAGTTTAACAAATGGTACATTAAACAACATAGATGATACATTTTTTACTTCTTATAGAAGTATAAAACATATAAGATAGTGAGTTTAACAAAAGGTACATTAAACAACATAGCTGATACATTTTTATACTTCTTATAGAAGTATAGAACATATAAGATAGTGAGTTTAACAAAAGGTACATTAAACAACATACACAATAAATTTTTTATACTTCTTTAGAAGTATAGAACATACAAGATAGTGAGTTTAACAAAAGGTACATTAAACAACATAGACAATACATTTTTTATACTTCTTATAGAAGTAGAGAACATATAAGATAGCGAGTTTAACAAAAGATACATTAAACAACATAGACAATACTTTTTTATACTTCTTATAGAAGAAAAGGACATATAAGATAGCGAGTTCAACAAAAGGTACATTAAACAACATAGACGATACAGTTTTCATACATATTATAGAAGTATAGAACATAGAAGATCGTGAGTTTAACAAAAGGTACATTAAACAACATAAACAATACATTTTTTATACTTCTTATAGGACTATAGAACATAGAAGATAGTGAGTTTAACAAAAGGTACATTAAACAACATAGACAATACATTTTTTATACTTCTTATAGAAGTATAGAACATATAAGATAGTGAGTTTAACAAAAGGTACATTAAACAACATAGACAATACATGTTTTATACTTCCTATAGAAGTAGTGAACATATAAGATAGCGATTTTAACAAAAGATACATTAAACAACATAGACGATACTTTTTTATACTTCTTATAGAAGAATAGGACATATAAGATAGCGAGTTTAACAAAAGGTACATCAAACAACATAGACGATACAGTTTTGATACATGTTATAGAAGTATAGAACATATAAGATAGTGGGCAGGATTCACGAAGGCTTGCACGGAGTGTAGGAGACTTGTAATGCTCTGTGCAAGCCTCGCGATCCAGGAACAGCCCTAAACTCCATGTAAGAGACCAGCTAAAACGTCTCTTACACGGACTGGGCGTGGAAATGCCAAATACCTCATTTGCAGCCAAAAGGTATGCAAATGAGGTATAGAAGCAATCCACGAAGCAGAAAGCAGTCCGGGTAAGAGACATTTTAGCTGCAGAAATGTACTCAGCTGACAACTGAGTACGTTTCTGCAAAATCCACAACGGAGCCATGTCAGCTCCAAATAAAGGGTGCATATGGGTCAGGCAGCATGCCAATGGCCAAATATGTGGCCATTGGCATTGCAATTTCATGCAAATAATAAAAAAATATGTTTTTTTTTGGGGGGGGTATGATGTTTAAACACAGCGCAGCCCTGCGCAAACAGGCTGCACTGCATAAAACATACAAACGAGGCTTAGAAACCCACAAATGTGGGTTTTATGCAGTACATGGAATGACAATGCAGGGACTAGCAGACCAAAAACAACATGGCCACCGTGTAGTGGTTGCTAAGGGGGAAGCTGAGTCTAAGAGATGTAACTAAGCATTAGTAGGCAATCTTATGTAAATGAGGGTTAGGATACTGAATCTCACAGTCACATAGCTGATGAGCACTGTCTGAGTAGTGTAAGAGATACATAAGGGGGAGGAATAGAGTAAGAGGTAGGTGACATCACAGGGGGGATGATAGAAATAAATGCATCACATTGGAGGGCAGTGTAACATGACAGATGACAGACACACATCAGGGAAAGAGGTGTGTCCCAACATAACATTGGGAAAGTCAAGAAATGGAGGGTGTACACTATCCCTACACTCAAAGTTTCTTGATGTACATGCATGCACACGTGTGTGTGCGTGTAAGGCAGACTCACCATGTGTGAGCGTGTTGGTAAACATTTAACACTGTTTGCACGGGTGTGCGCGCGTGTAAGGCAATCTAAGCATCGGGAAGCCTGTTGCCTGATGTATAAGGCTGTTTGCGCGGGTGTATGCGTGTTTTAACACGAATAAGCTGAGTCTAAACCATGTAAGCATGTGTGCGCACGTGTAAACCACTGTGAACATGTTTAAGCTGGTGTGCATGTTGCTCCCCCCGAGGAAACAGAGAGGAAAAAGGAAACAACAAAATTACTAGGAAGCTGACAGGGAATACTGCTGGAGTTAGCAGGTGAAAACAATTAGAAGCAGGCAATTACACAGGCAGAATAGAAGCCCAACCCAGCACTTAAAACTCTTCAAACAGCAGTGCAGGATGTTTCTCTCAAGAGATACTGCAAGACAGGAGTAAGCTATCAGAAGTGAAAACTGAAAAAGCTGAACTCAGAGCATAAATGCTAGGGGCTGCCATAGCTGTTATAATCAGACATAGGCGAATTGCTGAGGGTGGTGACAATGTAGATGCTGACAGACAACCCAGAGTGAGGAGACGGAGAAGAGTATACAGGCCCAGGGTCACCTACCATGGGTTATATGAGCTGGAGATAGTAGAGCACTACAGAGTGGACAGAGACCTCCTGCAGCAAATTGTTGAGCTGTGCAGGCCACACCTCACACACAGAACCAACAGAGGGGAACCCATCTCAGTGGAAACCAAGGTATGTGTTGGCCTAAGAATACTAGCAACAGGTACCTTCCAGAGACCAACTGGCGATATGATGGGGATATCACAGGCATCAGCCTCCAGGGTACTGCACCAGTTCCTGGATGCCATGTCATGACATGTCAGTGATCATGTATATTCCCCCAATGCCCATGAGGTTGTGGCCAGCAATATGCGTCTCTTCCAGCAAATAGCGGGATACCCTGAGGTACTTGGTGCAATAGACTGTACGCACATATGCATCAAAGCACCAGCCGGTGAGCATGGTAGGGCCTACATTAACCACAAGGGTTACCCCTCCATCAACTGCCAGGTCATGTGTGATGCCCAGGGCATAATAATGAATGTGTGTGCTGGCTGCCCTGGGAGCTACCACGATTCCCACATCTGGCATTTGATGCAGCTGTACAAATCATTTGCCAGTGGGGACTTCCCACACGGACACCTAGTGGGGGATGCAGGTTATGCACTGGAGCCATGGCTGATGACACCCATCAGAAATGCACACATACCTGAACAAGATCGCCATAATGAGGCACACGCACAAACACGTAATGTCATAGAGCATGTGTTTGGGCTGCTCAAGTCACGGTTCCGGTGTCTGGACACATCTGGTGGAGCCTTGCAGTACACACCAACTACATGTACCCAAATGATCATGATATGTGCTATGCTACATAATATGATCCTGTGAAAACAGCTGCAGCAGGACCAGCATAGGGCTGGGCAAAACAGCCCCCCACCATTGCCAAGGCCATCACAGGCAGAGCGTGACTCGGAGGAGGAACAACCTGAGCCTGCCCCAGTAGGCAGAAGGAGGCGTGCCAGTATGCCCTGGCCTTGGCAAAGAGGCAACGCATAGCACATACACTGGCTCAGTAGGAACCCTGGGAATGATACCCCTCCGACTCACTCAAATAATAACATGGATGCCTAAAATGACATGACCTGCTCACACACATGTACAGGGAGTGTGATATGTGCATCCAACAGAGGCAGCCCTGCAGCACCAGCTGAGGCATGAATGCCATGTGTCAAGCAATACCCTAGGGTGTATAGACTAGTATGAACCTATGAACCAGTGATGATTGATACACATTATAAAGGACACACATGGTAATCACAAATTTCCCTCAAATGATGGTAGGAACCATGTTGTGAATACACACATATGCCCTGGATCACACAAATATCACAAACAGCATACCAAACACACACACATATTGCCAACATGCATCCTGATGGGTGCTGTGCAAACCCCCCCCCCACAATGAAATGTATCTACCCAAGCAGACTGCTGCCACGCTAACATGATGTCAGCCTTACCACAGGAAATTGACACAAAGAGCTGTGTACAACACTGGTTGATGTCAACAAAGGTGTTTCCTGAATGGATGCTACGAACCACCACCCCAGAACCATGAGGAGCTCAGTCCGCCCAGCTATGGAAAGGATCAGCATGTACTGCAGACATACAGATATTGTGGATCTACTAACACCGGACACCACCCAGTGTGGCTGTCTGAAGTTCACATCATGCCCCCAAACATGTATGGGTCTTGTGAAACAGTCATGAAGGCCATTGATGAGGGCAACGTGGTCCACACAGCATAGCTGGACCCTGCAAATGCTGCCACACATTACCCTATGTGTTCATGATAGATATGCCCACCAGCTGACATATAAACACCTATGTCACCAGAGGTGATACAAACCAGACCACGGACAGAACTGACATGGTCAGACATGCTGCATCCCACACAAAAACATATCACAAGCAACACATAGTTCACAAAGTCAGTGTTCTTAACAGGCACAGCCCCTAAGGCCAAACACAATGCATGACACACCTGTAATAGGTGACGCCATAGTCAGACACACTGATGTCCCACACACCAGAATGAACAAGAATAAGGTCACAGTACGAAGGCTGTCGGGTGCTAGAATCTGCCACATAACACAAGCACTGAGGACACCCCACAGCAAGTACAATCATGACCCACTCCTTGTCCATGCTGGTGTGAACAACTTGAGATGTGCATCCCTGGACTACATGTAAAGAGACATACAGGAGATCTCAGATAAAGTAGCCCAGGCTGGTATGACAATGATCCTGAACAGTATCCTACCCTCACCAAGAATGATGCCATAACACAGAGACAGAATGATCAGCGTTAATAAATGTCAAAATCACTGGTGTCATACCAAGGTAATCCAATGTCTGTCTGCCTGGAATGACATGCTCAACAAGGCACGCTGCTTTGCAAGAGATGGCCTGCACCTTACACCCCTGGGGATCTGGACATTGGCAAAGGCACTTGCCACCCCCATAGTGCCCTGTTTATGCAAGGAACCACACACAGCCTTCATGAAGACACTGTAGAATATGAATGTCTCTCAAAACACAATCATATTGGGTGACATCCACTACCCAAACATAGACTGGGAATAGTATGCAAGCCCTAACTCCCTAGGCCAAAGGTACCTGGAGTACATAAACCCAAATGCTATGGAACAACTACTCACCATTCCCACTAGAGGAGAAAATATACTAGACCTGATCATCACAAACATGGGGACACAATGCTCCAAACCGGGAGTATATCCATCATTGCTGAGATCAGACCATGAAGTAATCACAATGGAGATACACGTCCCGGCCCCACACCACACCCAGCAAATACAACCACAGTGAAGAACTACTCAAAAGGCAACTCCACACTTCGCAAGACTGGAGTGGTATCCCTCAAGGCCACCGAGCCAGTGGACACCACAACCCATGCTGCTGAAACACTTACAAATGCTTACAAGAAGCACCTCCGGGAATGCATGGATTAAGCAATATGAAATATTATCAAGACCCTGTCCACCAAAGGCATGCAGACAGTCAGGTGGACCCCAGCCATTAACAAAATGTACAACAAGAGGAGAAAGCTACCACATGACAGAGCTGTATCCCTAAAAGGGAAGGCGTCTCTGATCATTACAAGTAAACAACTACGATCACTCATAAAATCATACAAGCCCACCATTGAGAGAGGAATGGCTAAGGATACAACAGACAATCACAAGGCCTTCCTGAGCTATATTAGAAACATGGGCTGAAACACCCAGATATTCTTAGAAGTGGTCAGAACTGATACAGTAATTAATGAACCCACAGACATTGCCAACCTACTGGCAGACAGGTCCAGTGCATATTTCTCCCCTCTCTCCCCCACAAAAGGTGAAACATCTATCCCAGCAGAGTGTAGCCTCCCAAACATTACAGATGGCCAGGTGAGAGCTGTCCTCTCTAAAGCAAGAGTAACAGCACCAATGTGACCGTATGCTGTCCCCAGCTGTGTGCCACATGAACTCGATGAAGTAAACCCACACATAAGGCAGCTGTATTATCCTAGCCATAACACAGGACGTACACAAAGTGTGGCACATGGCAACCATGGTCCCACTCCACAAAGGCGCTGATTCTACAGAACCTGTAAATTACTGCCCCATAAGCATGACGGTCCTGCTCTGCAAAGCTAAGGAGAGGAACATAATGGACATCACAAATAAAGACATGGGGGATCTACAGACATTGGACCCTACCCTATCTGTCTATGTCAAGGGCATAGTCAACGATCACTTTAAAGTATTTTTAATTAATTTCATTGCTCTGATTGGGGCATTAAGTGGCCTTAATTGATTTACTCTGAAATGATGTAATAATTTATGTACTATTTAAATCAAGTTATTTTTTGGTACCAGTGTTTGTCTGAAGAAGTTCGGACATAGTTCCGAACGAAAAACGCTTGGAGTGTTTAATGTGATTTGCCTTGTACATGCCTTGCTTTCAAATAAACTACTGCCTGTTCAAACGTGGATTGTCACTTGGGAGTATTGCTTAGTCAACGTATTTTTGGACATTTTTGGTTCTTTCTGAGGAATGCCGCCTCGTATGCTTTGGTGATACCATCCCCTCTTTTTTACTGTTATTTGAAACAGTCACTAAGGCCATTGATGAGGGTAAGTCAGTGCACACAGCCTACTGTTATCATGCAAAAGCTCTCGACACATTACCCCACTCGGGCATCATACAAACGATCACCAGCTTAAAGGTAAACCCATATGTTACAACATGAGTTGCAAACCAGCCCAAGGACACAACGCACAGGGTTAGAATTGCTGGTGCCATATCAGACTTCAAGCCAGTCACAAGCTGAGTCCCACAGGGCTCAGTCCTCTGCCCCTTCCTGTTTGTCATCCATGTCTGCGATGTACAGGCAAACATAGGGTGATTGTGGCAGACAAGGTTTGCAGATGACTGCAAACTGTGCACCATATATGATATCCCAATGGACACACACATCCTTCTGAGATGCCTCATGGAAACACATAACAGGTGCTAGAGCCATGCCCATAGGCTAAATGCCAGTTAATGTATAGTCATACCCTTCAGGAAGAACAGGGTAACCCCAAACTGACACATAGGTGATACTCCACTAATCATGGGAGAGGTCAACAGGGGCTTGGGGACCCACGCTGACAGCAAACTCTCATTTGACACTCACATTGCCAGAGTGGTTAGGAAGACATGCTACATTGCCCACCTGATCATGAAGGGATTCACATCCACATCAGGTGAGGTCATTGTGCCCCTGTATTCCTCACTTATCAGGGCAATGATTGAGTACAACGCCCCAGTCGGAATGCATCATACCTGACACCTGCAGCAGTTTGAAAGACCCCAAAAGCCCCTCATCAGAAGGGTAAAGTGGCTCAGACATTTGTGATATGCTTCCGACAGATGAAACTCCAGCTCTATTCAGTCGCATACCATCTTCACAGAGGTGATCTGTGCCTGACATATGAGGCCATGTCCAACACGGATTAATGGACATGCTCCACCTCCATAACTGCAAATCCACCAGAGCCACGTGAGCAAGGGTCCTGAACCACAGCACAGATATAAATATGACGTGCTGGAGGGACAGATTCATTAGCCAGAGACACCACACACTATGGAACGAAGTCATGATCCATGTGAGGTGGAGCCCCTCACTGGCTCTGTACAATAAGAATCTGGATGGGTGGATCGGAGATCGTAGGTGTACCCCGTGGATCCTCCCTGTGTCACTGCTGGACAGAGGCACAACAGACCAATGTGTATAGATATTCCCAGCCTAAGGGGTGTTGAAAGCCACACACAGTCCGGCTAGGCTTGTAAATGTCCCAGGGCAGATAGCCTAGTATGAACCTATGAACCTACATCAGATGGAATGTGCAACCCACATAGCTTGGTCCTTGGACTCACCACATCGGTATATATGTCCCATAGGTACAACCCAACATGGAATGACTGTCCCTGAACATGTTTGCAGAGGACTACAAACTGCACAACATGTCTGGCCCTATAGCTGACACAAGCTTCCCACAAAAGAGCTGCATAGAAACAGACAACTGGTGCCATAGCCATGTGAGCATGCTAATCCCAGAAAGATGTATAGTCAACCCCTGTGTATATACAGTAAGTGCCCACCAATTACCACAGAGGTGTCAAACCATTACATACCTAACATGTAATGACAGAACTGGGGACACAAGGTGATAGATATCCTGCACTGGACAAACATGTGGCTGTCGTGTTAACAGAAACAATCCATATACCCACCTAATCATGAGGTATGCTGGATCTAGATAAGGGGAGGTAATTGTGGCTCTGTAGTCATCCTGCATCAGTGTTACAATTGACTACACTAGGCCTGCGGAGTGTACCTCAGCAGACACCCCCATCAACTGTAAAGTCCCCAGCAGTACCTCACCTGGAGTATGAAAGAGCTTGATCAGATGTCATGTGTTGCCTGATTAAACATAATACAGCTACAAACAGCTGCCATACTGCCCAGACAGAGGCAAGCTGTGCCAGATGTATAACGCCATGTCCAAGCTGGAATCAATTAACATACTGCACCTTGTACAATCTGACTGGCAGTGAGCTATGCACATGAGGGTCGTGAAACCCAGCACTGACATACATAGGTTAAGCTGTACTGCAAGATCCATATCACAGAAGCCACACCCATGCATGATTGCAGTCCCAGTACAGGTTAACCATAGAGTCAGTCAATGATTCTCCTCAAGGGAATCTCTGATGAGTGGATGGCAGATGGGTATGTTTACCCTGGTATCAGTGTTATTTCACGGGTAGACAGAGGCACAGTATACTGGCCATGACATATGTCATGGCTAACACCACCTATGATGTGTGTGGAAGGATAAACACACTCTCGGACTATCATTAGAAATGGCCAAGGGCACATCGCTAGTGTTTGCCAATGTACACCCATGTTGTGCAATACAGTACCACTGTTGGACAAGCCTGTTGTAAGTAGTCGATATCTGAACATAATGCAACATGGTCTGATGTGCACAACTGCATCCTAAACAGGCTTTTCTGCTCACTAGGGAAATGTAAGGAAGTGATAGGGCAACAGCCAAGGACACTGTCCACCACAGTGAAAGTACTGCACCAGTACACTATACAGTACTACACTGTTATGTCACAGTGAACGGATGTTGAAATCTGAATGCAAAGTATCCCATGCAAACCCTGCAGGCACAGTATAATCCCTCTGTTGTTCATACACAAAGCAGGTGGACAGTAAATACACAACATGACACACAACACACAACCATATACGGGAGATATCTGTTGACGTTCACACTCATCCACAAATGTGATGGGCTGCAGAGTTCAACATATGGAGAGCTCACACTGGGCATGCTCGCACACTTTGATAAATGAGACATATGTCAGACAACATGCCATGGTACGTCTGAACTGGGCATGCTCACACACTTAGGCCAAATATCAGTTTTGCATGTGACCACACATATCTGGTATTTGTACGTGTTAGTCCAGGACAGTACAACAGCACAGCAATCTGCCCAGTCCTCACAGTTAAATGACCACAGAAACATATGTAATATAGTGGATCCCCCCAAATGCAAACATCTACCACATCTATCTGTGTGAGGGAAATGTCCCTATTAGCAACTGTGAAAACACACTACAGGATGCACATTCCCCTTTCTAAACACTGATGATGTCAGCACTCTATAAGTATATTAGGTGAAGAGAAATCCTGTAGTAATCTGTATAGCGTGCTCTACTAATGTGGTTGTTTCTAGTGTCATAACATAGTTAGGTAGGGGCTTGAATCCTGTAAATGGCAAGTGTGTGTGTTTGTGTGAGGGGGGGTTAGTGTGTGTGCAGAATGCTGGGAATAAAATGTGCCTTTTGGAAACTGGGAGAACACACTACAGGGTGCACATTCCCCTTTGTAAACACTGATGATGTCAGCACCCTATAAGTACAGCAGGAGAAAGGAATCCTCCCAGTAATGCAAATAGCACGCTCCGCTAATGCGTTTGTCTTTAGTGTCATAACATAGTTAGGTAGGGGTTTAAATCCTGCAAGTGTGTGTGTTTGTGTGAGGGGGGTTAGTGTGTGTGCAGAATGCTGGGAGTGAGATGTGCCTTTTGGCAACTGGGAGAACACATTACAGGGTGCACATTCCCCTTCCTAAACACTGATGATGTCAGCACCCTATAAGTACAGCAGGAGAAAGAAGTCCTCCCAGTAATGCAAATAGCGTGCTCCACAAATGCGTTTGTCTCTAGTGTCATAACACAGTTAGGTAGAGGTTTGAATCCTGCAAATGGCAAGTTTGTGTGAGGGGGGTTAGTGTGTGTGCAGAATGCTGCGAGTGAGATGTGCCTTTTGGCAACTGGGAGAACACACTACAGGATGCACATTCCCCTTTCTAAACACTGATGATGTCAGCACCCTATAAGTACAGCAGGAGAAAAGAATCCTCCCCCTAATGCAAATAGTGCACTCTGCTAATGCATTTGTCTCTAGTGTGATCACATAGTTGGGTAGGGGTTTGAATCCTGCAAGTTGTGTGTTTGTGTGAGGAAGGTTAGTATGTGTGCAGAATGCTGGGAGTGAGATGTGCCTTTCAGCAACTAGGAGAACACACTACAGGGTGCACATTCCCCTTTCTAAACACTGATGATGTCAGCACCCTATAACTAAAGCAGGAGAAAGGGATCCTCCCAGTAATGCAAATAGCGCGCTCTGCTAATGTGTTTGTCTTTAGTGTCATAACATAGCTAGGTAGGGGTTTGAATCCGGCAGGTGTGTGTGTTTGTATGAGGGGGGTTAGTGTGTGTGCAGAATTCTGGGAGTGAGATGTGTCTTTTGGCAACTAGGAGAACACACTACTGGGTGCACATTCCCCTTTCTAAACACTGATGATGTCAGCACCCTATAAGTACAGCAGGAGAAAGGAATCCTCCCAGTAATGCAAATAGCGTGCTCTGCCAATGTGTTTGTCTCTAGTGTCATAACATAGGTAAGTAGGGGTTTGAATCCTGCAAATGGCAAGTGTGTGAGGGGGGGTAGTGTGTGTGCAGAATGCTGGGAGAGAGATGTGCATTTTTGGCAACTGGGAGAACACACTACAGGGTGCACATTCCCCTTTCTAAACACTGATGATGTCAGCACCCTATAAGTACAGCAGGAGAAAGGAATCCTTCCAGTAATGCAAATAACACGCTCCACTAATGCGTTTGTCTCTAGTGTCATAACATAGTTAGGTAGGAGGTTGAATCTTGCAAGTGTGTCTGTTTGTGTGAGGGGGGTTAGTGTGTGTGCAGAATGCTGGGAGTGAAATGTGCCTTTTGGCAACTGGAAGTACACACTACAGGGTGCACATCCCCCTTTCCAAACACTGATGTTGACAGCACCCTATACAAACAACATGAGAAGAGACAACTAACAGTACTCAGTATAGTGCAAGATGTTACAGTGACACACACAAGTGCCGGAACATACTTAGATAGTGTTTTGAAACCTGCAGGTGGCAAGTGTGTGGATGTGGGATGTTTCTCTGTGTGCATTTCCGTATGAAAAACATGTTAGTTGTGGTGATCAGGGAATCACACTACCTGATGCACATTACACTTTCAAACTACTGATGTTGCCAGCACCCTATGAGTACAGCCAGAGAAGAGGAACTATGTAGTAATCCAAATAGTGTGCTTTGATAATGTGTACCTGTCACGTGTCGTGACTTAGTTATGTAGGGTAATAAATCCTGCAAATGGCAAGTGTGCATGTGTGTGTGTGGGTGTAGCAGGGTGTGTTTAAATGCAAGTGTGACAGAACAGATACATATAGCAGATTCTACAATACAGCAAATGATGCACATTCCCACAGTAAACACAGGGGATGTCACCACAATATCAGCACAGCCAAACAGTGTTAGTTGGCTTGTAATGGCAATGATGCACTCTGCTACTGTGTCCATTACTGTTGTCAAGGTACAGAGAGGTATGTTTTGGTAACACGCAACTTCCACGTGTAGTTGTGTCACACAGTATGACCTTGTCTGGGTCTTTGTATGTAATGATGCATGCCATTGCCTAAACCAGCAATGGCATTGCACACATGATGTATGTGTGTGACACATACACATAAATACCTGTGACCTGCAGTAGTTAGCATGTCTGACACATGCCTCAAGTGGATAAATGTTATTTGCAATGTATACCAATATGACTGTGTCTGACTGTGCAGGGTCCACACATGGTATGTGTTTATACAGTGTGGGTGTATATGGTAAATTACCTACAGCAGGGGATACACATTTGGTCTGGGCCATGTAGTGTACACGTGGTCGATGTACAGGTGCTGCATATTCCCACCTGTTGTGCTACTGGTAACATGTAATTCCACTGCAATTCAGTGACCTCATGCTGTGAACCCTTCAACTAGTGTGTTGTAGCTACAGTAATGCTCACGCACAATGTGTGGCTGGATGCAGTACAGCCATATAAACAAAGTTTTTGAGACTGTCATATTGCCAGTGTTGTTATGGAGGATAGGTGTTCTGCCTGTGTATGGGAGGGTAGTGTTGGCCAGGCTATGAAGCAGATGGCGGTCCGACACACTGTTAGATGCACATGGGTAGGCCCTGATGCTTTGTGCTGTGCCAACAACCTGGATGTGTGTGTATCTGTGGTACCTTGGGATACCACCCCCCTGTCCATGTGTGTTACACGTGTAGGGGATGACAGGCATGGTATTGGGCATAACCTGTCTGTGATGGGTAACACCTGTGAGCTATGAAGCAGGAATCTGGTACTTCACAGACATTGCAGTTTACCATGCTGTTGACAGTGTCCGGTGCATGCATCGTCCGCTGTACACAACTGTTGTTGTGTAGCAGCACTGTTAGTGTCCTAACCTGTGTGATACCCATGGAGGTGGCTATGTAAACCACGTCCTGCAGCATATGGCAGTATGTGTGTACCAAGGGGCTTTGCCATTATACATGGGGCCATAGGTGTCATGTGCAGGATGACCCCTGCACATCCTTGTGGCTTCCCTAGTATGTCAGCACACATTGACAGCTGGCGGATACCGTATGACTGACATTGGAGACTGAGCATAATGTAGACATACAACACCCTCCCCACATATAGTGGTAGCATACCAGGTGAGGGTATGTTGGCAAACAAAATCAGGATCATACTGGCCTGTGCCACTTGCTGAGAGAACCATTCCATGTTCCCTATCACGATTGGTCATGAGACGGGGTAAGCAATAGCATCAGCTGATGTTATCAGGTACTCGGCAGGGAGTCAATCAGCAGACAGTGTAGTGGGATTTACTTTCCGAATTTAGGTACAGAGACGTGAAGTGGCGACTGTCTGCCAGCTGAACACAGGTAGGAGTCTAGGTGTGCTACTGTCAGGAGCAGTGCAGCTAGGAGCTAGATGGCTAGCTAGTGCTTGAAATGTCTCGGTAAAGAACTGGTCATAACTATAAGAAACATCTTCAGGGGTTTATCAGTAGTAGCAGCAGGGATTGTGGTTAACATGTGTCCAGGATGTAGTACATTTGTAATGCCACCTGACAGGGTATGGCATTACTGAGAAAGAAATGGTCACACAGACGAGAAATATAGTTTTTAAGCTTTCTTCCACCTTTATTTACCGTGGACTTCTTCAGAAAACCAGGACGCCTCCCTACGTCCTGGTTTTATAACTAACATACAGGAAGTGATGTAATTTCATTTACACACATGGTAAAGATTGGTAATTCCTTTACATATTACATATATTACACATACGTGCACTGATGAGTAGTTTGACCGCACTCATCACATTAAGGTCGCGTTTCCTTTGAGGGCAGTCTGGTGTTCTCATCTCCAAGTAATGGACTGTTGGCAGATCTGCTATGATGTGTCCTGTACTTTGAGTAGCGAAGGGTATTAGTCAAGAAAGGATCACTATACACTAATTTTAGTATGGTGATCGTTGAGTTGTCAGTGTTTCATGCTAGGTTTGAACAACATAGGTACACTATCCAATAGGTGGTTACAAAAGAGGGACATTAGATAGATCTATGTCAGTTATTACCATTTGTATAATAGGAATACGAACATGATTCATCCAAGTCACGAGGTATTATTTTAATGTCATTTGTCATTTGTATCATATCCATATGATTTGTCATTTACATTAGAATATTTCAGCTACCAAGTTCTATAGATAAACATACAACATATAATAGAAAATTAAATTAATGGTAACAAATTGTCATAGTAATGATTTTTAGCATGCCTTTTTTAAGGCATTTCTTAAGGCATTATTTATTTTAATAAGAATGTGGCAGATTATATGATTTTATGTTTTTGCGTTACACGACCGAAACGCAAAATATGTGTTATTGTTTTTACAATATGAATGAAAGTATGACATCAATGATTTTACATCACTTCCTGTATGTTGGTTATAAAACCAGGACGTAGGGAGGCGTCCTGGTTTTCTGAAGAAGTCCACGTTAAATAAAGGTGGAAGAAAGCTTAAAATAATATTCCTCGTCTGTGTGACCATTTCTTTCTCAGTCACTGTTTCCAGTTTGTGACTAGTTTCCTTCGGGTTGCCGAAGTTTTCGTTTTGGTATGGCATTACTGTGTTCAGAGTGCTCAGTCCCCAGATTGGCTGTGTGTTGCCATCTCACACATGTGATGTATGTCCATGGCCACGGGTGATAGCCGACTGCATACATGTGGTGGCTGTGAGATTGCCACATGACTCACATAAACCACAACTGGAACATAGAGGTGATTCACATGTTACCTTTGCACATGCTACCCTAGTAGTGTGATTGCCATGGTGAGTACCAACACATAGGGCCAATGGGGAACAACATACTGATGGTGTGTATGTGTGGGTGTGCCTCTACCGTGTCATAGCACTGCCATATATGACTGCACACGTGGGTAAATGCCAGGTAAGACATGTGCAATGTGTCACAGGCAACATACGTGCATACGGGACAGACAGTGGCATTCTGTCATGTGTACAGGTGACATACGTATCTTACACTATGCAGACGTCAGTAGGTATCTACAGAAGCACTGTAACTCTGCATTGCATGTGTAGGCAGTGTTCCAGGTAACCCCACGCAAACATGCATGCAAACAATGGTACAGTAAGCAGGGCTCGAAGTAGTGCATTGTACAACAATGAAGAGGTAACAATAACAGTAAGTAACAATGCTGATATGTAGGCCCTATCAACATGTACCCAGGTGTACACAGCGCAGATACCCATGGTAGAACTGATATAATGTCATAGTTAGTTGTGAATTGGATTACATTGGTACCGCACACATATCTACATGCACAAACATCCACATTGCATAGTCGTTGTGGGCAACCCAACAACATCATCATACATGTCCACCATTGCATATCAGTAGTTGCGTTAGCATCCCCCCTGTACTACCTCTGTATGCGGCTATCTGTAGTCAACCTTACTACTGGCATGTGATGATGTGCAGCTGGTACACTTTGGTAAGTAGTATGGGTGCAGATAACAATTCACGACATTCATACAGTTACTGCAGCAGGAATGCTGGAATATACACACAATCATAGTGGCACACTGTATTGTTACCAACATGTTACTACTTATACACATCTATGTAGTCACCCTGTGCATCAGCAATGTGTTTACCTTTTCCCGCACTGATGTTGTAGCATGCAGGAGGTGGCGCAGTGTCATCATATGCACAGGGTGTGAATTAGGTATGCCCAAGCCAGCCACTGATACCACCAATTGACATGTGTGTATATGTGTGTTTGTGTGGGGTAGCAGTACAGGGTGGGGCAGTGTTGGTGCAGTGTGTGCGTGTATGTGTTCGCCCTAGGTTTTACAGTTTTGCAAGTGTGTATGCACACACACAGTTCCACATCATGGCTGCCATGTACAGGGGTTTGTGGACAGCCACAGACTGCACCTGTCAGGTCATCCAGATCAGTGTCTGTGGGCACGGACACAGTACCTGTGCCTGGCAGGGGTGCTACGGACCATATCTGGTACTAAGCCAGACTGGGTACTGTCATCAGAAGCGGGTGTGTGTTGACTGGACACAGGTCCCTGTTGGGACTGTCCAGAGCCACGTGCACGTTGTCTCCTGGGGTGTTCTGATGACAGCGAGCCTGTTGTCATCCACGCCAACTGCCAGCTGCTGCTGTTGCTGGCATACGGCCACATCAACGCCGCAAACGCCCACCATCGCCCTGGCTCATGGACATCTGGTTGTGGAACTGCTGTAGTATGTCCCCACAACATCTGTCTATGACATTGGTGAAATTACGGATAGCATCTGCGATGTCATGCATACTGTCTGTCATGGCTGTGCGACATGCTCTCAGCTCCCTCAGACCCTGTCTGGTGTACCTTTCCATATGCGCCTGTGCCTGCATAACAGTCTGAAACATAGCTGAGGTTGACATACCTCTTTGGGCACGTCGGCCAGAGGCAATACGCCCATGGATGCCCCCATGAGAACCCATGGGTGGCTGTGTGGTACCATCGGAGGACCCTACCCATGGCTGCTTTGTGGGGACGCATGTGCCACAGGTACCACATTACCCTGGTCTATGCCCACTGTATCCTGTCCATCACCTAGGGACAATGGTGACAAAGGATGTACTGGCAGGACGACTGTGCGCATTGATGGGGTTGACAGCTGTGTACTGTCAATTGGCTGACCAATGGCGGACCCAGACACACCTTCCTGTACCATTACACAAATATCTTCATTATCAGTACCAGTGGCACAAGATTCAGGTTCCCTGCTGCAGGTCACCAGAGCAGCACCAGAACCTGTGGGAGGAAAACAGGAAACACAGATTACAGTCTCAAGACATATTTGCCAGTGATGCACTTCAATACAAATGCACACATTCACACATGGACACATGGACACGCACACATGCACACATGGACATACGCACACATGCACACATGCACACATGCACACATGGACACAGGCACACATGCACACATGCAGACATGCACACGTGGACACAGGCACACATGCACACATGCAGACATGCACATGGACACATGCAGACAGGCACACATGGGCACAGGCACACCTGCAAAAATGCACACCCCACAGTATACACACAGAGCACTACTGAGTTACACTACTGTTACTAGCATTATCAGGACTATTATAGGTATTGTTAAACACACTCACCAGCATGGATGGCCTGCCTTGCTGGAACCCCGGAGGGACCTGCAAATATGATGAGAGTAATGTCAGTGGGCACAACTGTGCCATTGTTTTTGCATATGATACAGTGCAGTAGTACACCAGTTGCCTTTCACACATCAGCCGCTCATAATGCCAGTATCACACATGCACAATTACATACTATGATGACAGATACATACCACGGACACACCTTACACATGCATAAACTAACAGTCTACAGAACAGTCAAGTGTACATATGACATCTTACCTGCACGCTCCGTGTCATGCTGCTGTGTGGATCCAACCTCCATCATTATGCATGTGTACTGCTGTCGGTGTTCCGGGGCTGGATCCACAACACTTAGCAGTATCCCCTCCAGTCTGGTGAGGGGGGATGTGTGGCCACCCCACCCCCTGTGGCAACCTGCTGCCTGCGGATATCTGCTGCACTCTGGCGGACATTTCTGATTAAATCACTGCAGTGATGTTGTACCTTCTCATATGTCCTATTATGCGTGCCAATATCATTTACCCTGCAGACAAGGTTTTGCCACAGTGCAGACCTCTCCTGCTGATTCTGACTGGTGCATGAAAACAGAATGTCATAGTCACGCACCAGGCTCTGGTGGATCTCTTCGTCCTCTGCAGCAGAGTAGGCAGGATTCCGCCTACGCGCCATCTCCCTGGAAGAGAACACAAACAGGATATCAGCAGAGTATGTCAGCAATATATGGTACACATACTTTACATGTTACTCGTGTACTGATATACTACTTCTCCCATATGTTGCATGTGTGTGTGTCGTGGGGGATACGCAGGTAATGGCCGGATATGACTGCTCAGCCAACACTTGTGCAACAACACCTGCCACATTCCACACAACAGAGTAGCATGCCCCATCGGTCAGCTCACACTGACAGGTGCGATACACAACCCCACTCTGGGTGTTCATCCCAAGGTACTGTATGTGTGTCGGCATCCACCACTGTGATGTGGACACACGTTACTCAGCCTGGATATACATATCCCACCAACACCACCAGCACAGTACACTACCTTGATATGTATGTAATTAGACAGTTATTCACATGTTGGGACTGAGATGGTATCCATGCAGCACACTGGACCAGTGGAGGCCACAACCCACACTGCTGACTCATCTGCAAATGATTAACATGGACATGCCACAGACTGAATGGAACCTGCACACACATGTCAAACACAGACACTCTGCACAAATGTTAGGCATCATGTCCAGTGGACACCAGACAGAGAAAGATTGTATAACAATAGTGGGAGGCTACTGCAGCACACAGCACATTCACACTGAGGTAAGGCATCTGTGGTAAGCAGTGGTACTACGCTACAGTCCGTCATAACAACAGCCATGCCCTACTCTGGGTGGGAAGTGTCCACAAACACTATGGATGACCACTAGCCCTTCAACAGTTATGTTACACATATGGACCAACTGGCTCAGATAAGCTCTGTGTTGCTACACACCTACTTAACATTCACCAAACACACAGATATTGGCAACAGTCTTGCAGACGGGTTCGCTGCACATATCCACCGTCATTGTCCCCCACCAGTTGAATTACTTGTCACAGCTGTATGTAACCTCCCTATCATCTCACATGTCCGGGTGAGACCCGCCCTCAGCAGAGCAGAACACACAGCATAACTGTGACCTCATGCTATCCCTGGATGTGTGCTACCTGCACTCCAACAGGATATACACCGCATATAACACTGATAAATCATCTTGGATGTACTACAGGATATGTACCTGGACAGTGGCATACAGCGACAGTAGTCCCACAACACTCAGGAGGCACCTTGATCAACCATGGGTAATTCAACATCATATGCATAACCGGGATGGTCTGCTAAACTATGATATTATGCAGTATGGGTTGCATATGCAGTGATATCGGGTACCTGCAGACACATACTCCCAGCCACTGTGCCTTTGTGATGGGCTGATACAGACATTTGAACATGGCTGACCTTTCCATGCGGTCACTATGGCCATTGCTGAGGGCAACGCACAGACAACTGCTGCCATGATCATGGCCTAACAGTGATTGACATGTGATGTATGGTCATCCCCTTTTGGTGGAACTACGTACACACAACATATCACATGGGCATACCTATAGATACAGACCTATGACACATTTGGAGCATTCACAGTAAACACACTATTAACCTGCTACTTTGCATTACCTGTGTTTGCCTCAGCTGTTGGTGTTTCACCTTATGCTGCTTGCTGCTGCTGCTTCTGGTTCTGTAAAGCTACAGTGAATATTTTTTTTCAGGTTGACTCATGCGCTTACAGTCAGTGATGCTTTATTTATCAAACCACTGAAAGTGTTACAAGTCGATCGGATACACCGCAAAGGAGTCAAACAGCCAGCTCACAGGTATTCAGCTCTCCAAAAAACATCCAGGTCCATAAACGTTCCAAAGGTATTTATTAAATAATAAAAACACACACAAGAGAAATAAAAATAAAAACGTCGACCTAGGTTTCGTTCACAAAACGAACTTCATCAGAACACATTTGAATCTAAACTGAAACTTTAAATATAAGTGCCAAAGGAACTGATTGGACCTGTTAACCAATGATGTATGAGCACTTTGCATTAATGTAATTAAATTAATTAAATTGAATTCCATTGAATTGAGCTGAATTAAACAGTAAGTTACAATACATGCTTCGATATACTGTCCGCACAAAAACAAAGAACAGAAAAACTGTCCTTAATCCATCTATATCATATTAAAAACATCAGAAGTTCATGGTGGATTAAATTGAACGAAACGCATCAATTACAAATTTTGGCTCTTCATTTGTCATCTCTGCCTTGTATCTGACTTGTATATATATATATATATATATATATATATATATACACACACACACACACACACACACACACACACACATATATATATATATATATATATATATATATATATATATATATATATATATATATATATATATATATATAAATATGTTACTGTAAATATACACATGTACATACCTAGGTTACATTACAGCAATTACGGGTAACATATGGTCAGACCGGGCATATGTTAGTAGGAGGTTCAATAAACAAACGTCTACCTCCCACACACTCCCAGCTAGGCCGGTGAGGCATACAGGCACGCAATAAAGGTAAATACACAGCTGCTTTCCAGACCACCAGCAGGAAACTACCAGTGGGAGAGATCTGCAAGGTCTACACTTTAAACATGGATCACGGGGTCCCTTGTAGGACACCAAAAATTTGCCTTGTAGGTGAACCTGTGAGGATTGATGTGACCAGGATGTAGCTGTACATGGAACAGTAGGTTGTTCAAGTCTGATAACACATGCGTTGACAAAATGTACGACATGTGTCCCGACACTGGGAGAGTGGGCAGTGTGTAGGGGTGTGTTCAAACCCCAGCTGTGCTCACAGTAAGGATGAGTGCTGTAGAGGGGTGTCAGGTAGGGGAATCATGGGTATGCAATAATGGGCCTAGGTGTGCAGGTGTTGGTTGGCAGAGATATATTAGGCCCGCCTCGTGGAAGTAATTAATATTCCTATATGGGTATAGCAGACACCCATACCTCCCAAACCTTAAGAGCACATCTACTGGATAGTCCATAAACCATTGGAGGAACGCATAGGGACTGTATCAGTGAACTGTACCCGATTATCATGGACGTCCATGATTAGGAATCAGAATCTAACACAGTCCCAACTAAACCCTTCCAGAACTAGTGATATTAGGTGGACAGGTGGCAGAATACACATAATGACTAATGACAACATGTATGAGTCATAAACAGCATGTACCTCGACAAATGTGTATGAATACATATGCTCTGGGACTGTCAGTGTGTCACGTTAATAAAACCAATCATCTAAATGTGTCCCTGAGGGTGTTATGCAGTGTCCCTGATACAGTGTTCATTCTCCCCCATTCGTATGTGAGGTCTGCTAGTGACGGAAAGCGCATATTCTGCCGACTACCTTAGGTAGATGATAGCATAATAGTTTGGGGTTACCACCTGTTAACCTTTGTGTGGGACACTCCCCTCTGGGCAGTTGTGTCCTGCAAAATAAATGTTATTATAGCACATGGCCTTTGATTTAGGGCAAAGAATCCATATATTGTCTGTAGTGGTTGCATAAAACTATTATGTTGTATCTGAAACACCTAGATGTTATAGGAAACAGTATTAGCAACTACAATGCTACAAGAATTTCCTTTAATTAGACAAACCGGTGAAGTAGTCTATTTTCTACTGGCTATGTACGCATGTATGGTATGTGTTGCCTTGCCAAATCTGACATCTCTACATATAGGTCCTATAGGGCTGCCATCCTTTGCAAATGGCCAAAGTGGGACCTGCTCCATAGAAATGTCAGACGTACCAGGTCAGAACATACCTACAGCCATGCATGGTACAGAACTACACATATTTGCACAAATAAAAGCTTAGTCTAGTAGCAGTCCAGTTGCTTATGCTACTTCACATAACATATGGAAGTGTCATATATACAATAACTGTTACATGCAACTATTAGAGAAACATAGAATATAATATTGTCCTGTAATCAGAACATTTGCTATGTCTTGATTATTTTCGCATGACACGTATGCCTAAGGAGGGACTGTCCCACGCAAAGTGGGACGGGTGTTAATCCTAAAGTCCAATCTCGGCCAATTTAAAAGGTGGCAAACCTACAATAGGTATGCGGTAGCATGACCCGGCAGACAAATGTGGGTCCCAAAACACATTTACTTGTCTGCATTGCAGAGTATCAATTTACATGTACTAGCCAGATGGAAGCAGATTGTATGAGGAACATGCATGTAATATGATTAACTCACTGGACAGGCTGCCGATTCCGTTCAGTCGAACGCCATGCCGTCACCTAATGGTCAGCCATACCCAATACTGTAGTCATGTAGTCTGATGTAATAGGCATCACAATGGATCATGCCCACCCAGTGTGAGTGACACATGCAAGCACCAATGTCGGTGGATGAACAAGTGAGGGAGTGAGCGGGTGTAAGTGTGTTTGGCTACCAGTATGCGAGTATTGCACTGATAAAGAAATGTGGAGGCTAACAAAGTGTAAGAAGCTGTAACCAGAGGTCAGCTGTGCTTAACACCATGCAAACCCATGCACAACCACTCCCAACTGCTTCAATGTGCCTTACTCCCTCCGTATCCCATGGGCTTGTTCTGGCCACAAACAAATAACTGTCCTTTGCAAGTGTTGGTAGCAACACCCTGTGCACACAGCTAATGTGAATTACCAATACACCATGGCAAATATACAGACAATAGACAGTACCACGCACATACTATACAGCACAGTCATCCAAAAATATTGCAATGTACCGGCAGATATGTCCGGACCGCTGGTGTTTGCAGACTTGGCCGTCTTGTGTTTACGTGTGTGAGCATGCCCAGTATGACCATTCCACATGTTGTCAACTAACATTGCTGCCATTCCTTCATGTGTTTGAGCATGCCCAGTATGGCCAACTGTATCGCATGTGTTACATGTCCAGGTAGTCAATACTGTGGTGCCGACCTCTGCGTTGTACACTGACAGGTGGCATGCTGTGTCTGCAGGGTAGCCATCGGTCATGTGGCATTGACTGTTGCTACATTTCTGCACAGCATGGGGGGACATCTGACTGTATACACATTCCTACACAGCACCGGGGGGGGGCGCACCTGACTGTTGCTATATGTGTACGTTGGAAGGGGGGCACACCTGACACTTGTACACTTTTGCTACAATTGTACCGGTATGTCAGGTACTCCATTTCAGTGTGTAGACCTATGTATTGTGCTGGCTAGAGGCATACCAGTGTACTCCAGTTCTTAGCTTTAATTACCAACATATTAGTTTCAGACGTCCTAGCCTTTACAACCTACATCCAACTGCCTGGCCTGCTGTAGTCTGTCTGTGTGTGTTTGTGGGGGGGGGGGTCATCCATAGGGCATATTCAGAGGCCATAGTACAGCATTTGTCTGTGTTGGTCTACACCTGTCCAGCTGGTTGAGACTTGTGTGGGCTGTATCGACACACATGATGCTCAGCCCATTACCTGCAGTGGGTTATGACACTCTGTGTACTACTGGCTACTATGGTGACCCCCGTATGTGCTACAAATGTCATGGTGCTACTATGGACGTCTACCGTCTGCTGCCTTAACATTCAGCCACCATATTCCCTTGCATGCTCACATCCATACCATAGCTACAGGTACCAACACATTCTAATACAACTGCCAATTGGTAGGTTGACTGACTTACCTTGAGGGTGTGCCAGACCTGAGGATGGTGCTGGAGGGCTGCCTATGTAGGATGCACATAGTGCACTTCCTATACATGGCTGAGCACAGGTAGTGTCATGTTTGGCATCCCTTTTACTGTCTGTGCAAGTCAGAGAGGGTGACATTCCCTGGGTTGCTATTGTGTCAGTGCATATGCTATGTGTTGCTTCTTTGCCAAGGCCAGGTCATACCGGGCATGCCTCCTTCGGCCTACTGGGTCCAGCTCAGGTTGTTCCTCCTCTGAGTCACTCTGTGCTTGTACAGAGCTTGGCATTGGTGGGGGGCTGTGTGCCCTGCCCCATGCTGTTCCTGCTGCAGCTGTTTCTGCAGGATCATATTGTGTAGCACAGCACATACCATAACAATTTGGGTGCATGTAGCTGGTGAATAATGCAAGGCTCCACTGGATGTGTCTAGACACTGGAACCGTGACCTGAGCATCCCAAACACACACTCTATTATATGTCTGGCCTATGCGTGTGCCTCATTATGGCATGGTTGTTCAGGTGTGTGTGCATTTCTGATGGGTGTCATCAGCCATGGCTCCAGTGGGTACCCAGCATCCCCCACTAGGTGACTGTAGGGGATGTCCATATTGGCAAAGCTGTGGTAAAGCTGCGTCAGATGCCATATATCAGAATCGTCATAGCTTCCAGGGCAGCCAGCACACATATTCAGTATAATGCCCTGGGCATTGCATACGACCTGGCAGTTGATGGAGGGGATGCCCCTGCAGTTAATGTAGGCCCTACCCTGCTCACTGGGTGGTGCTTTGATGCATATGTGCATGCAGGCTATAGCACCCACTACCCCAGGGTAGTCTGCCATTTGGTGGAAGAGACGCATATTGCTGGTCAAAACCTCATGTGTGTTGAGGAAATCTACGTGCTCACTGACATGTGGTGACATGACATCCAGAAACTGGTGGAATACCCTGGATGCAGATGCCTGTGAGATCCCCATGATACCCCCAGTTGTGCTTTGGGAGGTACCTGTGGCTAGTATACCTAGGCCTACACATACCTTGGTATCCACTGGAATGGGTTCCCCTCGGTCTGTTCGATGTGTCAGGCGTGGCTGGCACAGCTCAACAACCTGCTATAGGAAGTCTCTGTCCACCCCATAGCACTCCACTATCTCCAGCTCATGTAGCCCCTGGTAGGTTACCCTGGGTCTGTAAAGTCTTCTGTCTCCTCACTAAGGGTTGTTCTGCAGCATTCACATCCTCACCACCCTCAGCCTCCTGCTCATGTTGGTCTATGTTGCCTGCTGCAGCCCTTCTCATTTGGTTGGATTGTGTCGAGAAATGTCCCCGCATGTATACACCGGTGGTGTGGAGTGTGGAAGAAACCTGTGTGTATGGTGCTTGGTCACTTTATCATAGTGTTCTGGGCCGGGCTGAGCATGCAATATGCTGATTGTGCTAATTATCACCTGTTTGCCCAGCTTGTTCACCTTGACTACTCCACTACTGCTGTTGTCCCTCCCAATTTCACTAGGCAGGTATAGACACACCCCTAGCTTAGGCATGCTAAGGCAGGAGCAATCCCGAGGCACAGGGCTCCAATGTACATACAGTATGCCTGACACCCCCCCCCCCTAGCATGCCTTCACCTATATTCGAGTCCTGCACCTGGCTATCTATGCACATACACTCTTGGGACCTGCATCACACCCTGGGGATAAATGGGATTCACTGTTTTCCACCTTGTTTGCATAGTATTGTCTTCTAATGCATAGTTACATGACCCATACAGAGCCTCCCCAAAAATAACCACTGCTTACTGTCGTGCAGACACACACACAACTGGTTAAACGCAGCTTACTATCACCGTATTCAATGTCCCTTGTTCTTCCCAGCAACAAAACAACTGGCCTCTGCACGGCTCAAAATCGGCACCCTGCACACCACAGACAATGTGCTCTACCACTAAGCCATGGTAGATATACATACATCTGAGGTGATCAGGTACAGATTATCCAGCATAGACATTCAACAGTACAGGACACGTATTCCATAATGTTCATTTACGTGTGCTAATGTCCATATATAGATATATATATACATATATATATACATATATATATATATATATATATATATATATATATATACACACACACACACACACACACACACACACACACACACACACACACACACACACACACATATATATACATATACACACACATACGTAGATATAGAATATATATCTCAACAGCAGACCACGTGACACCAAAGCATTAGACAAGAATGAAAAGGAAACCGCATGCGCCTCCTGCATTATGCACTGGTGTTAATATCAAGGCAAGTGTGTTTCTGTGCATCACATGGGTTCAGACTGTATTAAGGGCAAGATTAGGGCTGCTAACATTACTCACCAGACCTGTTGTCGGATGTATGTGTATGTCTAGCCAACCCAGTCTCTTGGCCGATTGTGACATTTATGCCCACTATATAGGAAAACAACAAAACACACTCCTCAACACATTCAGTAGCTAGCCACTCACAGATACCCACACATAGGATATGACTGCCAAACACACACCTGTCATGCCTTGGAATAGAGCACCTGCCTGTCTATTTTATCACACTACAGCATTACGCAGTTACAGAATGCGCTACCGAGATTACTGGGACACAGTACTCCTAGAGGTGTACTTCTAAGTGGGTGACATCATCAGCAATGGAAAAGTCGGCGATAGGGATTGTATGGAGTGTGAGCAGTCTAAAAGCATTATTCGGTTCCCAGGCAAACGGAGACACACACACACACACACACACACACACACACACACACACACACACACATACACACAGTTTGCATTAGAACACTGAGCTAACTATTTTATCACATATGCATTACGCAGTTACAGAACATGCTACCGAGATTACTGGGACACAGCACTCCCAGAGGTGTACTTCTAAGTGGGTGACATCATCAGCATTGGCAAAGACGGTGATAGGGATTGTATGGAGTGTGAGCATTCTAAAAGCATTATTCTGTCCCCAGGCAGATGGAGACACACACACACACACACACACACACACACACACACACACACACACACACACACACACACACACACACACACACACACACACACACAGTTTGCATGGCTGGGATAAGAACACCACCCTAACTACCTTATCACACTACAGCATTACACAGTTACAGAACGCACTACCAAGATTACTGGGATGCAGTACTCCCAGAGGTGTACTTCTAGGTGGGTGACATCATCAGCATTGGCAAAGACGGCGATAGGGATTGTATGGAGTGTGAGCAGTCTAAAAGCATTATTTTGTTCCCAGGCAGAAAGAGACACACACTTGGCATGGCTGGGATGAGAACACTAACCTATTTTTTCACATTACAGCATTACGCAGTTACAGAACACGCTATCGAGATCACTGGAACACAACACTCCCAGAGGAGTACTTCTAGGTGGGTGACATCAGCAGCATTGGCAAAGATGGTAATAGGGATTTTATGGAGTGTGAGCAGTCTAAAAGCATTATTCTGTCCCAAGGCAGATGGAGACACACACAGTTGGCATGGCTGGGATTAGAACATCAGCCTAACTATCTTATCACACTACAGCATCACACAGTTACAGAACGCATTACCAAGATTACTGAAACACAGCACTCCCAGAAGTGTACTTCTAGGTTGGTGACATCATCAGCATTGGCAAAGACGGCGATAGGGATTGTATGCAGTCTAAAAGCATTATTCTGTCCCCAGGCAGAGGGAGACACACACACAAATGGCAAGTGTGGGAGTAGAACACCGACCTAATTATTTTATTACACTGCAGCATTACGCAGTTAAATACACACTACCGAGATTACTGGGACACAGCCCTCCCAGAGGTGTATTTTTAAAAGGATGACATCATTGGTCTTGCTAACAGTGGGTATAAGGAATGTATGGAGTGTGAGCAGTATAAAGGTATTACACAGTCCTCAGGCAAATAGGGAGAGACACACACATGGCAAGTGTGGGAGTAGAACACCAACCTAGCTACTTTATTACATTACAGCATTACGCAGTTACAGAACATGCTACTGAGATTATTGGTACACAGCCGTCAAAGAGGTGTATTTGTAGATGGGTGACATCATCAGCCTTGCTAACAGTGGGTATAAGAAATGTATGGAGTGTGACCAGTCTAAAAGCAATTTAGAGTCCACCAGCAAACAGGGACAGACATACACACACACACGCCAGTGTAGGGTACGGAACACCTGCCTATTTACAGATTACTATTACAATACTACATATATACGAATCGCGCCACACAGAATACACATGTCAAGGCTGTAATTATGACCGTCTGGGAATGGGGACATCAACAGGGATGCTGGCAGTTAAGATGTATGTACCTGTGAACCTGTGTGTTTAAAGTGTGAATCCATCCTGACCTGGGGTATGCCCATCTGTAGAATGGATGACTACTACCACTATACAGGGTTACAATGGCCATGCCCATACACAGAGGCACATAACCAACACAGGGTGTCACTGGGCATGCTCACACACTTAGTAGCACAGGGCTGTTCGGAATGCACTGTGTCCATCTACACAAGGTTATACTGGGCATGCTCATACACTTCGTAGCACAGGGCTGTTCGGAATGCACTATGTGTCCATCTACACAAGAATATACTGGGCATGCTCATACACTTAGTAGCACAGGGGGCATGCTCACACACTTAATAGCACAGAGGTGGTCGGAATGCACTACTATGTGTCCATCTACACAAGGATATACTGGGCATGCTCATACTCCTAGTAGCACAGGGCTGACTGGGATACACTCTGATGCTAAACACGGACGGCCACAGTGGCCATGCTATTACAGGTAGATGTAAATAACACATTGTAATGAGCTCTGGTGTTGGTAGTTGTCATTGTTAGTGGGAACACTGGCTACATATATTTGACACCGGTCTTTAACAAATCAGCTGCCATTTTGGGATGACATGGCTGACAGTAGGCAGGCCTTTGACACATATCACATGCATCCATGATATAAGGGAGTGTAGATATTAACCAAGTCTCATCCACCCACACAGTGCCATTCCAAGGCAAATGTCCTAAACACAGGTTAACTCCCATACACCTACAGGACAACTGAATTGTTTTCTTATGCTAACCAGTGCTAGATGTGTAGCGTCCATATTCACAGCTGGCCACTGTAGATCCAACAATGGGGAATACTGATATATGAGCAGTGAGGAACACCTGGCTGATGTCTCTGTAGTGCACAATAGCACTACCACCATATACCTCAGAACCAGACATGTGGGCCATAACACAGGTACGGACCACTCCAGGTCACCATATACCTCAGAACCAGACATGTGAGCCATAACACAAGTATGGACCACTCCAAGTGGTGTACCCACATACATAAAGGCCACTCACATGTACTGACAGGTCCTCCCATGAAAGGCATCACAGATGAGCCATGTGCAGGACACAGTGTCACATCCTGCATTCTAGGATGTAAACTGCAAACACCACTGTGCCCTCGGGCCACCAGCACGCAACCATATATGTTGTATGACAGACGAGTACACCACCATGTGACCCTTGACCTGTGTACTGTACTAAGCTCTACATCAACTGTAGACAGTACACATGTACTGACACAGTTGCATCATCTATTATGCAATGCAATGATACCACCGTCTGTGACCAGGTCAGCTGTACACATACCAAGGGCCCTCAGTACTGTCCACCATTAGCAGATGTCTGTTGCTGTACACCAGTGCACACCTTCATGTATGGATATGACATACATGTACCTGCCCTGAGTATGTACACGCACACACACAACACACCTATAAATAGCATAGCTGTTGTAGTCCTTTGTGCAAACAGGTGGCTACAGCCATTACACACATGCACATGGAATGTAGGTCCATGGCAGCTGAATGCTAACAGTACATAGGGTGTGATATCAATGTTGACAGAGGTAACATCCCCTCTGTAGTGGTCACCCATCATATCATACAACAGTCCATGTGTTATGTATGTTATTACACATATCCACCAATTGCAATGCCTACAAACATGACCAAATGTCAGGACTGTAGGACCTACACACCTGTACATGTAGTGTTGTGCATTCAGATAACATGCGTGTACAGTTGCTGATGTATGCAGGTGGTGTGTATCCTATTGCATCATGCAGCTGCAATGCAGCCTCAACATTGCCAACTGTATATGGTGATACGCTGAATGTACAGAAAGATGTACCACAGGTATGGACAGATGTGTTGAAATAACTAAGTGGCGGGGCAATTTTGCAGATGGATGTTTGCTGTGGACAGCTCACAGGTGTGTTACAAGCAGTACTACAATGCCCCATGTAACCGGTAAGCAATGGTTTCATTAATTGGAAGACATAACACACAACTTAGACATAGATCAGGGTGATAGCGAAGGTAAATCACTTGACACCTGTTAATAGATATGACGTCCCTAGTGCCTATATCAATACTGTTGGCACAGGAAGCATCAGTACAGTTTGTAATGCGTGCAATACTGCTGTACGTCTGACATACATAACATAAGCTAGGCAGGTCTGAGATTCCCAGTACTGGCATGTGCGGTTGCATGTGTGTCCGTATGTGTCACGTATTGTAGAGAATACATCTCAACTGTTACTCACTCTGCTGTACACTTGTGTACACATCTGTACAGACTGCAATGTATAAAGCAGGACATAGGCAGGGGCGTGTATCTCACACATGTGAGGTATCTGTATGTGCATGACATAGATGTATTAATTACTGAATGCCACAGTGTGTGTATGTAGGGCTGACTGGTCCCTGGGGTGAGGATGTATGTTACTATAATGAACTGATAAGACACCTCCCACCATCCAGGCGATACATTCAACTATCTGTGTTGATGTCCCTGATCTTAGACCGTACTGACTACCTGTACATGTGTATTCTCTGTGGCACGTCATGTAAGTGCACAGTACTGTAATGATGATTTGCACATAGGCAGGGGTCCTCAGCACACCAGTAGCAACTGTGTGCGAGTGTGTGTTACTGTGTCAGTGAAGCCGTGAGTGTGTGTGTGTGTGTGTGTGTGTGTGTGTGTGTGTGTGTGTGTGTGTGTGTGTGTGTGTGTGTGTGTCTGCTACTGTGTCACTGAATACATGTGTGTCAATAGCTGAGTGTGTGGGTGCATTTGTGTGTTGGCATCCTGCCATGGGAACATGTATTACTGATTCCCATTGAGGCATCACACTTCCCACTGGCCACTACCCTTGTAATCAGCTAGACCACTCTCTTACCTCACCACTCCATGTAACTGTACCTGTGATGTCACCCTTTATGAATGTCAAGTCTGTGGCCACAGTAGCTTAATACACAGCTATCATGCTCTTAGAATGGTAGACGTGTTTGTAACGTGGGACATTCTCACTGTTATGTGGCAACTACATAGTGCATGCTGGTGTATTCATACATACCTGTGAGTAGTCCACATTGACATATGGGACACTTAACTGCAAACACTGAAATCCACCGGCACGTGCAATTAGACCTGAAGAAGGACAGCAGAACAACATGACCAACATGCATTTACTGTTGTTACACAGGACACATACTGTTAACAGTATTGTACACCTGTACTACATGGTATATCTGCTGCCTGTCAACATTCATCAACATTTGTAAACTACACATATCATCCAAGTCTGTTCACCCTGTGCATCAGACCATATGAGCATGTCCCTACACCGATGGTGTGGATGTCAGGGATGTGGCACAGGCATCATCATATGCACAGGGTGTTAATGTTTGCTGGAGGCCTAGGCTGCACTGTTGTTACACAAGATACATATTGTTAGCAGTATTGTACACCTGTACTACATGGTATATCTTCTGACTATCAACAGTCCTCAACATTTGTAAGCTACACATATAATCCTGGTCTGTTCACCCTGTGCATCAGACCTTATGAGCATGTCCCTGCACCGATAGTGTGGATGTCAGGGATGCGGCACAGGCATCATCATATGCACAGGGTGTTAATGTTTGCCAGAGGCCTAGGCTGCACCATTGGATTACATCATGTATGTGGGTTTGTGCCTTTGATCTAATTGGGTGTGTGTGGATGTTATGCATGTGTGTGTTGCGGTGCCCTACATATGTGTCCTATATGTGCGTGTATGTCTGCACATAGTTCTCCCATGTGTCTGGCTTACACAGAGATATTATTGACAGCTGCAGACTGTACAGGCGAGGCTTTAAAGTTCACGGTGTCTGGCCACGGACATGTGACCTGTGCCTGGGGCACAACCAGACAGAGGTGCAGATTGGGTACTGTCTGATGTCACTAGTTCACTAGAACCATGTCCCTGTTGGGACTGTCCTGGGCCACGTGCACATGGCCTGCTGTGTCATGCTGCTGCTACCGCCACTATGGGAGAGGGCATGTGAGGTAGCTCATACACGTAGACCTGACACAGCTGATGTAGCAGGCCTACATCCACATGCCCGATGCCTCATTCCTACCTGATGTTCCAACACAGACAGCTCATGCTCGTGGATTGTCATGCCACGGTCAAGGACTCCAACCATGTCACCCAACCATCTATCCAAACCATCAGCAATCTGCTGTTGAGCATTTACCATTGCCTGGATGCTGTTGTTTAAAGAACAGACAGCAGCCTCTGTAGCCTCTGATCTTTTCTGTTGCGCCATTCAGCATGTGCCTGTGTTTCCATTACAGCCTGAAACATGCGTCTGGCGACACCAGCTGCTGTGCTCTGTCATGCAGGAGCATGTTGGCCATAGGTCCTCCTGGCCACATGCCTGTGTGGGGCACCACCAGTAGTTTGGCTGACACCATGGTGTGCAGGCACACCTTCCATAGCCCCCACACTTTTCTTTTCCAAGATACCACGCACCAACTGTCTTTCCTCTATGGCCACTGGTGATAGGGTATGTGCAGGTATGGGATCTGTGTGTGGGGATGAGGTGGATATAAATGGAATGGCACCCAATGGAACAGTTTCAGCCCCTGACAGCTATGCCTGTGACCCAATCATACATCCATCATCACTGCTAGAGTCTGTGGGGACACTAACATCTGATGTACCACAGGAGGGCAATGCATCTACATCACCTGTGAGGGCAGACAAGAACTGTACATTACAATCTATACAATAGACACCCACACGCATGTGATATGACAGAAGGCATGCAACATGCATGTGATACAGCAGACGGCATGCAGTGCAGACAATAATAGTGGTAGTTATCATACATCCCTATGTTACACACAGCATGCATATGTGACAGCAGATGGCATGCAAATTACACAATCATAGTAGTGGTTAGCATACATCCCTGTGTTACAACATGTGGACCAGTACAGGCTAACAGTACACCTGCCTGATGTGTGGCATATGACCTTGATAATCATATGTAGTGTGACATGTGATCTGCTGACGTGTGCAATGACATGCATAAATGTTTAATACAATGGTGTCCTGTTGAATATACAGTGGGGCAATGCTGTACCAATTCAGTGTTGTCTGTCCGCCCTACAGATATACTGCAAATTTAGCTGATGTGCATGGCCATTGCAGGGAATCATGAGGAGTCTCTAGTGCTATACAGTGTGAGTTACAGACAGGGTTCATAACCATGACTGTGTTCAGATACAATATATATATACTGTGGAATGTGACCCACATCACTGAGGTGTATACACACTAAACCATGATGTGGACGTTGTGACACATGTCACTGATGGGTATATGGATGACACCCCTGCACATCTGCAACCATATTGCTGCAGCCTGGCAACTATGGGCAGACATGACGAGCATGTTGGTACACCATGTCCTACATGACATTGGTGTACCACACATACACACACATGGACCTAGTATGGCATATATGTCCATCACCAGCAATGGGAATGCACTGTATCTGTGGCCTGCTGTGGATACTGTACAGGTAACTGCTGTCATGTTGCAACACCCTCAAGATGTTCAACATATCCTATGTGGTGGATTGATGTTATGCCTACACAAGATGTGCACAGGCCTGCAGGGTGTCTAGCATTCCACATCTACATTATGACCATTATATAAAGGCCATGGCTGAACCATGTGTAGCCATTGTACAACAGGGTGTACACACAAGCACAACGCTTCTAGTGTGTGTGTTGCTCCATGTCTCTAGCCATCCTCCATGGCCATGTGTGTACATGTGTTGTCCAAATTATAGTGATGGGCATCTATTCCACATGTCTGTGTTGTCCCATATGACACATGTGCTCCACTGACAACAGTATTATGCAGATAAAGGGTGGTATGTGGGATATGTTTTCAGGTTAGGTAGGCAGTGTAGCAGCCAGACCAATAGATGTCATGGACATGTCAAGATAGAACATCACATTGTGTGACATTCATAGCAGGGCTATGATCCACACCAGTGAAACCTGTGGGCTGGCTATACTCCAGCCCACTGTGTAGTACTGTTTGTATTCACCACATGTGTAGATCAGATCTGTGGTACGTTCCTAAAGTGAACAGTACCTCCACCATTGTAAGCACAGCTGTCAACACATCTGGCAATAAAGTTTGTGAGGATTCATGTCGGTGAGATGATTCACATAGTTTGCAAGTGTGGCACATGGATAGTCATTGTGATGCATTACAAGTCTGACCTGTATATTGTGACAGGACCATACATTATGTGTACATGTTGTGAATGGCCACATGGCAGATAGATTTGTGCATTACAGTTCCTGATAAATAATAACACTCTCACCTGCAATGGGCTGCTGTTGCCGTTGAACACCAGAGGTACCTAAATAGGAGTAACACAGCAGTATGAGCATAATCCAGCCCTGTATAAAGGCTAGAGGGACCAATGTGCATAACACATACACTAGTAGATTAGACTATACTATGGTGCATGCACATGTGTGCATACACAGAGTAGCATACTATAGTTTGCGGCATGTGTGTATACATGCCTTGCATATGATGTTACATTACATATTGTACAGTGACACATGCAGCTATATGGAATATAGTTGTTATAGGTGCAGTACTGACTTACCAGGCAACTCCAGGCTCAGTGGTTGAGAGATACCCACCTCCACAACATCGGCTAAGGCTTGTGGATGGGGTTCTGCAGGTGTCCCCAGGTTGGCCAGTAGCTCCTTGGTACATGTGAGTGGGGGCTGGGTTGGTGACCCACCACCTGTTGCACCTTGTTCCCTGGGGATTGCATTTGCATGCTGTTTTGGCCATCTAATGAGATCTGTACAGTGTCTGCACACCTGCTGGTATGTGCAGTTGTGGCCACCCACATCATTAACCCTCCTGTGAAGTTCCATCCACAGGGCATCCCGCTGCTGTGCATCCTGTGGCACATGGCTGAATAGGATGTCATGATTATTGACTAGGTATGGGATGAGGGCCTCATCCTCTAAGCATGTAAAAGGGGAAAGCCTTGCACATGGCATACCTGAAAGACATAATGATGGAGACAGGTCACAGTATCTTAGAGACATACAGAGCTACAGCTGAACATACATGTGTATCACATTACTTCAGCTTAAATAGTTGTATTTGCAAACCTACATGACACTGACGTGTTTGTGTCACACACATGTGACACTCAATGGTGAGTGAATATTATCACCATATATATGTGTGTCACCTGATTATATTGCTCATACTCCATATTGATGCTGTCTTGATGTGGGCATGTCTTTTTGGCTGTACTGGTGTTCCTACCTATCAGCACATGGCTGGATGTGTCCACATTAATGCAGTCAACCTTGATGCTGTGTATATCTCACATATAAGGACTTACACTGCCTTAACAGACATGACCTGTGACCCTGCAGACTTGCTCATGGAAGGTTTTACATGTATGTGTTCTGCCATATACATCTACACATCACTGTACAGCGATTCAACATCCTGTTATGTATCACCTGTATTGCACATGTGATACACATAGGATGAGTTTCTTTAACTAAATAAGCTCTGCAATGTTGTTTATTGCATTCCTGCCTGTATTTCTTAGTTTTTTGCACTTTTAAAGTTTGCTTTTGCTTAGTTTAACTGGTAGGCTACACACTCAAGTGTGCTAGCTGAATTAAAGCATTTACTGTGTTTCTGTACCTAATTTCTGCTAATTTGTAAAATTGTTTCCCGCCTTTACTGAACTAGAATAGTCCAGTCTTCAAGTATTGCTGATCTCTGGGCTTTGTCATAGTTCCTGTGTTGCCCATATCCTTATTTGGATAGGAGGAAGCTTCTTTGTTCACCAGTGAGAGTGGGGAGCTCTGAGCAGCCTATCCGTCCCTTGAGGAGTGGTTCCAGCCCAGTGACTTGTAGCTTATTGGCCGTTTTTGGCCATTTCCTATCTCTTTCTAACCCCCTGCTTTAAAGCCCGCTTTAGCACACTTTTGTGTAAATTTGTGTATAGCGCAGCATCAGGCAGCACTGGTTAATTGGGTTTAAACTATTCCTGGCTCCACAAAGTCTACTCTTCACCTTTTCCCTTGGAACTGCTCTAACTCTCAAACTAAACACTCTATTCTCAATCTAAAACCCAGCACTTGCTCATATAAGCAATTTTTTAAAGTTAAGCACTAATAAACTAAAAAAAAAAGCACTACATCCTCATATAATCCCCTTGAGTACCTTATCCCCTATTGGTACTTCCTGATTCAGTTACAAAGGAGTTCCCTATACTATTCTAGCATGTCGAAAGGTCAGTTGCTTGTCTCCTCTCCAGTCCAGCTGGTGAATCTGGGAATCTTGAGACAATTTTACAACTGCCTCATGTACACAGACAACCCTCTCCTCCTCCCAACAAGTACAAATATATGTGAGAGATGCAACCATATAGCCAAACCGGAGGCTGTGCTCTCTCAACTCAGTACTGGCGTAACCAGTCAGGAGGAGAAGGCAACCACACACACCAAAAATCCAGTCTCACATAGACCTACCACAACTGCAAACCAAACACATAAACACATAAAAACATACCTGGGGGCTCTAAATACAAATCTGCCAAAGCAACAGAGGCCTCCAAAGCAGACATCCAAGCAACCACTACCCCAAAACAAAACACATGCAACACATAGTTCACAAAGTCAGTGTGCCAAACAGTCACAGCCCTTAACAACATACCTGATACACTTGTAATAGGTGACTCTATAGTCAGACACACTGACATCCCACTCACCAGGCTGAACAAGGAAAGAGTCACAGTGAGCTGCCTGTCGGGCGCTAGAATCCGCCACATAACACAAACACTCAGGTCACTCCAAAGCAGGTACAAATATGACTCAGTCATTGACCATGCTGGTGTGAATGACCAGAGATGTACCTCCCTGGACTACATGAAAAGAGACATAGAGGAGCTCTCTGATTATGTATCCCAGGCCGGTATGACCCTGACCTTGAGCAGCATCTTACCCTCACCAAGAATGATGCCACAGTATAAAGACAAAATGATCAACTTCATCAATTGGCTTAAGTATTGGTGTCATTCAAAGGGGATCCAGTGTCTGTCTGCCTGGGATGCTCGACAAGCCACGCTGCTTCACAAGGGATGGCTTGCACCTGTCACCCCTGGGCTCTCGGATATTGGCAAAGGCTCTTGCCACCCCCATAGTGCCTTTTTTAGGCAAGGCTCAAAAGACAAACCCACCTTCTTAGAAAACACAAGTAGAAAGAAACTAAGGGTAATGCTGCTTAATGCGAGAAGTCTAAACCTCAAGATGCATGCTCTTGAAGCCCTCCTCAGCATGGAGAACATCGATGTCTGTGCAGTGACAGAAACCTGGTTCAAGGCTCCCGACAGCACTCCAGCACTACCAGGTTATACCTCATATCATGCTTTTCAGCCCCAAAACTTGGACCAAACCACAAAAGGAGGGGGAGTATCCATATTCATCAAGGATACCCACACCTCCAGGTTAGTAGCATTGCACAAAGCATTGGAGACCATCCACGTGCGACTAACAATGGGCAAAACTGCCTTCCAGTTTGTAGCATGCTACAGACCAACCTCTCAAACTCAGGAACCCCACTCGGTCTTCCTGAAGACACTGGAGAATATGAAGGTCTCTCCAAACACCAACATATTGGGTGACTTCAACTACCCAAACATAGACTGGGAGCATTACTCAAGCCCCAACACCCTAGCCCAAAGGTTCCTAGAATTCATAAACTCAAATGCTATGGAACAACTAGTCTCCACTCCCACAAGAGGGGAAAACATACTAGACCTGATCATCACAAACATGGGGACCCAATGTTACATACCAGAAGTATACCCCTCATTGGTAAGATCGGACCATAAATTAATCTCACTGGAAATCCACATCCCACCCCCACCCCCAGCACAGAAGACCACAGTGAAGAACTTCTCAAAAGCGGACTTCTCACTTCTTAAAACTGAAGTGGAATCCTTCAAGGTCCCCGGGCCACTGGAAGCTACAGCCAAATCTGCTGAATCCTTTATAAACGCATTCTATGGACACCTTCAGGAATGCATGGATCATGCAATCCCAGATAAAACCAAGACCTATTCCCCCAAAGGCAGGCATCCTGCCTGGTGGACCCCAGCCATAAATAAGCTATACAACAAAAGGAGGCAGCTACTACATGATAGAGCAAAATCCCTAAAAGTGAAGGTATCTCTGATCATTACTAGCAAAAAACTATGCTCACTCATAAAATCATTTAAGGCCAGCTTTGAGAGACAAATTCCACAAGATACTAAAGATAATCATAAGGCTTTCTTTAGTTATGTTAGAAACCTGGGTGGAAACTCCCAGATATGCTCAGAGTTAGTCCATAATGACAAAAAATACACTGAACCCGCAGACATTGCCAACATCCTGGCAGACAGGTTCAGTGCAAACTTCTCCCCCCTCCCCCCCAAAAGGACAAATATCTATCCCAGCAGAGTGTTGCCTCCCTGACATCTCAGATGCCCAGGTGAGAGCTGCCCTCTCCAAAGCAAAAAACACAGCATCAATGGGACCAGACGGTGTTCCGGGCTGCATGCTACATGAGCTCCAAGAAGAGCTGAACCCACACATAAGGCTTCTGTTTAATCTCAGCCTTACTACAGGATTATGTACCCAAAGAATGGCGTACAGCAACAGTGGTCCCACTCCACAAAGGAGGTGCTTCTATGGACCCTGGAAACTACCACCCCATAAGCCTGACTAGCCTGGTCTGCAAAGCTATGGAGAGGATCATCATGGAACTCATAAACAAAGACATTGGGGACCTACAGACACTGGATCCTACCCAATTTGACTTTGTTAAGGGCAGATCCTGCCTCTTGAACCTGGTCGACTTCTTTGAAACAGTCACCAAGGCCATTGATGAGCGTAAGGTAGTTCACACAGCCTACCTGGACCTTGCAAAACACAATACCCAACTCGGGCATCATAGACAAGCTCTCCAGCTTAAATATAAACCCCTATGTCATAAGATGGGTTGCAAACTGGCTCAAGGACAGAACCCACATGGTCAGAATTGCTGGAGCCATGTCAGACTCTAAACCAGTCATAAGTGGCATCCCATGGGGCTCAGTCCTGGGACCTCTCTCATTCGGTATATATTTTTCTGAGGTATAGGCTAACATGGGAGGACTGTGGCTGAACAAGTTCGCAGATAACTGCAAACTGGGCACCATAATTGACTCTCCAGCTGACACAAGCATCCTCCAAATAGAAATGGATAACTGGTGCCAGAGCCATGGCGTTAAACTAAATGCCAAAAAGTGCATAGTCATACCCTTTGGGAAAAACAAAGTGCCCACAAATTACCACATAGGTGGTAATCCACTAAGTACGGAAGAAGTAATTAGGGACCTAGGGACCCAAGTTGATAGTAACCTCTCCTTTGACAATCACATTGTCAAAGTGGTTAGAAAGACCTTCTATATTGCCCACCGTATCATGAAAGGATTCACATCTAGATCAAGGGAGGTCATTGTGCCCCTTTACTCTTCCCTCATCAGGCCCATAATTGAGTACAATGCCCCATTTGGGATGTACCTTACCTGACACCTGCGGCAACTAGAAAAACTCCAAAAGTACCTCACAAAGAGAATCAAGGGACTCAAACAGATGCCATATGCTGCTCAGCTAAAGAAACTCCATCTCTACTCAGTTGCATGCCACCTACTCAGAGGCGATCTATGCCTGACATACAAAGCCATGTCCAACCCGGAATTAATGGACATGCTCCACCTCAGAAAATCCAAATCCCTCAGAGCTATGTGATCGAGAGAATTGAACCTCAGCACAGAAATAAATAGGACATGCTGGAGGGACAGATTCATAACCCAAAGGCTCCCTTCACTCTGGAATAGAATCCCAGTCCATATTAGGCAGAGCCCCTCACTGACTCTCTTCAAGAGGAATCTTGACGAGTGGACGGGAGATTGTAGGTTTGCCCAGGGGGTCACTTCTGTGTCACTGCTAGACAGAAGCACAGTAAACTAACCTTAAAAAGGGCACAGTAAACTCATTCCAAGGGGTGGCAAAAGCCAAACACACTCTGGCTAGGCTTGTAAATGCCCTAGGGCAGATAGCCTAGTATGAACCTATGAACCTATGACACTGGCTAGCCAGATGGTATTTGCAGGGATGGATATCAACTATGGCATGTACAGTCAAAGTCAACTAGTGGGCTATATGCCATGGGCCATGTATGCATCTAGGATGAAAGGTTACCTGGCAGTAGCCAACAGGCAGGTCTGTGGGGCCAGGTGGAGCCGTGCCACATTACTGATCCACAGGGTTAATGATACATATACCATGCGTTACCAGGCGGTCATCAAACCATGTCTGAGAGGGGAGCGATGTGCAGCTTTGACAGACAGGAATGCATAGTATGGCAGGACTATGTCATGTGTATGGGACAGGGATCTGTCCAGCATGTGGTAGGTGGATGTCCATGAAGTATGTGTTCGAGATCAGGATGATTACGTGTAGTATGTCCAACATCACTGGGTTGGACATGGATTTATTCAGGGTATGCATCATGCTACATAGTGGAGATGGGGAATGGGAAGGCTGGTGTAGGCCATCTGCACATGGCCAATACCCCTTAAAGGAAATATGTGATCTGATATGGGTCACTTGAGTGGTCTGTATGGCTGGACAATGATCTCTATATTCATGGATAGCACCCTATTATTAATATGGTTGCCACATATGACTCCCTGACTGGTATGGTGATGTAGCTATCACAGGAAAGACAACTTCCCAGCTGCATCCCTCACACACACGTGTCCATTATGATGACCGCTGCCTAGGTGGTAGTTCATGGGTACAGGGTTATTAACATAGGGTTGACAATGCGAGTCAGCTATTGCTCCTAGGTCATAGTTATTCGCATACTTCAATAGGCAGATGTCTTCTGTTTGTCTGGGAGGTATGGACTACAATGAGGGGGAATAGAATTCATTAACCCTGACATACTGTAGCTGCCAATGGTGTGATTATCACGTATTATTCAGACACCTTCTGTAGTGTTGTTTCTGCCAGCAGTCCTGTTGCTAAACACTCCTGTGACACAGGAATGTACATCTAGTATATCGAGTGTAGGTGGTACACAGTATGGGTGATGATGTTTTATGAACTGGCAAGGTTATGATATGCAGTGTGACATCAACCATACTGTCATCTACATCTGTACTGCTGACATCACTTAAGTGATCAAGGTTCATGGCCTTCCAGACCAGACGCAGCAGGGTAGTAGTACAGTACATCCCATTATCAGTGGTGTCTCCCCCTTTGTTGGGTTGTGATACCTGTTGGTGTGCACTATTCAGTGTGTATACAACCTGACATGAAGCTATGTTTTACATGATGTGTATGTGGAGAGCAACCTGTTTTGCCATATATGTATGATACAACCTGTGATGTGGGCAGGTCCCATGTAAACTGAGTACAGCTTGTACCTGCATAGTTGTGAGTAGAGGGGCCCTGTGGTGTTAATGGATATATGCTTGTGTACCTGTTGGGGGGACGGGGCCATGTTTTTATTTTATCCAAGACCCTATCTAGATTGCTTATTCATGCTAAGCACTTGTTCAGGATTTGTAAACAGTACGTAAGTTAATGATTACTATAGCACTCAATCTTCCACATCACCTACAGGTAAGGGTGAATAGGTTTTGTACATACTTTTCTCACTTGCATAGAGTAATGTAGTAATGTAGCTGTTGTACTGACTTTCCTCACTTATCTAGGTGAATGTAGTTCTATATTCAGGCATGTCTAAGAGTCAACTGCCAGTGTTCTCACCTGTCTATCTGATGAATCTGGACATCTTGAGGCAATGTACACATTGTCTCATGTACACAGACAAGCCTTTCCACCTTCCACACAACACTACAACCTGTGAGAGATGCACTCATCTAGCCAAACTGGAGGTAAAGGTAACTCCAACTAAGCCTGAGCCTGACTGTCATGTGGAGAAGGTACAGAGTCGCACAACACCACACTCATCACATAAGCCTCACTGTATCTACCCCACCATTAACTGGGAAAACTACTCGTGTACCAACACATTAGCTCAATGGTTTCTGGAATTCATAAACACCAATGCCCTGACTCAACATATCCACACACCCACCAGGGGCAACAATATCCTACACCTAGTCATTACCAACATGAGTGACTGGTGCTACACAAGTGAAGCCAACTCTGATCAGACCATGTGCTGAACACCGTTGATATCCACATCCCGCACCTACCCGCCCATTAAGCGAACCACAGTTAAATATGTGTACAAGGCCAACTACATTCTTCTTAAGGCAGATGTGGTGGACGTCATGACACCCATGCAGATGGACAGTACTGTTACAACTGCTGAATTCTACACAAATGCACTCTATAAGCACTTACAGGAGTGCATGGCTTGTGCTATCCCAAACAGAACCAGGATGCTATACTCATAATTAACTAAACCAATCTGGTGGTCCCCTGACATAAACATATTGTACTACAGGAGGAAGACACTGTTGCAAATGAGAGTACAATACCATGCATGCAGGAGATCCCTGGCCAACTTGAGTAAGATGGTGAGATCCCTTATACGATCCTCCAAAGCTAGCTACAAAACCTTTAACGCAACTAATACCAACAACAGCCACAGAGCCTCAATGTCAACAACCAGATCTGCTCTGAATTACAGCACAAAGGCATGGACATTACAGAAACAATGGATATTGGCAACATCCTGGCAGATCCCTCTCAAAGCTGCACATTCTGAAGGCAATATCACAGCATTCATGGGACTGGACTACATCCCAGGCTGTGTTTTACACAAACTTCAGATCGTACTGTCTCCTCACCTATGCACCATGTTCCATTATAGCCTCACATTGGGCATAGTGCCCCCTGAATTGCGCACAACAGTTATCCCACTCCTCAAAGGTGGTGCCACAATGGACCATGGGACCTATTTCTCTATAGGCCTGACTAGCCTGGTCTGCAAGGCTATGGTGCACATCATGGATCACTGACAGAGAAATTGGGTACCTCCCAACCTTTGACCACTCCCTGTTTGGCATTGTTAAGGCCAGACCATGACTCCTAAACCTGGTGGGCTTCTTACAGTTACCAAGGCATTAGATGAGGGTAAGGAGGTCCACACAGCCTACCTAGCTCTCTCATAGGCTTTCAACACCATTCCTCCTTCTGGTATTATCAACACATCCATCCGCCTGAACATTAACCCCTACATCATGTGATGGTTTGCAAAGTGGCTCACGGACAGAACACACACAGTAGGAGTTGCATACCCTAGGTCTGACTGTATACCAGTTACAACTGCCGTCCCCCGGGGCTCAGTCCTAGGACCCCTCATGTTCGGTATATACTTCTCTGATGTACAGACAAGCACAGGAGGGCTTTGGCTGAAAAGGTTTGCAGATGACTGCAAACTAGGGTATGTAATTGTTTCCCCAGCTGTTACAGACACCCTCTGGAAGGATGGCACTGAGACGGACACCTGGTGTTAATATCATGGCATCAAGCTGAATGCCTAAAATTGCATAGTCATCTCCTTTGGATATAACTAATTACCCATGGACTACCACATAGGTGCTAGTCCCCTACATACAAAGAAGGTAATAAGGGATCTGGGAACCCCAATAGATAGCAATCTTTCCTTCAATACCCATAATGACAAGGTGGTTAGAATATCCTTCTACATGACCCCCATAATCTCTACTGGGTTCGCATCCAGATCAGAGGGGCCATTGTGACTCTACACATGTCATATCAGACCCATTAAAGGATACAACACCCCATTTGAGATATACCTTACAAGACAACTGTACCAGCTTGGAAGACCACACCAGTACCACACCGAGAGGATTACTGACCTCAAACAGATGACCTAGGTAACCCAACCTACGAAACTCCAGCTGTACTCAGTTGCATACCCCATACTCACAGGTGATCTCTGCTTGACATACAAGGCCCATGTCCAACCATGTATTGCTGGATATGCTCCAGCTAAACAGAAGCCCCTGAGAACCACATCCTCTAGGGATATACACCTAACCACAATGATGAGTAGGACGTGCTGGGTGGATAGATTCCTGACCTGGACACTCCCTATGCATTGGAACATGATTCCAATGTATATCAGGCAGGGCCCCTCACAAGCACTCTTCAAGGGAAACATTGCTGTGTGGATGGGAGACAGACATGTACCCTGGGATCCCTGCAGTGGCTCTGCTGGACAGAGGCACAGGGAACTATTGGCTCTGCCATTCTGAGGCATAGGGAACCAACCTATGGGGGTAGCGAAAGACAACACACGCTAGCTAGGCTTACAGATACACTTGGTAAGACAGCCTAGTACCTACATGTGCACATATTACATGTCTTATGTGCATGGATAGTTAAATAGCTCTTCCATTTTGCTTTGCTATCATGCTGATAAACTGTTGGCTCACTAAAAGACATATGTGTCCTGTTATTGTGTATTGTAGATGCCAATTGACATAACTAATGTTTGCCTACCATTACAGTAATGCTATGTAGCTTGTAATACATATCTGCCTACAATACTGTACATTACACAGTTATTGGCACAATATCCCACAATGCAAAACATACTTGCACAGTGGCCCAACCTTCCATATGTTATTCTCTGTATTACACCCATACATATGGCTACAGTTACAATATATCAACATATATTATCCCCTGTTATAGCACATATTTGTTGGACCAACCCTGCCACTGACGTCGGCTGGTGAGGAGTATTTCAGTTCAAAGTCCTTATATAGCACCCTTGTGGTGTATGCCGTGTTTGTCTTGTGACCTACAGCAGTACACACAAATACTACAAGCGTGACTATGCTCAATAATACATCACTACAAGATAACTGTTTCCACTATATGGATTGCGTGTACTTTAAATACTACAGAATAGTACTACATACACAGACATACTAACTGTTCTACATACCTTTTTAGTAACCTGACGTATCGTTAATCGTTGATTCAATCCTTTTCGGTTTCAATGCTATTTGTAATGTTCCGCTGGTATATACGGATGGTTTGAATGCATGATGACACATCCTTTTCTAGTTACATATCAGTAACATGTGGTATCCTGTCCACCAATTGCTGTTCCAAAGTAGTTAATTGGATGCACATCAGCTGTGCAGCTACTCCTTTAGCCGATACCATGGCAACAGTGGTGTATAAGTGAATACTCCTTTTAGGGGTTGTCCGATTGCCTTACTTTCGAGGGAGACGGCCTAGTTGTGTTATTGCGATATATTTTAACAGCTATATGGAGACACACAGAGATATATTAGCTTCATGACTCCCGTGGACTGTCTGTAATGGCTTGATGATTTAGTTCTACATATGAGTATAGCTGTTATATTTCAGAACAGTGCTACTTATGCAGGGGTTGTTTGTACATGATACTTCTGCAGATGTTTAAGTCTGGCAAGGATGTTTGGCTATGCATGAACTGTTATGTGGTGTACAGTGTGCTCACCAGACATCTTTGGTTTGGTGTACAAGTGTAGCATACTGTGCTGTTACTCACTAATTGTTAACACATCCCCGTGTACACACAACCCTCTAAAATGGGATTAATGCAAACAAACCCTATTACATCAGCAACTGTTCCATTGTATAACAGCCGCTGTTTCACTTAGGGCCATGTTAGTGTGTCTCTGACAAGGTATGTTAAGGCTTCTGCAGATGTCATACAGTGAGTGAATGATGTGTGATGTTATTACAGTTTGTATTGTAATATGTTTGGGAGTGGGGGTGATGCATTAATCCCTTACTTTGCACCCCCCCCAGGTCTCTAATATTGAACTTATTGCACTAAAGATTTGCCTAAACTCCCAAAAATGTATCAATCTTGTAGTAATCTATATCCCACCAGGGAAAAACCTTGAAAACCTCGAGCAAACTCTAAGTTGGTTAGCCGCAAACTACCCTCAAGAAACCATTATACAAGGGGACTTCAATAATGACTGGTCCCACTGCTCCGCAAAGACTAATCCCCACCCAATCAATCTTTATGGCTTCTCCCAAAATATCACAGCTCCTACCAGAATTGGTAACTCACAGCAAAAGGAGAGTATGATTGACTGGATTCTCACCAATAAAGATGCTAATAACTATACCACCGGTACCCTCCCCAATGACCTTAGCGACCACCTTGTCACTTATATTATAAAGCACAAACTTTGTTCTTCTTACCCACCCCTACATAAACTTATTAGAAACAAGAAAAAATTCAACCTAGAGCTATTCCTAGCAGAACTAAAAATCTGTAATTGGTCTACCCTAACTACTCTTCCCCTATCTGAGAGTGTGTCATACTTCAATGACACTTTCCTAAACATTCTCGACTCCCACGCCCCAAATCGTCTTGTTAGAACCAAGGACCGCATAGCTCCCTGGCTAACAAGAGAAACCAAATCAAAAATTAAACTCCGCGACCAAGCTTGGAATAAATGGAGAGCTACCAAAACTCCCCTACATCGTATCAAATTCCAACAGTTTAAAAACTCCACTAAATCTGACATTACTAGAGATAAAAAACAGTATTACTGTCACCTCCAGGATAAACATCAGTCTAACCCAAAAAAGTTTTGGGCTGTATTTAACAACCTCCTCCATCCTGGTAAATCTTCTACCCCAATACCTGAGAAACTCATTAGTAAAAAACCAGAAGAAGTAGCCAACTCCATTAATATTTTTTTTACAGAGACCATCCAGTCCCTAGCCAACCATCTACCCACTTCCTCTCCATCCTTAACTCTTCCTCATGACTCACCTCCGCGCTCCTTTAACCTACAAACAGTATCCACCTCCTATATTCGTACCCTAATAAAAAAACTGAAACCGTCCACCTTTGCGGCTGATCGTCTCCCAGCGGAATACTTCCAATTAGCCTCTGATGTCATTGCCTATCCCATATCAATTTTGATTAACAGATCCATAACTGAGGCCACCATCCCCCCTATTTGGAAAATTTCGTACGTCATTCCACTTCATAAGGGAGGCTCCTCCACTGAAACATCTAACTACAGGCCTATCGCAATACTATCTCCAATAGCCAAAATTTTGGAACGGTGTATTCACAAACAACTCCTACACTACCTCACCATCAATAATCTACTGTCCATTACCCAGCATGGTTTTCACCCCCATCATAGTACTACCACTGCCCTCCTCTCCTTTGTCGACTCAGTAAATAGCAACCGCAACAAAAAACTTATATCCTCTGCACTCTTTCTTGATCTATCAAAAGCTTTCGACATGGTCAACCACCAGCTTTTACTCCACACCCTGCAAACCCTTCATCTGGACAACTTGGCGCTAAACTGGTTCAAGGACTACCTTTCTGACCGGCAACAAGCAGTCCAATGGCAAAATAGTCTATCTCAACTACTCCATAACAACATTGGTGTCCCACAGGGCTCCATACTTGGTCCCCTTCTTTTTTCTGTTTTTATAAATGATCTTCACACTATCATCCCCAGAGCCACCTGCATCCAATATGCGGACGACTCTACCCTGATCTGCTCTGATCTTTCTCTCCAGAAACTTCAAGCAGCCACCCAACAATGTTTTGCCAAAGTTGAAAAATGGTTCTCTGACCTGAAACTCATACTAAATCCAACTAAAACCAAGTTACTTTTATTCTTCCCCTCGTCTACCACTTCCTTAGCCCTAATGTCGCAACCAGCTAATCCTAGCTCCTTTTTTGTGGAATCCTCTAATGGCACCATCATAGAGCCCGTCTCCCACACCAAGCTATTAGGTGTCACTATTGACCATAAGCTCAAATTCGATCTCCACATTTCCCAAACCATTAAATCTGTTAACAAGAAACTAGGTTCAATGTACAGAATCAGGAACTTTCTTACTCCTCACGCAAAATCAACCATTGCCCGTACGCATCTCCTTTCCACGCTACTATATGCCTCCCCGATATTTTCCTTCCTTAATAAACATGAGCTCAATAACCTTTCTACCACCTACCACCACATAGCCAAATTCATAACAGGAACACCTTATCGTACACACTATTGCCTAAACCTCAAGAAACTCGACTGGTTAGAACTGCCCAATCTTCTTAAATTTAATCAACTAATGGAAGCGTTAAAAATAATTAATCAACCTGGCAAAACCCCCTCACTGACCAAAATCCTGACCCCCTACACCAACTTAAGTTCCCTTCGGTCATCAAATAGTATTCAAGTACTAACCTTCAAATCTAACAATACAGGCGGCGATGCTCTTTACGCTAACTCTATTGGAAAACTATGGAATTCCCTTCCCAACAACATTAGACTCATGACTTCACTCACTCTATTCAAAAACAATCTTAGAGAATATTTCAAGTCCCGCTGGTTATGCCCATGTCCAAACCCAGATTAATTCCTATAGGTCTCACAGTATCCTACTCACTTCTCTCTCACAAACTATTATCATTGAATTTACTTCCTCCTTATGTACCTATGACATGTGACCAATTTAACCTATGATTTTTCTCTACTAGCATGTATATACTGTTGTTTTACTGTTTTCTTATTCTTTACAATGTAAGATTTCTATCAAATTGTAGTGTTTAACTTTCTTATTATTGGGAGCTTTTCTCCCCGGGCCTCTACTGAAAAAGGATATGTATCCAGCTAGACTAGCCCGGTCAACAAATGTAAAATAAATAAAATAAAATAAATGTTGGTGGGTGTGCATAGCAAATGCAGGTGTGTAGGAACTGCTTTTATACATAATTGCTATGTGTGTGAGGGTTCCTTCCCTATTTGAACACCTATCCTTTTGTGGACTAATACAATGGTATTTGCAGGCTGATTCATTAAGACACTGTTATGTGGTTCCTGTAGAGCATGCAGATGATGTTAGTCCTTGAATCCCTTCGGTAATACATCTGAATGTAATAACGTGTTGCTACATGAAAGCTGTGTATTTCTGTCATAGGTATTTGCAATCATTGGAGTTGTGTTGGTGACTGACCCTATTTGGCTAGGGTTGCCACCTTTTCATATGGCCATAGTGGGTCCTTTTCGGGACACACATCTGATTTTACAGGCCGACACAAACCCACGGTCAGTACAAGGGATGGAACTTTCCTTTCTTGCCTAATTATAAGCTTATTCTTGTAGCAGTTTAGTAGCTTATCCTGTTTCCTGTACCATGTAGATACTTTAGATACAGAAATAACTATTGTATGCAACTATTATAGTACATATGGGACATAATTATGTCCTACAATCCCAGGACATTTGCCATGTTTAATATATTTGGTCAGGACACAACCGCCCAAAGAGGGAGTGTCCCTCATAATGTGGAACAGGTGGTAACACTATCATTGGCTCATGTCTATAGCACATATTTAAAATGGTGTATAGGCATATACTCTCCATATCCTTTGTTCATAAAGGTTGGTAGTGGCGGAATGTGTGATTGCTATGGTCTGTGTTATACACATATGTGAAGACTTCAACCGCTGTATATGGGAGACCTACGGAATTCCGAAACCACGGTGTTCTGATGCACACAGTCCCAGGTACAGACTCCCCACATTACCGACATCGACAGTAACTCACGAAGGTAGCATGAACATGGAACACACACATGCACACACAGACACACTGCTACCAAACACATCCAAACAAACCATCCTACACCACGAATGAGCAAGTGGCCAATCCCCTCTACACACCCCATGTAGGTGTCTGCACCCCACACACAACCCACTACTTTAATATTCTACATCCTAGGTCGCGCAAACAGATGCACAAAACTAACCCACAACCACACATTACAGTCCCCCAACAACACACACCACACACAGAACACACACACACACACACACACACACACACACACACACACACACACACACACACACACACACACATACACACACACACACACACACACACACACACACACACTACAGCCCAAGAAACACATGTACACACATTAACCTACCCAAACCGCAACACAAGAAGCACTGACTAACTGTCCATTAACATTGTGAGATTACACCTCGCACATCTGGTGTTTCGATACTGTGTTCTTTCGGACCTTAAGCCTTGGAATTACATGCATCGGTATGTAAAGCAGTCGATATGTGGTAGGTATCCCATTTATATGTACCTCCATAGTTATGTAGATGTTGTTAACCTATCTATATATACAGATATATATGTATATCCCCATATATAGACATATCTCTCTCTTTTTCTATATATGATTGTGTGTGTGTGTGTGTGTGTGTGTGTGTGTGTGTGTGTGTGTGTGTGTATATATATATATATATATATATATATATATATATATATATATATATATATATATATATATATATATATATATAGAGAGAGAGAGAGAGAGAGAGAGAAAGCTATATATAAACCATACACCTTTCATTGTGTTATTGCCGGTTTGTCCTATTTCAACACATTGCTACCTTTTGGATTTTAACCTGTCAGTATACACAACTGCAATCGATACATCTCAGGTAGCTTAGTGGTATGTTATTGTGATGAATGTGTACATGGTTGAGTGTTCTAATCCTGGCAGTGATATCTTATCTCTCAGAGCAGGCACTGGTAGTGCAAGGGTAATGAACGCACATTTCAGCGGTTGTGTGTTCCACATGTTTATTACTCTGTGAAGAACTACCTATATATGCAATCTGTGTTTAAGGTATACTATGTAACATGTACACATCTGTGAAGATGTGAAGATTCCTGTCAGGGATACTCCCCATTATTTGGAAACACATCCCTGATTACATTATACAAAACCCCTCACTAACACTCTGGGGAATCCTTGTAGAGTGGTTGGTGAACAGTAGCTACACCCCTGGGATCCCGCAAGTGGCTCTGCTCCACAAAGGGACAGTTAGTTGATCGATGGTGTGGTGACAGCAGACACGTTTTGCCTATGCTTATGAGTGGCCTCAGCGGTTGGCAATGTACCTACCTATGTATCTATGAACCTGTACATACAGTATGGACACATGCTAATAGCTTAATATACTGTTCAGGTATTGACTCACCTTGTGCCAATGGTGGTTGTGTGTACAATAGTTGAGGGCTGTCTATGTAGGATGCACACTGTAGACCACCTATACATGACAATTTACAGGTGGTCATGTGTGTGTGCCATCCATGTTTGCTGTGTGTGTAGGTGGAGAAGGGTGTCAGTCCATGAGTGCCTACACTGTCAGTGTGTGTGCTATACGTTCCCTCTTTGCCAAGGCATGGGCATACTGGGCATGCCTCCGTCTGCCTACTGGGGCTAGCACAGGGTGATCGTGGTCTGAGCCCCCCTGTGCCTGTGGGTCCCTTGGCAATGATGGTGGGCTGTGAGGGCCTTCACCTTTCTTCTCCTGCTGCAGCTGTTTCCACAGGATCATATTGTGTAGCATGGAACATACTATGAAGAAGTGGGCACACATCCCTGGAGAGTACTGCAAGACTCCACCAGATAAGTCCAAGTAACAGAACCATGATTTCAGCATCCCAAATACATGCTCTATGATGATTCTGGTTTCTGCGTGTGCCTCATTATGGCGTTCTTGCGTGGCTGTGTGTGCATTTCTGATGAGTGTCATCATCCATGGTTCCAGTGCATAGCCAGTATCCCCCACCAGGTGGCCATATGGGATGTCCTCCCTGGCAAATACCTGATACAGCTGTGAGGCATGCCAGATGTGGGAGTCGTGATAGCTTCCAGGACTGCTGATACACACATCCATGATAATGCCCTGGACATTGCACATGACCTGGCAGTTGATGGAGAGGAAATCCCTTGTGGTTTATGTAGTGCCTACCCTGCTCACCGGGTGGTGACTTGATGTGTATGTGCGTGCAGTCTATTGTACCCAGTACCTCCAGGTAGTCCACCACACGTGGAAGAGACGCATATTGCTGGCCAACTCCTCCTGCATTTGGGGGAAGTGTATGTGCTCATTAGCATGTACTAACATGTCATCCAGGAACTGGTGGAGTACCCTGGATGCTGATGCCTCTGAGATCCCCATGATATCTCCAGTTGGCCTTTGAAAGGTACTTGTCGCTAGTATTCTCAAGCTTACACATACCTTCGTGTCCACTGGGATGGGTTCCCCTCTGTTACTTCTGGCTCTGAGGCATGGCCAGCACAGCTCAACAAGTTGCTGTATGATGGCCCTGTCCACCCTGTAATGCTCTACTATCTCCAGATCATGTAGCCACTGGTAGGTTACCCTGGGTCTGAACACCCGTCTCCTCCTCCGGCACCTGAGATGATTGTCAGCATCATCCTCCACACCACCGTCAGTCTCCAACACATGCTGGTGAATCAAAGCTATGGCAGCCCCTAACATATACATATTAAAAGTTTCCTGTCTGTATACAACAATGGTGCAGAGTGTCTGGGAATACACAAGTGTGTGTGTGGGGCTTTCACACCTTATACTATTGTGCAATAGATGATGCTGGTGTAATTGGGTGTGTTTGTGCTATTCCAGCTGCGGCGTATCTTAATTATTAGTTTTACAGCAGGTACTGCTATTGTGGGGCATTTGGTGTTGACTTACGCTTGTCTTCCATGATTCATCTATTGCCCTTTACTTCTATTTTCAACCTGATTCACCTCCCATTGTCAGGCATGCATCCAGCTGCCGCCTTTCTTGTTTTGTGCTTCCACAACCCACGATTGTGTTAGGAAATGTGTTATGTAGCTGATCTACAGCAAGTTTGCTTTGTTCTGCTGTGACAGTTCTCTTTCCTTTGCAGTACGGCACCTCCCCTTTCCTGTTCTGCAGGTAGCTGCTAGCAGCCTTGTTAGCTGTTGTCTATGGCCCACTGTGAGTTTCTAGGTGTTAATTACTCATTTGTACTACAATGACCATGCTGCTGCATTTCTTTATTGTCTTCCCATAACCTTCCTTTTTCACCTAAGTTGCATGCCGCATGCACCCGGTTTCTAGCTTTTGAGTGTGTTTATATCCACATTCACATGCACTTTCGGTCACTTTGTGTGCTCTCAGCTAAGCATAGTTATGGCTAGGTATGCACCCCTATCCTGTGGCTTTGCTTAGCAACAGGCAACCCAGATTACCAATGCTCCAATGTGCTTACAGCTTCGGTGGCGCACACCTCTCATGATGTCATGTTTACCTCCAGGCCACTCCTCGGTGTTGTACCGCTGCGTGTGTAGTACATCCTCACGCCGGCGGGACATTTGCGATTCAGTATTACTTGACTCATTTGCATGGCACTCACTACTAATTCATATTTACTGTACCAAACACTGTCACAGACCCTTAGCAACCTTTGCAGCTTGGTTGTGGTGTAGCATGCATACCATTGACTATTATGGTGAAATCATGATTTGTGTTACATTGCAATTTTATGACATCTACATATATTTTCCTTGTGCTCCTGTTTGCGCACCCATGCACTGCAGTTGTACTTTGTGTTAGTGTGGCCATGACATTAAATGTTATTTTTTATGTGTTGTGTGTGTTTTCTTATGCCATTGGCTGTATATTTAGCCATTGGCATATGTTAACTTTGTAATACGTAAGTTTGGTCTGCTTTCATGGCTCCAATGTTCTGTTTGAAAAAATGTAAACCATTTTTTTTGGTTTACATTTCTGCATGCTTACACTATGCCTGCACCACTTCATGAATCGCTATATACCTTCATTTGCATGCTACACTGCTGTACATGGGGTAATTAGCATACAAGTGCCGTGAGCTATGCAGCATTGGCATATGCTGGTAGTGCACATGGAAACAACTCTTACCTGAATCGCTTGATGGCCATATTTGACGCTAGATCGCCGACACTACTCTGGTGCATGGTGCAAGTTTTATGAATCCTGGGGAGTGAGTTTAACAAAAGGTACATTAAACAACATAGAAGATACAGTTTGTATACTTCTTATAGAAGTATAGAACATATAAGATAGTGAGTTTAACAAAAGGTACATTAAACAACATAGAAGATACAGGGCAGGATTCACGAAGCCTCCGTGTAAGAGTTATAACTCTTACACAGAGGCTGCAGTGAAACGGTGTGATGTCAGCATGTCATGCATATGCATGAGGCATGCTGAATCACACTTAAGGCTTACACAGACCATGTAAGACAGTAGGGGGCATGTCCGTAGGCCGAGCCCTGCAAGCAGACACGCCCCCAGAAGAGAAATATGTCAGAAAGTAAACACCCACGATAGAGGCCATGGAAATGTGTATAAACACAACACAACACATTACCCCACAGACTATGAACATAAAATACAGAAATGAAAATAGTTTAATATTTTTTTAAACCATGTAAATGTTTTCTTGTGAGTGCGCTCATTTGCGTGGGCGTGCCCATAGCGCAGCTGCAGTTAGCAGTCAGTGGAAAAGGATATAAGAAGTAAATATGCAAATTAAGATAAGAAGCAACAGCGTAGCGGTAGAGATGTCGGCTGAAGAGCAGACAAACACAGTTCGAGCCCCCACAACATCAAATTTTTTTTTTAATAATTATAAAACAAGTCCCTGACATATATGTACACATATAAAATCAGATCTTATGTAAAATGTAATGAAATGGCCCATATATTTTGAAATAATGTGATGATAAATAATAAAAGAAAGACTGCAGATGTGCCCATAGCTGAGCTGCAGCCCACCAAGTTGAACCAGAGTGCCCATAGGTGAGCAGTGGTTTAACGGGTACAAAATGCATGCCCCTAACTGAGCAGTGGTTTAACACACTGAAACTGTGTGCCCGTAGCTGAACTGAGCATAATATGTGTGCTGATAGCCAAATGTAGCGTAACCCAGCACACCCCATTTGTGCGGAGCTGTGCACCGTGCCAACAAGCTAACCCACAGGCACTGTTGAGCAAGCTGTATCAAAACTGCCTTTACACAGACACACCCCTCATCCTGTCTAGACAGTCATAAAAAATAAAAAGCAGTGTCCAGATTCGACCCCAGGATACCATGCACCAGAGTCTAGGTACTGAACCACTAAGCCATGACAGCAGTACCTAGCAATGCAGAAATAGCATATATATAGGAATGAATATAAAGTGGAGTATGGCAAAGCAGGTTCTGTGAAGTTGATAAAATTCCAAAATGGCCAATCACATAAATGTGTGGGAAAAACGGCATATATAAGCCCCATAGGCGGGAATACACAGCATAAATGATTGTAGAACTGACCTGCAGGCAGAATGAGTGGAGTAGGTGAGGGTAGTCGCTTTCGAGCACAGCGGTGGGGTGTTGAGGAGTCCAGATACATGGTCTGGCTCCTAGTCCACCATCATGAGTCCAAACTCATGCAGGGCCAGGTCTCATGGGGAGCTTATAGGGCTGAGGCGTGGGACCGGTTGGCTCATGATCTCACCAGTGCCACTGGGATTCCAAGGACTGGTGAGCAGGTTCGTCACCACCATGCAGATCTGAAGAGACGCAAGCAGGACCAATTGAACCTATGGATCCAGGAGGCCCGGCAAATGCCCAACGCCCCACTACTGAGTAAGTTACATTTTATTATATATGTAAGGAATTAAACTATCTGATATTATGGAGATGTGTATTCCAATATTACTTCATTTGTATTACAGCTGCAGGTGTCCGTTCTGCGAACCACAGAGCCTATGCCAATAGGCTGGTGTGGTTGCGCCACCAGGCAGGTCAGTAATCCTCTCCTAGTAACTGTAAATAAATATAAAAGTGTGACAGTTAGCAAAAGAGTGCAGTGTAGTCACTAAACAATAGAATGTGCAAGTAACAAGTGTAAGAGTGTTTTCAGGTATTGCTTCATTAAAAAAGTGTTTTGCAGTATGTAAATAAAACTGAAAAATGAAAAGGTCAGAAATAAAAGTTCTGTAATACAGATGTCCCACCTGTAATAAAACAGTTTACAACCTGCAGCAGGCTGAAAAGTACAGCTGCAGAAGCTGAGTAAAACACGTGTGAAATATCTCCGTTGAAATACTGAAACATGACAGAAGTGAGGCTGTTGGAAAGGATTGTAATAACCACAGGTATTACATGTCAATAAAGCCTAGAAGTACCATCCTGAAATGTAACAATGCAAGAAGTGAGAGAGTGTGAGAAAGGGTTATGAATCCACAAATAAAGTAGTAATAACTCCTGAATAAATATACTGCAGTCAGTCAGTACTGAATTAAATGCATGTGAGAAGCAAAAATGAACAGCATAACCTGATGAAAGTGTTTCTGCATCTGGAATGTGTATCCTGAAATCTGTATATGGTGCTCACAGTCTACAAATTGCAGATAGTATGAATGATTGTCTGACATACCAAACATCCACAGTTGTCTCCAGCTCTGTCAGCAAAATGTAGCAGGATGATGTAGCTGAACAAAGCTATAATAAAATGTATATCGATGTATCAGTAACAGTCCTAGCATCAAATGGAAGTAGTTATCATATAGGAAACTGTAGTTATAACAGAATTGTGTATATATCTGCAGCTATTAGACATGTACAGCATATGTATTTGTTATGAAGGTGTTAATATTATTATCTCCACCCCACCCTATAACTACATCTAACCCAATCAATGTGTAAATGGTATGTGCAAACACAATTAACACCCCTGGACGTTTGTCCTGTTGGGCCATATATATTTGCATGTCCATTGATGCATCTGCCCTGTTCATACATCCAAACCTGATGGCCTGTTGCCATTAATCAACCCTGCATGTTGTTTGACTGTGTATTGCTGTTCAAATTATGCATGCGTTATGCTTGCTGTTCAATGGTGTGAATATCTGGGTGTTTGGTTAATGGGAATACTAATGCATGCTGTTACAACTAATTGTGAATGGTATTATATTCTACTAACCCAAACTGACATGACATAATGCAAAACATAGAACGTTTGGGAAGGGGGGTTCCAGTGGATCCACCTCTCCCACCTCATCTGGCGAGTGCACCTGGCACTAGTGCCCAGGCCGGACCCTCCTCCGGTGGCCCTGTGCCACCTGTGGGTGGAAACGCTGCAGGGGATGGGGCTCATCCCACCTCTGCAAGCGTGGCCGGAGGAGATCTTCCACTCACCCTCCAAGGTGCCCGGTCTGTGGTGCGAAGGGGATCCAGGACTCTGTTCTTGGGCCCTACGCCAGCTTGAGGCCCAAGTGGCACAACTTACGGGCATGCCTGTTGCCCGGCCTACACAGCCCCCAGCACAGCCCAGTCCTGGGCAGTGAAGGAACAGTGGCAACTGCCTATGGGTGGGGATATCAGTTCCACTGTTGCCATCTGTGGGCTCATGGGCTCTGGATATCCAAACCTCCGTCCCCGTCAATTGTGTAACCCCCCCACATGTGTCATACACCGCCCCTATATGCGTCTTGTTTGTCTTGTCTGTTAACCTACCCAACCTACCTCCCCAGCTATACTGACTTCCTTCACCTGACATACCACTCTCACCTGAAAAAAAAAAAAGGGGCACTCTGTACCCACAAAACATTACGCCCCATACATAGCTGCCCATTTCGCACACATGCCCGCTGGACATGGGAACTGTCAATTACAATTGGCTGTACAAGTACTATTGTTGTCCTTACACCCCTCTCAGGGGTGGAAGGTGTCAAATGTCACACCAACTTACAATCATATGCACAGCTGTTGCTGATGAAGAAATGGGCAGCTATGGGCCTTACCTACATCCTTTCTGCAAATCCCAAGCTTGTTTCCCTACTATCTTACCTTCCTTGTGACCCCTTTTTCACCACTTTCCTGTCTCCCCATTTTCTTTTCTTTCAAAGAATATAGCGCGGGTGTGCGTGTGTGTGCGCAGAGCTCAACGCCAGTGCACATGCGTGAGCTCTGCGCAAACCAGCGCAGACCTGGTTTTAACTGCTTAAAAGTGCCTTAGTCACTGTGATTGACAGGTCCTGTACTTAGTTCAAAAGCTAAATAAAATCCCATGGTGGGTCCCGAACCCAGGAAACTATAGTCTGCATGACTTACCACTAAGCCATGCTTCTTACACAAGAACATTGTGCTAAAGTAAATATATCATGTAATAGTAGGAATGAATGTAAAGGGAATATAAGATTTACAGTAGACAAAGCATGTCATGTATATTTATTGTGAAATATACTGGATTTCTAGAATAGTGGTGTGTGAACTGAAACAGCCATGCTAGTTGGTAGCTAGTAGGTAATAATGTCACTGTAGCCCCTTGCAAGATGTGCACATACTCACAGCAGGATAATCACTGCCCATACCCCACAGCCTGTTACAGGAACACATCCGGACCAAGTAATAAAATATGTGGAGCAAAGGGCCAGAAACAGGGAAACATTACAAATAATGTTACAACAAACGTAGACAGTTCAGAGAGTCACAGGTTCTGCATTTTGTGGGATGTTTGGAAGGGTATGAAGTCTGAAACTTAAATGTTTGTCACTATATTCTGACCTGAGCCCAGAGTGATTTACCAGAAAAAGCTGTGCATGAGATATTGACCAAATTATGAGGCAGACATGTAGACAACATGCAAATATCTGTACACATGGGAGGTCTGACACCACCATATTTGAATAGTTAATAGTCTAGACATAGCAACAGCGACTGAGTTATAGAGATGCCCCACAGACTCCATGTGAATTCTACAAACAGTAGGAAGAAAGGTGTCACAACACATGCAATGGTAACTATGAAGTCCTGACAGTATCCACCACCTGCACGGCAGATAAAGTGTAGTAATACATATGCTCAGGCTATCCCACAGTCACAACTGCAGCATACCAGACAATTTAATGGGTGTACCCCACTGATATGTACCATACTATGAGGCAGATAACAGATGCACCTGACAGTCTCCAGGGCCTGCTCAGCAGCATACTCAAATACCCTAATAGATGTCAAGGCCCACACCATGGCCAGACCGCACTGCAATGCTGTAACACCCTAGCAGATATACCAAGCATTCCAAGTACAGCTGCCACCTTTTCAAGTGGCCAAATTGGGACAATATCATTACAAACATCAGATGTTACAGGCCAACACATGGCCATGATCAGTGCAAATGATAGAACATAACTTAATTTCCTAAATAAATACATATTCTTGTAGCAGTTTAGTTGCTTATGCAATTTCCATAACAAGTAGGTATGTTAGATACAGAATAACTGTTTTATGCAAGTATTACATAAAATATAGGAAATAATCTTCCCCTAACATCCCAGGACAATTCCCATTTTAGACATCTCTTGTCAGGACACAACTGCCCAAAGAGGGACCGTTCCTCACAAGGTGGAACAGGTGGTAACCCTAATCCCAAGGTGTGAATGTACATGGAAAATAGTAAAGCCACAGCAGAACACTACAGTCAGGACACCTACTGACTGTAAAGGGCAAATATTGAAGCCATAGCAACAAAGTGCAAGAGCCACTGCTATACAGCAGTTACAACTCATGACCCACAGGAAAATACACACACACACAGATTAACAGTAGTAGTAGTTGTAGGTGTCAGTGTACATACACAGTTAGTACAGGAAACCGGAAATATTAATGGCGAAATGTTAATCTACAACACAGACAGAAATATGAGAGAGATACTGACCTTTACACTCACATAACAGTGTCCACAGCATACCAGCATGTTCCCCGCCCTAGAATCTTAAAGGGCTACGCCTATCTCACATACCTTTTTATAGCACTGTTCTGAAATCACAGTGAGAATTGCAAGAACCAAGAACTGCACTTGGCCTTCCTGAGAACAGTGGGAAATATGTAGGTCTGTCTAAACACCATTATATTGTGTGACTTAAAATACCCAAACATAGACTGGGAGCATGACTATAGCTCCAACACCCTATCCCAAAGATTACTAGGAGTTACGAACTCAAATGCTATGGAACAACTTGTTACCACTTCCACAAGAGGGGAACACATACTGGACCTGATCATCATCAACATGGGGTCTCCTATGCTACAGACCAGAACTGTATCCCTCACTGGTAAGATCAGACCCTAAAATAATCTCACTGGATATACACATACCAATCACACCCCCTGCACAGACAACCACACTGAACAACTTCTCTAAAGCAAGTCCACACTCCTCAAATCTGATGTTGAAACCTGCAAAGCCCCTGGGCCTGTTGTAAATGCAGACCAGACCGTAGATCCCTGTATAAAGGCATTGTATGGACACCTTCAGGAATGCATGGACCATGCAATCCAGAATAAAACCAAGACCCAATCCGCCAAAGGCAGACGTACTGTCTGGTGGACACCAGGCATACACAAACTATACAATAGAAGGAGAAAGCTACTGAATGATACAGAGAAATCCCAGAATGTGACGCCATCACTGCTGAGTATTAGAAGTAAACTACAGGCACTCATACGTTTGTCTAACGGCAGCTTTGAGAGAAAATTGCACAAGACACTAAGGAAAATCACAAGGCTTTCTTTAGGTATGTTATGAACCCAGGTGGTACTTCCCAGATATGCTCCAATGTAGTCCAACATGTCAACAGAAATACCAAACCCACAGACATTGCCAACATCCTAGTGGACAGGTGAAGTACACACTGCTCCCCACCTTCACACCAAAAGGGCAAATATGTATCCCAGCAGAGTGATGTCCCACCTGACATCTCAGATGCTCATGTAAGAGCTGCCCTCTCCAGAGCAATAAACACTGCATCAATGGCACCAGATAGTGTCCTGGATGTGTCCTACATGTACTCCAAGAAGAGCCACACCCAAACATAACACTACTGTTCAATCCCAGCATTACTACAGGATATGTGGCCAAAGAGTGGCGTACAGCAACAGTGGTGCCTCTACATTCAGGTGGTGCCTTAATGGATCCTGGACACTATTGCCCCATACGCCTAACTAGCTTGGTCGTCAAAGCTATGGAAAGGATCATCATGGACCTCAAACATATAGATCTTGGGGACCTAGAGACACTGCATCATATCCATTGTGGCTTTGTTAATGGCTGTCCCTGCCTCTCAAACCTGGCTGACCTCTATGAAACAGTCACCAAGGCCACTGACAACACAAAGGTTGTCTACACAGCCTACCTGGACCTTGCAAAAGCCTTTGATACAACACCCCACATCGGCATTCCAGAGAAGCTCACCAGTGTACATATACACCCCTATGTCACTAGATAGATTGCACACTGGCACAAGGGCAGAACACACAAGGTTATACTTGCTGGAGCCATGTCAGCATCCAAACCAGTTACATGTGGTGTCCAACAAGGCTCAGTCCTGGGACCTCTCCTGTTCAGTATATATTTATTGGAGGTACAGGCCAACGTGGAATGACTGTGGCTGACCATATTTGCAGATGACTGCAAATTGGACACCATAATCAACTCTCCAGCTGACACGAACATCCTACAAAAGGGCCTCATAGAAACGGACAATGTGTGACAGAGCCATGGCCTCAAACTGAATGCCAAGAGGTGTATAGTCATCCCCTTTGGCAAAAACAAAGTGGCCACAAAGTACCACATAGGTGGTACTCCAGTAAGTACAGAAGAAGGAATTATGGACCCGGGGGAACAAAGTTGATAGCAATCTGTCATTTGACAACCACGTGGCCAAAGTGGCTAGAGAAACATTTTACATAGCCCACCTCATCATGAAGGGATTCATATGTAGATCAGGGGAGGACACCGTGCCCCTTTACTCATCCCTCATCAGGCCCATAATTGAATACAATGCCCCTGTTGGCATGTACTTTACCAGACACCTGCAGCAAATGAAAAGGCCCCAAAAGTACCTCACCAAGAGGATCAAAGGGCACAAACAGATGCCATATACTGACCGTTCACAGAAACACCAGCTCTACTCAGTGGCATACTGGGTGTTCAGAGCCAATCTGTGCCTGACGTATAAAGACATGTCACACCCTGACTTCATGGGCATGCTGCACCTCAGAATATCCAAATCCCACTGAGCTACACGCTTGACAGACTTGAACCTCAGGACTGATATACATAGGACATGCTGGAGGGACAGATTCATAACTCAGAGGCTCCCTTCACTCTTGAAAAAAATCCCAATCCAAGTTAGGCAGAGTAACTCATTTACTCTCTTCAAGAGGAATATTGATGAGTGGATGGGACATCATAGGTCTACCCCGGGTATCACGTCTGTGTCAGTGTTAGACAGAGGCACAGTATACTACCTTGGAAAAGGGCATAGCATGATAAATGTACAATGGATGGTGAAAGCCAAACACATTCTGGCTAGGTTTAAAAATGCCGTAGGGCAGATAGCCTAGTATGTACCTATGTACCATGTTCACCATTGGCACTATGTGCTGTTAATCACCAAGGCAAGCACAATACTATGGTAGCATGTGCAAAGGTCATGTGTTAGTCACCTCTATGGTACAGTTGTGGAATATGTGGGTCATGTGGCATTGTCACAGCTGCCACATGTACACAGTCAGTCCTATCCCCTACCCATGGACGTACAACACATGTATGGGATGGAAACACATAGCCAAACTGTGGAGTAAGCACTCTCAACCCAGTACTGGCATAACCTGTCAGGTGGCATGACATACTACAGTGACTACAATAGCAGTCTGATGCAGACCTACACTGACAGCAATACAAGCACGGGGACACACTGGGCCACTTGTGGAGCATATGAATGGCATCCTGCCTGAGTGGCAGACACCTCTGCAGCTGGCACACAGGCATACATTATGCCAGAACACAGCACCCATATCACATAGCACACGGATCCTGTGTGCCAAACAGTCACATCCTGTACGGCTAGACAACATACCTGCAACAGTTGTGTTAGGTACCTTTATTGTCTGGTACAGTGAGGTCACGCTCACCAGGCTGAACAAGGTGAAGGTCACAGTGATATGCCCGTGCGGCACTATGGACCACCACATAACACAAGGATACAGGGCAGTCAAAGGCATGGACACATATGTCTCAGTCATTGTCCATGCCACTACAGCTGGCCTGTGATGTACCTCCCTGGACTACATGACAAGGAACATGGAAGGGCTCACTGAGCAAGTGGCACAGGCTGGTATGACCCTGACCTTGGTTGGCATCATACCCTCACCAGGAATGCTGCCATATTGCTGAATGCTAATGAATTACTGTAGCTAAAACACCCTAGCTGAAAGGTTCCTAGCATGCAGTCTCTGCATTGCTATGGAACAACGTGTTACCACTCCCACAACAGGTATGAACATGCAGCACCTGTTCATCAACAACATGTAGACTATATGCCCCAGACAAGATGTCTATCCCTCACTGCTAGTTTGCTACCATATACATCTCACACTGTATATACACATACCACATGCAGACCCTGCACAGAGGACCACACTCATAATGTTATCCATTGCAAATACCATGTATTCACATGTGGCAGGCATGAGACATGATAACTATCGAAGGTCACAGGTACATATGTGTATTTGGCACACACATACATCATCTGTGCATTGCCATTACTGGTCTAATCAATGACATGCATTATTGTGAACAACCCACACATGGCGATTCTGTGTGAGAAAAACACATGTGGTATGTCTGGAATCCGAAGACATAACTAACTGTGGTGTTGTTTATAAAGGGGTATGTGCATCCTGTAGTTTGTTCTCCCACTTGCCAAAAGGAATGTTTCTTTCATACAGACATACACACACACTAACCCACCTTCACATACACATGCCATTTGCCAGATTCATACTCCTACCTAACTATGTTATGACACTAGAGATGGTCGCATTAGCAGAGCACACTATTTGGATTACTTGGAGACTTCCCTTCTCCTAATATACTTATAGAGTGCTGACATCATCAGTGTTTGAATAGGGGAATGTGCATCCTGTAGTGTGTTATCACAGTTGCCAAAAGGGATGCTTCTTCCATACAGAATTACACACACACTAACTTACTGTCACACACACACTTGCCAGATTCATACCCCTACCTAACTATGTTATGACACTAGAGATGGACGCATTAGCAGAGCATGCTATACGCATTACTGGGAGCTTTCCTTTTTCCTAATATACTTATAGAGTGCTGACATCATCAGTGTTTAGATAGGGGAATGTGCATCCTGTAGTGTGTTTTCACAGTTGCCAAAAGGGATATTTCTTCCATACAGACACACTTGCCAGATTCATACCCCTACCTAACTATGTTATAACACTAGAGACGGACGCATTAGCAGAATGCGCTATTCACATTACTGGGAGCATTACTTTCTCCTAATATACTTATAGGGTGCTGACATCATCAGTGTTTAGAAAGGGGAATGTGCATCCTGTAGTGTGTTTTCACAGTTGCCAAAAGGGATGTTTCTTCCATACAGACTTAAAACACACCAATCCACCTTCACACACACTTGCCAGATTCAATCCCATACCTAACTATGTTATGACACTACAGATGAATGCATTAGCAGAGCATGCTATTCAGATTACTGGGAGAATTCCCTTCTCCTGATATACATATAGAGTGCTGACATCATCAGAATATAGATAGGGGAATGTGCATCCTGTAGTGTGTTTTCACAGTTGCCAAAAGGGTCATTTCCCTCACACAGACTTGCACACACACCAAGCCCAATAACCCCCACACACACACACACACTCTGGCTAAGCTGTCATTCCCTAGGGCATACAGCCTAATGTTGACCCCTACACCCATATGTTTAATTGTCAGATGCACATTATTTGGTGCTGTTGGCAGTGTTTGCAGGTCTTTATTGCCATAGCATTCCCTGCTTGTATGAACAACTTGTGTATCTGTGGAAGATGTTTGCATATGGGGGGCATCCACTAGATTACATATGTTTCTGTAGTCATTTAACTGTGAGGACTGGGCAGATTGCTGTAATGTTGTTGTGTCCTGGAATAACATGTACAAATACCAGATATGTGTGGCCAAATGCTAAACTGATATTTGGCCTAGTTTGTGAGCATGCCCAGTTCAGCCTTCACATGGCATGTTGTCTGAAATATGTGTCATTTATCAAAGTGTGCGAGCATGCCCAGTGTGAGCTTTCCATATGTTGAACTCTGCAGCCCATCACATTTGTGGATGAGTGTGAACTTCAACAAATATCTCCTGTTTATGGTTGTGAGTTGTGTGTCATGTTGTGTAGCTACTGTCCAACTGCTTTGCGTGTGAACAAAACAGGGATTATACTGTGCCTGCAGGGTTTGCATGGGATACTTTGCATACAGTTGTCAACATCTGTTCACACTGACATAACACTGTAGTACTGTATAGAGTACTGGTTCAGTACTTTCACTGTGGTGGACAGTATCCTTGGCTGTAGTCCTATCACTGCTCTACATTTCCATAGTGAGCACAAACGCCTGGTGAGGGTCCAGTTGTGCACATCTGACCATGTTGCATTATGTTCAGATATGAACTACGTACCACAGGCTTGTCCAACATTGATAGTGTATTCCACAACATAGGTGTACATTGGCAAACAGTAGCAATGTGCCCTAGGCCATTTCTAATGCTAGTCGGAGAGTGTGTTTATCCTTCCACACACATTGTAGGTGGAGTTTGCCATGACATATGTCATGATCAGTATACTGTGCCTCCGTCTACCCGTGACATAACAGTGATAACCAGGGTAAACATACCATCTGCCATACACTCATCAAGAGTTCTCTTGAGGAAAATCAATGAGTGACTCTATGGATAACCTGTACTGGGAGTTTAATCATGCATGGGGGTGGCTTCTGTGTTATGGATCATGCAGTACAGCTTGTCCTATGTATGTCAGTGCTGGGGTTCATGACCCTCATGTGCATAGCTCACTGCCATTCAGATTGTACAAGGTGCAGCGTGTTAATTGATTCCAGCTTGGACATGGCTTTATACATCAGGCACAGCTTGCCTCTGGCTGGGCAGTATGGCAGCTGTGTGGTGCTGCGTTATGTTTAATCAAGCAACACATGACATCTGTTCAAGCTCTTTGATACTCCTGGTGAGGTACTGTTGGGGACTTTAGAGCTGATGGAGGTGTCCGCTGAGGTACACCCCACAGGGGCTATTGTAGTCAATTGTAACACTGATGAAGGATGACTACAGAGTCACAATGACCTCCCCTTAACTAGATCCGGCATCCTTCATGATTAGGTGGGCATATGGATTGTTGCTGTTAACACTACAGCCACATGTTTGCCCAATGCAGGATATGTATCACCTTGTGTCCCCAGGTCTGTCATTACATGTTAAGTATGTAATGGTTTGACACCTCTGTGGTAATTGGTGGGCACCTACTGTATATCCACAGGGGTTGACTATACAGTTTTCTGGAATTAGCATGCTCACATGGCTATGGCACCAGTTGTCTGTTTCTATGTGGCCCTTTTGTGGGAAGCTTGTGTCAGCTCTAGGGCCAGATATGTTGGGCAGTTTGTAGTCCTCTGCAAACATGTTCAGGAACAGTCATTCCATGTTGGGCTGTACCTATGGGACATATATACCAAACAAGTGAGGTCCCAGGACCAAGCTTTGTGGGTTGCACATTCTATCTGGTTTAGGTTCATAGGTTCATACTAGGCTATCTGCCCTAGGGCATTTACAAGCCTAGCCAGAGTGTGTGTGGCTTTCACCACCCCTTAGGTTGAGAATAACCATACCCATTGGTTTGTTGTGCCTCTGTCCAGCAGTGACACAGAGATGATCCCCGGGGTACACCTACGATCTCCCATCCACTCGTCAAGATTCCTCTTGAACAGAGCCAGTGAGTTGCTCTGCCTCACATGGACCGGGACTCTGTTCCATAGTGTAGGGAGTCTCTGGGTGATGAATCTGTCCCTCCAGCACGTCCTATTTATATCCGTGCTGAGGTTTAGGTCTCTTGCTCACGTGGCTCTGGTGGATTTGGAGTTTTGGAGGTGGAGCATGTCCTTTAATCCGGGTTGGACATGGCCTTGTATGTCAGGCACAGATCACCTCTGGGCAGATGCTATGCAACTGACTAGAGCTGGGGTTTCTTCAGTTGGGCAGCATATGACAAATGTCTGAGCCCATTTAACCTTTTTCTGAGGAACTTTTGGGGTCTTTCCAACTGCTGCAGGTGTCAGGTACGATACATTCTGAATGGTGTGTTGTACTCAATCATTGGCCTGATAAGTGAAGAGTACAGGGGCACAATGACCTACCCTGATCTGGATGTGAATCCCTTCATGATCAGGTGGGCAATGTAGCAGGTCTTCCTAACCACTTTGGCAATGTGAGTGTCAAATGAGAGGTTACTGTCAACTTGGGTCCCCAAGTCCCTGATGACCTCTCCCGTGCTTAATGGATTACCACCTATGTGGTAATTAGGGGTTACCTTGTTTTTCCAGAAGGGTATGACTATACTTTATTTGGCATTTAGCCTAAGGCCATGGCTCTGGCACCAGTTATCCATTTCTATGAGGCCTCTCTGAAGGATGTCTGTGTCCGATGGTGTATCATTTATGGCGCCCAGTTTGCAGTCATCTGCAAACTTTGTCAGAAACAATCCCCTTATGTTTGCCTGGACATCAGAGAAATAGATGCCAAACAAGAAGGGGCCCAGGACTGAGCCCTGTGGGACTCCGCTTGTAACTGGCTTAGAGTCTGACATGGCACCAGCAACTCTAACCCTGTGTGTTCTGTCCTTGAGCCAGTTTGCAACTCATCTTGTAACATATGGGTTTACATTTAAGCTGGTGATCTTTTGTATGATGTCTGAGTGGGGTATTGTGTCGAAAGCTTTTGCAAGCTAAAGGTAGGCTGTGTGAACTGCCTTACCCTCATCAATGGCCTTAGTGACTGTTTCAAATAAGTCGACCAAGTTCAGGAGGCAGGATCTGCCCTTGACAAAGACGAATTGGGTAGGATCCAATGTCTGTAGATCCCCAATGTCTTTATTTGTGAGTTCCATTATGATCCTCTCCATAGCTTTGCAGACCAGGACCATCAGGCTTATGGGGCAGTAATTTACAGGGTCCGTAGAAGCACCGCCTTTGTGGAGTGGGACCACAGTTGCCACTCTTTGGGTACATATCCTGTGGTACAGCTAAGATTAAACAGCAGCCTTATGTGTGGGTTTAGTTCCTCATTGAGTTCATGTGGCACACAGCTGGGGACACCGTCCGGTCCCATTGATGCTGTGTTTTTAGCTTTAGAGAGGGCAGCTCTCACCTGGGCATCTGTAATGTTTGGGAGGCTACACTCTGCTGGGATAGATATTTCTCCTTTTGTGGGGGAGGGAGGGGGGAAATATGCACTGAACCTGTCTGCCAGTAAGTTGGCAATGTCTGTGGGTTCAGTAATTTTTGTATCATTTTGGACTACTTCTGAGCATATCTGGGAGTTTCCACCCAGGTTTATAATATAGCTAAGGAAGGCCTTATGATTGTCTGTTGTGTCTTTAGCTATTTCTCTCTCAAACTTGGCCTTGGATGATTTTATGAGTGATCGTAGTTTTTTACTTGTAATGATCAGAGATGCCTTCCCTTTTAGGGATGTAGCTCTGTCATGTAGTAGCTTTCTCCTCTTGTTGTACAGTTTGTTCATGGCTGGGGTCCACCACACTTGGTGCCTGCCTTTGGTGGACAGGGTCTTGATTTCATTTGGGATTGCTTGATCCATGCATTCCTGGAGGTGCTCATAGAAAGCATTTGTAAGGGTTTCAGCAGCATGGGTTGTGGTTTCCACTGGCTCGGTGGCCTTGTGGGATACCACTCCAGTCTTGCGAAGTGTGAAGTTGCCTTTTGAGTAGTTCTTCACTGTGGTCGTTTTTGATGGGTGTGGTGTGGGGGCGGGATGTGTATCTCCATTGAGATTACTTTATGGTCTGATCTCACCAATGAGGGATATACTTCTGGTGTGGAGCATTGTGTCCCCATGTTTGTGATGATCAGGTCTAGTGTATTTTCTCCTCTTGTGGGAATGGTGACTAGTTGTTCCATAGCATTTGGGTTTATGTACTCCAGGTACCTTTGGGCTAGGGTGTTAGGGCTTGAATAATATTCCCAGTCTATGTTTGGGTAGTGGAAGTCACCCAATATGATTGTGTTTGGAGAGACATTCATATTCTACAGTGTCTTCAGGAAGGCTGTGTGGGGTTCCTGAGTTTGAGAGGGTGGTCTGTAGCATGCTACAAACTGTAGGGCAGTTTTGCCTATGGTTAATTGCACCTGGATGGTCTCCGATGCTTCATGCATTGCCGACAACCTGGAGGTGTGGGTATCCTTGATGAATATGGATACTCCCCCTCCTTTTGTGGTTCGTTCCAGATTTTGGGGCCGGAACACATGATATGAGGTTAAACCTGATAGTGCCAGGGTGCTCTCATGAGCCTTGAACCAGGTTTCAGTCACAGCACAGACATCGATGTTCTCCATACTGAGGAGGGCTTCAAGGGCGTGCATCTTGAGGTCTAGACTTCTGGCATGGAGCAGCATTACCCTTAGTTTGTTTCCATTTTTGTTTTCTAGAGCAGTAGGTTTGTCATTTGAGCCTTGCCTAAAAAAGGCACTATGTGGGGTGGCAAGAGCCTTTGCCAATATCCGGAAGCCCAGGGGTGACAGGTGCAAGCCATCCCTTGTGAAGCAGCGTGGCTTGTCGAGCATGTCATCCCAAGCAGACAGACATTGGATCCCCTTGGAATGACACCAGTGATTAAGCCAATTATTAAAGATGATCAGTTTGTCTCTGTATTGTGGCATCATTCTTGGTGAGGGTAGGATACTGCTCAGGGTCAGGGTCATACCAGCCTGGGCTACTTGATCTGAGAGCTCCTGTATGTCTCTTTTCATGTAGTCCAGGGAGGTACGTCTCAGGTTGTTCACACCAGCATGGACAATGAGTGAGTCATACTTGTACTTGCTGTGGGGTGACCTCAGTGCTTGTGTTATGTGGCAGATTCTAGCACCCAACAGGCAGCGTACTGTGACCTTTCCCTTGTTCAGTCTGGTGAGTGGGACGTCAGTCTGTCTGACTATGGAGTCACCTATTACAAGTGTGTCAGGCATTGTGTTTGGCCTTAGGGGCTGTGACTGTTTAGCACACTGACTTTGTGAACTATGTGTTGCATGTGTCATGTTTTGAGGTAGGCTGCAGCATGTCTGATCATGTCAGTTCTGTCCGTGGTCTGGTTTGCATCACCTCTGGTGACATAGGTGTTTATATTTTAGCTGGTGAGCATATCTATCATGAACACAGAGGGTATTGTATGGAAGCTTTTGCAAGGTCCAGCTATACTGTGTGGACCACATTGCCCTCATCAATGACCTTCATGACTGTTTCACATGACTCAAACATGTTTAGGGGCATGATCTGCACTTAAGAAAGCCACACTGGGTGGTGTCCGGTGTCATTAGATCCCCAATATCTGTATGTCTGCAGTACAAGCTGATCCTTTCCATAGCTGTGCAGACCAAGCTTCTCAGGATTCTGGGGTGGTAGTTCTTAGTATCCATTCAGGAAACACCTTTGTTGACAACAACCAGTGTTGTTGTACACTGCTCTTTGGGTACATTTCCTGTGGTAAGGCTGACATAATGTCAGGGAGGCAGCAGTCTGCTGGGGTAGATAAATTTCATTGTGTGGGGGGGTTGCACAGCACCTGTCAGGATGCATGTTGGCAATATGTGTGTGTGTTTGGTATGTTGTTTGTGATATTTGTGTGATCCAGAGCATATGTGTGAATTCCCAACACGCTTCCTACCATCAGTTGAGGAAGCCTTGGGATTATCCTTAGTGTCCTGTACAATGTGTATCATCATAGGTTCATAGGTTCATACTAGTCTATACACCCTAGGGTATTACTTAACACATGGCATTCATGCCTCAGGTGGTGCTGCAGGGCTGCCTCTGTCGGATGCACATATTACACTCCCTGTACATGTGTGTGAGCAGGTCATGTCATTTTAGGCATCCATGTTATTATTTGAGTGAGTCAGAGGGGGTATCATTCCCAGGGTTCCTACTGAGCCAGTGTATGTGCTATGCATTGCCTCTTTGCCAAGGCCAGGGCATACTGGGCATGCCTCCTTCTGCCTACTGGGGCAGGCTCATGTTGTTCCTCCTCTGAGTCATGCTCTGCCTGTGATGGCCTGGGCAATGGTGGGGGGCTGTTTTGCACGGCCCTATGCTGGTCCTGCTGCAGCTGTTTTCGCAAGATCATATTATGTAGCATAGCACATATCATGACCATTTGGGTACATGTAGTTGGTGTGTACTGCAAGGCTTCACCAGATGTGTCCAGACACTGGGACTGTGACTTGAGCAGCCCAAACACACGCTCTATGACATTACGTGTTTGTGTGTGCCTCATTATGGCTTTCCTGTTCAGGTGTGTGTGCGTTTCTGATGGGTGTCATCAGCCACGGCTCCATTGCATAACCTGCATCCCCCATTAGGTGTCCGTGTGGGATGTCCTCATTGGCAAATGTCTGGTACAGCTGCGTCAAATGCCAGATGTGGGAATTGTGGTAGCTCCCAGGGCAGCCAGCACACACATTCATTATTATGCCCTGGGCATCACACACGACCTGGCAGTTGATGGAGAGGTAACCCTTGCGGTTAATGTAGACCCTACCCCGCACACCGGCTGATGCTTTGATGCATATGTGCATGCAGTCTATTGCACCAAGTACCTCAGGGTATCCCGCTATTTGCTGGAAGAGACGCATATTGCTGGCCACTACCTCACGGGCATTGGGGAAATATACATGATCACCGACATGTACTGACATGGCATACAGGAACTGGTGCAGTACCCTGGAGGCTGATGCCTGTGATATCCCCATCATATCACCAGTTGGTCTCTGGAAGGTACCTGTTGCTAGTATTCTTAGGCCAACACATACCTTGGTTTCCACTGGGATGGGTTCCCCTCTGTTGGTTCTGTGTGTGAGGCGTGGCCTGCACAGATCAACAATTTGCTGCAGGAGGTCTCTGTCCACTCTATAGTGCTCTACTATCTCCAGCTCATGTAACCCATGGTAGGCTACCCTGGGCCCGTATACTCTTCTCTGTCTCCTCACTGTGGGTTGTCTGGCACCATCTGCATTGTCACCACCCTCAGCAATTCGCCTATGTCTGATTATGACAGCTATGGCAGCCCCTAGCATTTCTGCTCTGAGTTCAGCTTTTTCAGTTTTCACTTCTGATAGCTTACCCCTGTCTTGCAGTGTCTCTTGAGAGAAACATCCTGCAGTGCTGTTTGCAGAGTTTTAAGTGCTGGGTTGGGCTTCTATTCTGCCTGTGTAATTGCCTGCTTCCAATTGTTTTCACCTGCTAGCTCCAGCAGTATTCCCTGTCAGCTTCCTAGTAATTTTGTTGCTTCCCCTTTCCTCTCTGTTTCCTCAGGAGGTAGCAATGTGCACACCAGCTTAAACGTGCTCACAGTGGCTTACACATGCGCACACATACTTACACGGTTCAGACTCAGCTTATTCGGGTTAAAACATGCGTACACCCGCGCAAACAACCTTATACATCAAGCAACAGGCTTCCAGATTCTTAACCTGCCTTACATGCACGCACACCCGCGCAAACAGTGTTAAACATTTTACAACACACTCCCACATGCTGAGTCTGCCTTACACTCACGCACACGTGCGCATGCATGTCCAACAAGAAACTTTGAGTGTAGGGATATGTACACCTTCCATTTCTTGACTTTCCCAGACCTATGTTGTGACACTCCTCTTTCCCTGATGTGTGTCTGTCATCTGTCATGTTACACTGCCCTCCAATGAACTGCATTTATTTCTACCATTCCCCCCTGTGATGCCACCTACCTCTTACTCTATTCCTCCCCCTTATGTATCTCTTATACTACTCAGACTGAGCTCATTTGCTATGTGACTGTGGGATTCAGTATCCTAACCCTCATTTACATCAGATTGCCTACTAATGCTTAGTTACATCTCTTCGACTCAGCTTCCCCCCTTAGCAACCACTACACGGTGGCCATGTTGTTTTTGGTCTGCTGGTCCCTGCATTGTCATTCCATGTATTGCATAAAACCCACATTTGTAGGTTTATAACCTTCGTTTTTATGTTTTATGCAGCGCAGCTCGTTTGCACGGGGCTGCGCTGCATTTAAACATGAAGGATCGCCGAAAAAAAATTATATTTTTTATATATAGGCATCGGGTTATATTGCCAATGGCCACATATTTGGCCATTGGCATGCTGCCTGAGTCATATGCACCCTTTTTTTTTTGGAGCTGACATGGCTCCATTGTGGAATTTGCAGAAACGTACTCAGTTGTCAACTGAGTACATTTCTGCAGCTAAAACGTCTCTTACACGGACTGGTTTCTGCTTTGTGGATCGCTAATATACCTCATTTGCATACTTTTCGGCTGCAAGTGAGGTATTTAGCATGTCCACACCCAGTCTGTGTAAGAGACGTTTTAGCTGGTCTCTTACATGGTGTTTAGGGCTGTTCCTGGATCGCGAGGCTTGCATGGAGTGTTGCACGTCTCTTACACTTCGTGCAAGCCTTCATGAATCCTGCCCACAGTTTTTATACTTCTTATAGAAGTATAGAACATATAAGATAGTGAGTTTAACAAATGGTACATTAAACAACATAGACAATACATTCTTTATACTTCTTATATAAGTATAGAACATATAAGATAGCAAGTTTAACAAAAGGTACATTAAACAACATAGATTATGCAGTTTTTATACTTCTTATAGAATTATAGAACATATAAGATAGTGAGTTTAACAAAAGTTATATTAAACAACATAGACAATACAGTTTTTATACTTCTTATAGAATTATAGAACATATAAGATAGTGAGTTTAACAAAAGTTACATTAAACAACATAGACAATACAGTTTTAATACTTCTTATAGAAGTATAGAATATATAACACATAACCCACACACTCAGGTCACTCCACAACAAGTACAAATATGACTCTGTCATTGTCCACGTTGGTGTGTACAACATGAGACATATCTCCCTGGACTACATGAAAAGAGACATGGAGCAGCTCTCGGATCTTGTAGCCCAGGCAGGTATGACCCTAGCCCTGAGTAGCATTCTGCCATCACCCAGAATGATATCACAGTACAAGGACAAAGTGATTGACTTCAACAATTGGCTAAGCTTCTGGTGCCATTCTAAAGGGACCCAGTATCTGTCTGCCTGGGATGACATGGTCGACAGACCACGATGCTTTGCCAGAGATGGCCTGCACCTGTCACCCCTGGGATTCCGAATACTGGCTAAGGTTCTTGCTGCCCCTGAAGTGCCTTTTTTTAGGCAAGGTTCAAATGACAAATTCACCACTGTAACAGGAACAGGCAAGCAAAACCTGATGGTGATGCTACTCAATGCTAGAAGTCTAAATCTCAAAATGCACTCACTCAATGCAGTCCTTAAAATGGAGAACATCGATATCTGTGCAGTGACTGAGACCTGGTTCAAGGCTCTGGAGAGCACCCCTGCACTACCAAGCTATAACTCATACCACACTTTTTGGCCATGTAACCTGGACCGGAACACCAAAGGTGGAGGTGTGTCCATATTCATTAAGGATATCCACACCTCCAGGCTAGTTGTTCAGCATAATGCAGCCGAGGTTATCCAAGTGCAACTAACTCTGGGCAAAACTGCAATCCAAATTGTAGCTTGCTATAGATCACCCACCATGCCCCAGGATTCCCACTCCTCTTTTCTTGATGTACTGGAAAGTATTAGATTTCAACCAAACACCCTAATAATGGGTGATTTCAACTACCCCACCATTAACTGAGAAAACTACTCATGTACCAACACCTTCGCTCAACGCTTTATGGAATTCATAAACTCCAATGCCCTGGATCAACTTACCCACACCCCCACCAGGGACAACAATATCCTAGATCTAGTCATTACCAACATGAGTGACCAGTGTTCCACACCTGAAGTCAGTGCCTCATTGGTCCGATCCAACCATAAGCTAATTACCCTAGATATTCATATCCTACCCCCACCCCCATTAAGGAAACCATGGAAAAACATTTCTCCAGAGCCAACTTCATGCTTTTTAAGACAGAAGTGGTGAACTTCATGACACCCATGCAGATGGACAATACAGGTACAACTACTGAATCCTACACAATTGCACTTTATAAGCACTTACATGAATGCATGGATTGTGCTATCCCAAACAGACCCAAGACGCTATCCTCAAAAAAAAGGAAGCCAATCTGGTGGTCCCCTGCCATAAACAAACTGTACAAAAGAAGAAAGAAACTGTTGCAAAAGAGAGTAAAATCCCATGAGTGGAGGAGCTCCCTGTTCAGCCTCAGTAAGAAGCTGAGATCCCTCATAAAATCCTCCAAAGCTAGGTATGAAAACAAAATTGCCACTGATTCTAAAGACAACCACAAAGCATTCTATAGCTATGTCAATAATCTCAATGGCAACACTCAGATCTGCTCTGAGTTACAGCACAGTGGCACTAAATATACAGACCCCAACTGATATTGCCAACATCCTGGCAGATAGGTTCAGTGCTAACTTTACCCCCCCCTCACCACCTAAAGAGCCCATCTCTATACCAGAAGAATGCAAAGTTCCAGTAATCACGGCTGCACAGATAAAAACCACACTTTCCAAAACCAAGAACACAGCATCCATGGGACCAGACAACATTCCAGGCTGTGTTCTATACAAACTACCGAACGAACTGACACCTCACCTAAGCACCATGTTCAATCATAGTCTCACCTCAGGCTTTGTGCCTGCTGAATGGCACACAGCAACTGTTATCCCACTCCACAAGGGGGGAGCCACCACGGACTCCGGAAACTACCACCCCATTAGCCTGATGAGCCTGTTCTGCAAGGCCATGGAACGTATCATCATGGAACTTATAAACAAAGACATTGGTAATCTCCCAACTCTGGACCCCACCCAGTTCAGGTTTGTAAAAGGCAGATCATGTCTCCTAAACCTGATAGACTTCTTTGAAGCAGTCACCAAAGACGTAGACAAGGGTAAGGTGGTTCACACAGCCTATCTAGATCTTGCCAAGGCTTTTGACACCATCGCCCACTCTGGAATTACAGATAAACTCACTAAACTAGGTATAAATCCCTTTGTCACAAGATGGGTTGCCAACTGGCTCACTGACAGAACCCACACTGTGAAAGTAGCAGACTCCAAATCTGACTTCAGACCAGTGACAATTGGAGTACCACATGGTTCAGTCCTGGGTCCTCTCCTGTTTGGTATCTACTTCTCTGAAGTACAGGCTAACACAGAAGGTCTTTAGCTTATGAAGTTCGCAGATGACTGCAAACTAAGAGCCATAATCAAAACTCCTAACGATGTGGACATCCTACAAAAGGGCCTCACTGAGACAGATGCCTGGTGCCAAAGCCATGGCCTCAAGCTCAATGCCAAAAAGTGCATTGTCATCCCCTTTGGTAAAAACTCTGTACCCATGAACTACAATGTAGGCAGTAGTATACTTAACACCGAAAGTGTGATAAGAGACCTTGGGACACAGGTGGACAGTAGTCTCTCCTTTGATAATCACATCGCCACAGTAGTCAGGAAATCCTTCTATGTGGCACACCTCATCACAAAAGGTTTCTCATCCAGAAAAAAAGAGGTAATCGTTCCCCTTTACTCATCAGTCATTAGACCCATTATAAAGTACAATGCCCCTTTTGGTATGTACCTCACAAGACATCTACAACAACTGGTAAGGCCGCAGAAATACCTCACAAAGAGGATTACCAGCCTCAAACAGATGCCCTATGCAGACCATCTCAAAAAACTCCAGCTTTACTCTGTCGCATATCACCTACTCAGAGGTGATCTCTGCCTAACATACAAAGCTATGTCAAACCCAGAGCTGTTGGACATGCTCCACTTAAAGAAATCCCAATCCCTCCGAGCTACACATTCTAGGGACCTAAACCTTGTCATCACAATAAACAGAACATGCCAGAGGGATAGATTCCTGTCCCAGAGACCTCCCATACTCTGGAATAAACTACTTATCTATATCAAACAAAGCTCCTCATTAGCACTCTTCAAGAAAAATCTTGATGATTGGATGGAAAAAAGGAAATTCACCCCATGGATCACCTCTGTGGCTCTGCTCGACAGTGGCACAGGAAAATAATTTTCTTGGGTAGTAAAAGCCAGGGTACCTTTTTGGCTGGGCTTGTATAGGCCCCAAGGCCGATAGCCTAGTACCCACCTATGAACCTATGAACCTATAAGATAGTGAGTTTAACAAAAGGTACATTAAACAACATAGACGATACATTTTTTATACGTCTTATAGAAGTATAGAACATATAAGATAGTGAGTTTAACAAAAGGTACATTAAACAACATAGACAATACATTTTTTATACTTCTTATAGAAGTATAGAACATATAAGATACCGAGTTTAACAAAAGGTACGTTAAACAACATAGACAATACATTTTTTATACTTCTTATAGAAGTATAGAACATATAAGGTAGTGAGTTTAACAAAAGGTACATAAAACAACATCAACGATACATGTTTTTACTTTTTATAGATGTATAGAACATATAAGATAGCAAGTTTAATAAAAGGTACTTTAAACAATATAGACGATACATTTTTTATACTTCTTATAGAAGTATAGAACACATAAGTTAGCAAGTTTAACAAAAGGTACATTAAACAACATAGACACATTTTAACATAAGGTACATTAAACAACATAGACAATACATTTTTTATACTTCTTATAGAAGTATAGAACATATAAGATAGCGAGTTTAACAAAAGGTACATTAAACAACATAGACGATACATTTTTTATACTTCTTATAGAAGTATAGAACATATAAGATAGCGAGTTTAACAAAAGGTACATTAAACAACATAGATGATACATTTTTATACTTCTTATAGAAGTATAGAACATATAAGATAGCGAGTTTAACAAAAGGTACATTAAACAACTTAGACGATACATTTTTTATACTTCTTATAGAAGCATAGAACATATAAGATAGTGAGTTTAATAAAAGGTACTTTAAACAATATAGACGATACATTTTTTATGCTTCTTATAGAAGTATAGAACATATAAGTTAGCAAGTTTAACAAAAGGTACATTAAACAACATAGACACATTTTAACATAAGGTACATTAAACAACATAGACAATACATTTTTTATACTTCTTAAAGAAGTATAGAACATATAAGATAGTGAGTTTAACAAAAGGTACTTTAAAAACATAGACAATACATTTTTTATACTTCTTATAGAAGTATAGAACATATGAGTTTAACAAAAGGTACATTAAACAACATAGACAATAATTTTTTACATTTCTTACAGAAGTATAGAAAATATAAGATAGTGGGATTAACAAAAGTTACATTAAACAACATAGACAATACTTTTTTATACTTCTTATAGAAGTATAGAACATATAAGATAGCGAGATTAACAAAAGGTACATTAAACAACACAGACAATACATTTTTTTATGCTTCTTATAGAAGTATAGAACATATAAGATAGTGAGTTTAACAAAAGGTACATTAAATGGCACAGACAATACAGTTTTTATACTTCTTATAGAGGTATATAACAGCAACTTTAGCAAGAAGGCAGAATAAATAACTTAGAAAAAACATTTTTACACATGAGAGAAATTCTGTTTCAATTTGATTTACTTTTTAGTGGTGAGAGTTTCCCATTTACCCATGCAGACAAAAAAAAAAAACAGTAGATATGCTGTTACTCTAGATGCTGAAAACAGAGAAAAAATTAGTTACTATCCAGGGGTGGTACAGGTACATAATCTATGGTCCAGGAAGTGTGTTTTAAGTTGTTTTTTGAATTGGGATGTGGAGTTGTTACTTACTATGTGGGCTGGAAGGGAGCTCAAGATTTTAGAGATTTAGTGGCTAAAAACAGATCTACCTGCCTCATTTTTGAAGTTTGTTACCTTGAGGAGGTGTTGGGTACTTGATCTCAGGGATCTGGTAGTGGTGTACAGTTGAAGTAATTGTTGCAGGATGAAGTAGTACTTTGTGAGCGATTGATAGTTTGTTGACTTGAAGGGTCAGGGGTAGTTCTAACAAGTTGAGTTTTTTGAGGCTTTCACAGTGGTGGATTCTAGCAGGTGAACCTGTGGCATATCTGGCTATTTCATTGTAACAGCTATCTAGTTTGTCTAGTTTTCTCTGTTTTTCGGAGATTGGTAAGCATGGGGGAGGCGTACAGTAGGGTGGATAGGAGGTGTGTCCTGGCTGTGGTAACCTTAGAGTGACTGGAGAGAAACTGTTTGTTGCGATAGGGTAGACCCATGTTTTGTGAACTCGTTTTATGGTCTGGGAGATGTGAATGTCAAATTTAATGTGTTTGTCAATTTCCAGGCTGAGCAGATTGGCGTGACTGCTGGGTGTGATGGTGGTGTTATTGTGTTAGGAGACTGTAAAGTTACACAAGGGGGTGAAGATCTATGAGGGATGAAGAGGAGTAGTTTAGTTTTGGCCAGGTTTAGAATGAGGTTTTGGTTGGTGATCCATGTTTCAGCCAGGGAAAAGCATTCTTATGTTAGGGAGAGGAGGTGGTCTAGGGAGTTGGCTGCACATATTATGGTGGTATCATCTGCATATTGGACTATTGAGGCTTTGGGAATGGTGGATGGAAGTTGCTTAGTAAATAGGGTGAAAAGTAGAGGACCCAGGATGGAGCCTTGGGGTACCCCTAGGGAGACAGGCAGTAAGGGAGAGAGCTGATTTTGCCATTTTACAGCTTGTTGCCTGCCATCTAGATAGCTCTTAAACCAAGAAATGATAGAGATACTGAGGTTTAGAGTGGTTAGTGTATGAAGCAGTTTTTATAGTTGACCATGTCAAAGGCTTTAGATAAGAGTGTAGCAGATACTAGCAATCCGTTGTTTCTGTGGTTATTGACGGTATTAGTGAATAATGTAAGTGCAGTGGTGGTGCTATGGAAGGGTTTGAAGCCATGTTTCTAAGTGGATAGTAATTTGTTTTCTAATAGGTACTTCCTCAGTTGCATGTGGACAACATTCTCTAGGAGTTTTAATAGTGAGGATAGTATAGCTATAGGCTGATAGTTACTGAGTTCTACAGAGCTACCCCCTTTGTGCGGTGGTGTTATTTGAGATACCTTCCAGAACTGGGGTACTTTGCACTCAGAGATAGACCTGTTTATTGGTATGGAGACAGGATAGGCGATTGCTTCAGCAGCTAGTTGCAGATATTCAGAAGGTACTTTATCAGAGGCTGTAGAGGCTGGCTTAAGTTTTTGGAGTAATTTTTGTATGATCTTGGTTGGCACTAGGTTGAAGGTGAAGATGGGGTAACTGTGATTTGTTTTGGGTGAAGAGTGTGTTTTTGTTGGGGATGGGTTGTTAGGGCTTAGTTGGTTGTTGGCTAGGGTTTGGATAGTTTCTGTGAAGAATTTGTTGAGTTGTGTGTGGATATTGTCTTGGTTGTTCACTATTTTTGGGGTGGAGGTGGTTGTTTCCCTTGGTTGTAGTACAGTGCTGACAGCAGCCCAGGACTTTTTTGGGTTGTTAATGTATTTATTCTAAATATTTTGGTAGCAGGAGATTTTGTCTATTTTAATAAGTTGTTTGACTTTGTTACGTAACTGAAGGTATGTTTGTCTATTTGGGATTAGCTTTTATGATAGTTTGTCCATGACTTGTTCCTATCTCTGAGTAATGTTTTAGTACTTAAAGTTAGCCATGGTGCATGTTTAGTTCTGATTCTTGTAGTTCTAGGGAGGCATGCTGGTTAAGTATGTTAGTGAAGATTGCATTAAAGTATATTACTGCTTCATCAAGGTCTAAAACCTTTAGGGGGGGTCCAGTTGCATAGTTTTAGGTCATTACTGAAGTTGAGTTGGTTGAAGTGTTTTCTATTTCTACATTCCAAAAACAAGTAATCTCCGTGGTATCCCCAAAGTCTCAAAACAACCCATTAAAGTGTAGTGGGTCTAAAAACAAAACAGTGTAAGAAAGTTCTCTGTGTGGAAGATTTTCAGTCCATATATTTCTAGTTAATCACTGTATATTAATCAGATCAGACAATAGTAGTAGAAGTAGCGAACGTAAACTCATCAAGTTAAAAAGTAATAATAGAAAATATATAATTCTACAGCATTACTAAGTATTTGAAAGTAATCCAAGCAAGGCTGACAGTCTGTTTCCAGTCGAAAATCCTTTATTAAGTACACAGACAAGCGATCCAAGTAAAACAAAAATAGAGTAATAGTTTCCTCACAAGCTTTCTACTTTTTATCAGACATGGGAGTGGTTTATTGTGCTGTAAAACAAAGTGTTATTGGTACACATGTTAAATTCACATCCCTTCCCCCATCAGTGTGACAGTCGAGCTGGTTCTGCCCTACCTAGTAGCTGTCATAATAATATATAGCCCTAATGTACTTTAATGGTGCATCTTATTTAACCAAATTATTAAGTAGATTATTAAGTCTGTGGTTTTATACAAGGCAATATATTACATGGCTGGAAGTATATCAACCTTAATTTATTTTGCGATCAAAAATTATATATAAATATAAACATATACATTTTAAATGTAAAAATCAGTTTCTATTTTCATAACCTATGGTTAACAAAGATCACTTTCGTCCTTCTAGACTTCTTCAGGTCTGTGTACAAGAACTCTGAAAACCTATATAATTGTATAATTAGTATTGTTATTACCATCATTTTGAATAAAGTGGAAAAAAGAGAACCAGTAAAAATAAAATAAAACAAATGTATGTATGATGATGGAAACAAAATATACACTTAAATTTCAAATGATTTAAAATGGTATTTAAAACCAATTTGTAGAAAAAAATAAAATAAAATACAATTAGTCATGTAAACAATGTGCAATTTTCTAAGTTCCAGTGCACTTTTAATTGAACAGTAGTAGTTTAGTCCAGGCTTTCTAAAAGAGTTCAGCTTTAATTGCCACATGAGTTCATGTTTCTCCAGAATATTCGGATGTCTCCTTCAAGATCACCCATGTCTATGTGATCCAGGATCTGGAACTTAAAACCTGTGTGCCTTTTATGAAGAGAAAGGTGTTTGGCTAGTGCATTATTTTTACATCCAGAGCGGATTTCTGACAGATGACATGAAATCCTTCGTTTGAGTTTATTTACAGTCTTGCCACATAGAATGCATCACATTCATTGCACTGTGCCCTGTAAATTACTTTTTTAGTGTTACAGTCACCCCCTGCACTGATTTTAATGATCTTTAAATAAGGGCAATAAAAACTATCACCTTGCTGTATAAATATACAAAATGTACAATTAGTTTCACATCTTTTAGTGCTTTTCTCACATGGTCTATGTTTAAATTCAACAAAACTTCTCATAAGGGCGGTGCCTCCACAGACCCTGGAAATTACCACCCCATTAGCTTGACAAGCCTTATCTGCAAAGCCATGGAGAGGATCATAATGGAACTCATAAATAAAGACATAGGGAACTTGCAGACTTTGGATCCAACCCAGTTTGGCTTTGTCAAAGGCAGATCCTGCCTCTTAAACTTGGTTGACTTTTTCGAGACAGTCACCAAGGCCATTGATGAGGGAAAGGCAGTCCATACAGCCTACCTCGACCTGGCAAAGGCCTTCGACACAATACCCCACTCAGGTATCATCGAAAAACTCATCAGCTTGAATGTAAACCCATACATCACAAGATGGGTTGCAAACTGGCTAAGTGACAGAACCCACAGGGTCAGAGTTGCTGGAGCCATGTCAGACTCAAAGCCTGTCACAAGTGGTGTCCCACAGGGCTCAGTCCTGGGTCCACTCTTGTTCGGCATCTACTTTTCTGAAGTACAAGCAAACACAGGAGGGTTATGGCTGACAAAGTTTGCAGATGACTGCAAACTGGGTGCCATAGTCGAAAACACATCTGACACAGATATCCTCCAGAAGGGCCTCACAGAAACGGATAACTGGTGCCAGGGCCATGGCCTGAAGTTAAACGCCAAAAATGCATAGTCATACCCTTCGGGAAAAACAAGGTTACCCCTAGCTACCATATAGGTGGCAATCCACTGAGCACAGAAAAAGTCATCAGGGATCTGGGGACCCAAGTTGACAGTAGCCTTTCGTTTGACACTCATGTTGCTAAAGTAGTTAGGAAAACCTTCTATATCGCCCACCTGATCATGAAGGGATTCACATCTAGATCAAGGGAGGTCATCATCCCCTGTACTCATCACTCATTAGACCTATGATTGAGTACAATGCCCCGTTCGGAATGTATCTGACCAGACACCTGCTGCAGCTTGAAAGGCCCCAAAAGTTCCTCACCAAAAGGATAAAGGGTCTCAAAAATATGTCTTATGCTGCCCGACTGAAAGAACTCCAGCTCTATTCAGTCTCATACCGCTTGCTCAGAGGTGACCTGTGCCTGACATATAAGGCCATGTCAAACCCAGATTTGATGAATATGCTTCACCTCAAAAATCTAGATCCCTCAGAACCACAAGGGCGGGAGACTTAAACCTTGACACGGTTATAAATAGAACGTGCTGGAGGGACAGATTCATCACCCAGAGACTCCCTATGCTGTGGAACAAAATCCCGGTACATGTGAGGCAGAGCACCTCGCTGGCCTTGTTCAAGAGGAATCTTGACCAATGGATGGGAGATCGCAGATATACCCCAGGGATTACTTCAGTGTCACTGCTTGACAGAGGCACAGAAAAATGATAGGCATAGTTTTTATTCAAACTAAAGGGGTGGCGAAAGCCACATAACTATGGGCTAGGCTTATAAACGCCCTTGGGCAGATAGCCTAGTATGAACCTATGAACCTATGAACCTATAATATTCCTGGCCTTCCTATAAACAAATGATGGGGCTTCACCTAAGATGTTAATCAGAAAAGGGTTTCCTGTGACAATGTCCCAGTTTTCTTCAATAATATTTTTGATACTGTGATAATCCAAAGTGTATGTCAGGATGCAGCTATTTTGCATTTGTTATTCTTTGTGGAATTACTTAACATTTTTCTACTGGGGAGGTTGAGTGAAGGTGCTTCAGTCCTTTTCAGTTCTATAATGGGTTCCAGGATGTTTTTTAACATCTGACTTTCATAGCCTCTCACTAGAAAATCATTATGTAAGTTGTTCAGGTTTCTCAAAAATGGTTCCATCTCTGTGGTAATTCGAGCTAATCTATAGCCTTGGGATTTCACTACATTATACTTGTTTTTTGTAGGATGTAGACTTTTACTTTGGAGTAATAAGTTAACCCTCGTTGGTTTTCTGAATAGATCAGTGGTGATTCTGTTATTGTTGGTGTCCTTGGAAATCTGCATATCTAAGAAAGTGGTTGAAGTACAGCTATGGGAAGAGGTAAACTTCAGGAAGGGGATTGTTTGATTGAGGTAAGTGATAAAACCTCCAAGCTGCAAGGTGTCACCTTCCCACACAATAAAGACAGTGTCAATAAAACATAAATAGCATGTGATATGCTGCATGTAGTCTGTGTTGTTTATCACAAAGTCCTCCTCCCCACTTACCCAGGGCTATGTTAGCTATGCTGGGAGCCATGGCAGCCCCCATTGCTATACCAGGTTTTTGTTTGTAGTGTTTGCCATTGAAAGTAAAGAAATTGAAGTCCAGTACAAGATTAATGAGCTTGCTTAACCTTTGCAGTTGTGCCTGTGTACCCTGATTATGTTTCTTAAAAGACTCCATAGCTGCTGTTATACAGTAATTGTGAGGGAGCACTGTGTACAAGGATTCCACATCAATACTTACCAAAATACTGTCAGCTTCCACTGTAATGTTTTTTATTTTCTTCAGAAAATCCATTGAATCTCTTATGTATGACTTATTCTTTTCTGCTAGAGGTTTCAGCAAGTAATCAAGGTAAATGGCTGTGGCTTCAGTAAGGGAACCTCCACTTGCTACCGCCGGTCTATAAGGTGGGTCTTCCCTGTTCTTGTGTGGCTTTGGTATTCCAAAACAGTAAGGTAAACATGGGCATGAGCTCCATAAATAATTATGAAGATTTTCAGTGATGTTTTTCTTCCCATAATGTGGTGAGATTAGTGTTCCATAAATCATATGCTCTTTTTAGGTCATCCATGGTAAATAACTCATAATATCTGTTATCCTCCAGCATGTTCTCTATCTTTTGGTTGTAGCTAGTGGTATCAGTCACAAGTATACCTCCTCCCTTGTCTGCCTTCATTACACGCCTGGATTTATCATTGCCTAGCTCAAGCAATGCTTTTCTTTCTCCCTGTGTTAAGTCATAAAGTTTTTTCTTTAGAGGTTTTTTAAGCAGTTTCCTGATATCCATCTCACATTTCACTTCGAAAGCAGCTAGTGTTTGATGTAGTGGTGGATTTCTACATTCCCTGACAGTTTCTTGGGTCAGTGGTCGCTAAGGGTGTCTGGCAGTCACCCGGTGTGAGATATATGGGAAGGAAGAGATACCAGTATCCAGTCTAGTATAGACTGATGTTTGGTTCTCTTGTCTGTTCTGGTGGGGGAATTTATAAGTTGGGTTAATCTATGTAGGTTGATGTGGGAGAGAGGGTTTAGACTGGAGCAGTTGTCCCAGTCAATATTAAGGTCGCCTTAATATACTAATATACTTAATATATACTAACTCCAGAATCTCACTACAGTTGGGAACAGGTCATATACCTTTCAACGAAATGAGGTTTCAGTCAAATGAGTTTTCAGTAAAGTGAGCTTTCAGTGAATTGTGCTCAGGCAACTGATTTTCAGTGAAATGAGTTTTCAATGAATATATATATATATATATATATATATATATATATATATATATATATATATATATACTAGGGCAGATATCCTAGTATGAACCTATGAACCTATATATATATATATATATATATATATATATATATATATATATATATATATATTGTTTTTTTTTTGCTTAGTAGAATACACCTTGCATAGGCCGAAAAATGTAGCCATACTAAGGTTAGACCTGTGTCATTTTACATTTTATATTATAAAGTAACTGCATAAGTAGATCCCTCTTCAGAAATCTGAGGAGGAGTTGTAAGACCAGGTTTCACTTAAATCTTATTTCTTAGACAGAAATACAGTATTCTCTTTGCTAAAGTGTAGAAATACAGCCATATTAAACCAGACCTATATCTTCATTTTATACATGCATTTGCAGTAAACGCAGTTTCAATAAAAAATTATGTTTCAGTGAAGGATACAAATGAACCCAGAGAAATAAATTTCAGATAAGAATTAAATGTGCTAACAGAATGTGCATACATTGGGTGCAAACAGATCTTGTTTAGATAGTATGAGGCTTGGGAACCAAAGTTAAAGAGGTGTGTAGAATTTGTAAGAAATGTACAGGGTTTTAGTGTTATTAGGAGAGACACTTCTGACACTGAAGTCAGTAAATTAGTTTGGACTGATATGAAGAAAGTCAGTGCAGTACAGTCCACAGAAGTTCAGTACAGACACTCAACACATCAAGTACAGAAGTCAAGTCAAATGTTCAGCATTTCATAAACTGCAGTTAGTATTGATTCTGCCATTCAGGAGGAAAGGAACAATTCTGAGTACAGAAGCTACGGACAGTATAATTCAGTCTATTTCAGTTTATTAGAACTGTTATATGAGACAGTAAGATTTGATTCGGATGTTGTTGACATGTACCTCCACTGTGTGTTGCTACTACTGCATAATAAACCACCTTCATCATATCAGGTGTTCAGACTTTTATTCTGAAAGGTACAAGAAGATTTGGCACATAAAGGAGAAACTGAGACATTTGGCACTTTTTTCAGCACATATCTGCGTAATTAAAAGATAAAGACATTCATTCCAGTTTCTTCCAGCTTCATTCCATTTGCTGTGACTCTCATGCACATGCTGATGACACTGCCGATGGACCTATCACCACTTTAAGTGGCATAGACATTATAACCAACTCTTAAAACATTGTCTTAATCTGTAGGAATTACAAGTAAAACAATTACTCTGGAAACACAAAAAATAACGCAAAGAAAGCAGTTAAGACTTAGTACATGAAGAAAGACAGAAAGAAAGAAGGAAAGAGAAAGAAAGAGAAAGAAAGAAAGACATAAAGAGAAAGAAAGAAAGACAGAAAGACAGACAGAAAGAGAAAGAAAGACAGAAAGAAAGACGGAAAGAAAGAAAAAAAGAAAGATGGAAAGAAAGACAGAAAGAGAAAGAAAAACAGAAAGAAAGAGACAGAAAGAAAAAGAAAGAAAGACAGAAAGTCAGAAAGAGAAAGAAAGACAGACAGACAGAAGGAAAGACAGAAAGAAAGAAAGAGAACGAAAGACAGAAAGAAAGAAAGAAAGACAGAAAGAGAAAGAAAGAAAGATAGAAAGACAGACAGAAAGAGAAAGACAGAAAGAAAGACAGAAAGAAAGAAAGAGAAAGAAAGACAGAAATAAAGACAGAAAGAAAAAGAAAAAAGAAAGAAAGACAGAAAGAGAAAGAAAGAAAGAAAAACAGAAAGAAAGACAGAAAAAGAAAAAAGACAAAGAAAGAAAGAAAGAGAAAGAAAGACAGAAAGAAAGAAAGACATAAATAAATAAATAAAGAAAGACAGAAAGAAAGAAAGAAAAACAGAAAGAAAGAAAGACAGAAAGAGAAAGAAAGAAAGACAGAAAGACATACAGAAAGAGAAAGAAAGACAGAAATAAAGACAGAAAGAAAAATAAAAAAGAAGGAAAGACAGAAAGAAAGACAAAGAAAGACAGAAAGAGAAAAAAGACAGAAAGAAAGAAAGACAGAAAGAAAGAAAGAACAGAACAGAACATGGGGAGACTATTTTAAAAGACATCAGAAGCTCTGTCCGTTGTCTCTTACAAATTCACAATCCTAAAAAGTCTGTTGGACAGATTGTCTGCAGCTACTTCCCTGCTATTGCATGGTTGCATGGAACAAGCTCCTCATAATCCTTAGAAACATTTCCCACATCAACTAATTCAAGAAAACTCTCAAAAGGTACCTTAATAGCACATGGATTTGCCTCTGTAATCATCCCACATGACCCCACCCCTTTCTCTATTACTGTCCTCTCTGTTCCTCCCTCCCCTACTACCACGACTCACTGAACAACTGCTCTTTGTTGTATAATTACCCTCTGAATCTAATCCAATATGTTATGTAAATTCATTCAAATGTTTTATTGAATATTTTGTGAATAAGTAAATAAATAAAGAAAGAAATAAAAGGTCAGGAATGAGGGATGAAGAACTTCACAGGAAGACAAACAGAGTGTGATACTAATAAGACACTCTGATTTTAAAATTCTTTTATATGCAAGGAAAAGTCTGAAAATGCAACTACAAGATAATGCAAGGCATTTTGGGTATGCTAATCAGACAATGCTTGACTTCCTTGTTTTTTTTAAGTTTTTCGAGATAAGTAGATATTTTGCCAGTGTGTGAACTCAGTATCTGAGCAGAAATAGTAACCTGCTTATTCAACAAACTGACAAGAATAAACCCTAAAAAAGAAACTTGTTTCACCAGTTTATATCATACTCAAAATGCAAAATTTACCACTGATTTCTGCTAGCAATATTTTCTTTCAATTGAAATGGATTTGAAAATCAAAGGTGTTATGGCTCAGCATAAATGTAAACGTAGTACTCTGTGTTGTTCAAAATAGTGCTAAAAGCCTGTAAGATGTCAAGGCAGCTCCAACTTTTAAATACTGTCTACCTGATTGTTGCTTGTGTTGTATGATTTGTTCTAGAATACTTGGTCCATATCTTTGTTGTGACAAATCAGTTCTATGACTGGAAATTTATGCAGCACCTAAAATAATGGTGGAGGGGATACCTAACACGCCTGAAGTATACATAGTTATTATGTACTGACTCCAGTCCTTGGTAATTTGCCTGAAAAACAAAGAGAAACAGACCAAAATACAAGATGAAAATCTACACAGTTGAGAGGTATGGATGTGGTTTTCCTTATGTTGCCTAAATGTGATGTAGCACCTCCTACGTCTTCCTCATTGGCTGGCATCACAATATGTTTTTGGTTTGACTCCTGAATCGGACATTCTAGAACTAACAATTACTTTCTCACCTGCTGTTAGTTGGCATCACAAACACTTAAGGTATGGATGGTGCAGCTTTATTAGAGACAAGAGACTCTATTCAGTTTAGAAATACTCATCACATTTCTTTTTCTGTTTAAAAAAACATTGTTTTACAGTATGCAACATTGTAAACAGCTATTTTAGTTGTTGCTTATTGTTTTTTTAGATATGTATATTTGTTTTATAATATTTCTATTATCAGGAAACAATAAAACTGGTGAGCAGTCACGGAAACAGTCAATTTCTATAGTTCCAAGGCAAAGCAGCAGTAGACGTAATTTCTTCAAAACATAAAACTTTTATTTCACAAACGAACAAGGTGGATAAGCGCTTTCACATACACTATGTATGCTTCTTCAGATCCTAATGCTTATGGTTAAACCACTCATTTAAATACTCTATACTCATTGAATTAATTTAGATCAATCATCCAATGCTATAATTAACCAATTAATTATTCAAATTAGTAAAATCTATCCTACTACAAGTTTTTAAAGGACTGGGTGGTTGAATTAAATACAATAGTTTTTGTTAAGAAGCTGAATAGCTTAAATAGAGCTGTGAACATTTAAAGCAGCTAAAATATTTAACAAATTTAAAAAAGAATAAAAATGACAATTTTTTTATATATTAAAACCAACAACAATAATCAACATACTGTCAAACAAATAACTCTATGCTGTTAAATTAATTTCTATAAAAACAAAGAATAAACCATGAACAGATATGTGGTTGTAAATACATATAACTAGTCAAATGTTTGTGAAATAAATAAATAAATACATATATATGTAAATAGATGGATGAATTGATTAACAATACATGAAATATTACAAGAAAATTTTGAATAATGAAGCATTATGCTTAAAAAGTGTGTGTGAAAATATATATATCTCTATGATGCAGTATGAATATTTTATATTTTATTTATACAGTAGTGTAAATAGGAAAAAGAAATGTATATGACCAAATATGAAATAATTAAATATAATAAAAAATATATATATAAAAAATATATATGCATATATATACATATGCATTTTTGTATATATGTACATATTGCCCATAAGAGCACTGAATCATCTTCTTTTTTTGAGTATTGGTTTGATAGATACATATTGATTGATTCCTGGAAATTGATGTGCTCTCAATCTAAAAATCCAGTATATTTCTCTGGTCTCTAGTAGATTGATATTATCTTTTTCTCTTCTATTATTTCTTACTATTTCTAAAACTCTAAATTTAAAAAGATGGTCTTTATATTCCATGATATGTTTTGCTAAGGCGTTCTGTTCATTTGTACGCCTTATATCATAGGTATGTTCATATACTCTATTTTTCAATTTCCTCTTCGTCATTCCTACATAAAATGCTGAACATTTTTCACAGGTGGCTAAGTATATAAGATTTTCTGTTACACATGTTGCCTCAAATTTGGGAACAAATGTATAATTTAATGTTGGGTGTATGAAATCCTGTTTACTAACTATATATGTACACATACTGCATCGTCCACATGGAAATGTTCCTAGTCTCTGTATTTCTTTTCTATCTAAATTTGTATTTGCCTTGAAATCCGAGCATAATAGTTGTTTCAAATTTTTACTATTCTTATAGATAAATCTCGGATAAGTACCTACTATATCTGTAGTTTTTTTATCTACAGTTAAAATTTTCCAATTACTCTGGATAATGCGCTTTATAATTTCACTGTCATTAGTGTATGTCATAATATATCTTGCTGTGGTAGAATGTTTCAATTCTAACATTGCATGGCCTAGTTTTTATATCATGAGTTTTAATATGCTTGTTAACTAACATCTCAGGGGGGGGTTGATGGAAAAACTTCTTTTCTAATTGTCTCCACCAACTTACTGTTGTAGCCTCTTTCAAGGAACAATTTTACCATTTTTTCTGTCTCCTTTAGTTTAATTTCTGGCTCCCTACACAATCTGTTTATTCTAATAAATTGACTCTTGATAATAGCTGGAAATACATGCTGTGGATGCATACTATCAAAGTTTAGTATAGTATTTTTCCAGCATGTTTTTCTGTAAAGACTTGAAGTTAAACGTCCTTCTTTAATGCTTAAATTTATATCTAGGAAGCTAATTGTATAGTTAGAGGCTTCCATAGTAAAATTCAAAAATGTAGTTGTAGTGTTAAGGTAACTTAAAAAAGTTTGAAATTCTGCCAGTGTACCTCTCCATACAATTAATATATCATCCACAAATCTTTCATATAGTGTAACTTTTTCAAATAGTGGATGATTAAATAAAAAGGTTAGTTCCCATTGAAAGACTACAAGATTTGCGTATGTGTTGGCTCATGGAGTTCCCATTGCTACCCCCCATTTTTGATGATATATAGTTTCCCCATACAAAAAAACATTATTAGACAAGACAATGTCAAGCAATTGACAAATAAGTGTCTGTTTATTTCTGCTGAAATTCCCTCTATATGAGATCAATTCCCTTACTGCCTGAATTCCATGGTCATTTGGAATGCAGGTAAATAAATTGCAAACATCTAAAGTAATTAATAAATGTGTATCCACTTAAAGAAATTCTTTCAGTTGATCTATATGTTTTAAAAGTGTGTATGTGTCTTTTAAAATGGTTGGAATATCATTTACCAAGGGTCTCAATGTTTTTTCAAGAAAAATGGAAATATTTTCTGTGGCCCAAAACTCTCCTGAGACGATAGGTCTCATAGGTGGAGGTTCTACATGTTTATGTATCTTTGGTAGACCTTTGATTATTGGTATTCTAGGACTTTCATTAATAAAATAATCATACAAACTTTTTCCTATCTGTTGGCACATTAACATATCATAAAGGTTATCAGCTATATCTCTACAAATCTTGTTAAGGGTCTCTTGCGTTATTTCTAAATATGTTTGTCCATTGCTTAACATCATGAGCATGAGTTGGTTGTATTCTTCTGCATCAAATATTACAACCCCACCCCCTTTGTCTGCTGGTTTAAAACTAAGGGTGGCATCATTACGTAATGATCTTAAAGAAGTATATTCTTCATTACTTAAATTAAAATAGCAACATTTTTTATGACCATCAAAAAAGTATTCATAAATATTCTGTTCACAGACTTTCAAAAAACATTCTACATGTGTTGGTAAAATAGGTGTAAAAATGCTTTTCTTCTTAAAGCTAAATGAATCATTAGCGTTTGATTCCGCTTGAAATTTATTGTCAAAATGTAGCTTCAAAGCTACAGATCTCACAAACATTCTTAATTCTAAAAGAGTTTCATTTAAGTGACTTCCCTGTGAGGGAATAAACGTTAATCCTCTGTTGAGTACGCTAGCTTCTTCATCAGTTAACACTAACCTGGAGCGGTTAAAAAACAAATCAGTGAGTTTTTCTGGCGTCTCTGTTGTTGTGGAGGTTCTCCTGAGTACTTCCGTTTCTTCCCTTGCCAGCTCTGTACGCGTTGTCTTTGCGGCTCTTGCTTCCGTATTGGGTACGGTAAAAAATGTGTGATGGTACGTTGTATGCTGTTCTTAGGAATTGCCCCCATTCGAAGAATGTTTTTGTTGGCTTCTTGATTCGGAAGGGGTGTAGGTGGAGAAAGGCAGTCATTCATGGAAGGCAACTCTTCTGGAGGCGTGGCAAAAGCTCCGTCTGACGTATCGCTGGCCACGTCTGTCTCCGTCTGACAAACAGTCGAAGTAGAAGAAATATTTGTTTCAATAGAACGTGAAACACTAGTAGGAATCTCTTCATTGTTAGGGGTAAACTGTTGATGGACACCCCTCGACCAAACAAATACATTGCCAGTAGAGAAGTCTCTGAAATCTCTTTGCAGCTTACACTGTTTAATTTGTTGGAGTTTCTGGCTGTAAGCAAGTACTTGTAAATACATATGATCTAATTTGTTTCTACAAAATTGATGTTCAAAGGAATCTCGTAAATCTCTGTTCAGCTTTTCAATCTTATTTAACAATTCAAGTTCAAGGGGAAAAAAATATTCATTTAGCAATTGCATATACTTGTAACTGAGCTCAAGATTCAATTCTTGCCATTTCTTTAGTAATTCAGGGTGCATGTCCCCGTAAGTAGGCATGCACAGAACGCGCATGCCTCTAGGTACTATTTTAAAGTGCATGCACGCTTCTAAATGTTTGCGCTGCCAATTTATTTATTTATTACTTTAGATGTTTGCAATTTATTTACCTGCATTCCAAATGACCATGGAATTCAGGCAGTAAGGGAATTGATCTCATATAGAGGGAATTTCAGCAGAAATAAACAGACACTTATTTGTCAATTGCTTGACATTGTCTTGTCTAATAATGTTTTTTTGTATGGGGAAACTATATATCATCAAAAATGGGGGGTAGCAATGGGAACTCCATGCGCCAACACATACGCAAATCTTGTAGTCTTTCAATGGGAACTAACCTTTTTATTTAATCATCCACTATTTGAAAAAGTTACACTATATGAAAGATTTGTGGATGATATATTAATTGTATGGAGAGGTACACTGGCAGAATTTCAAACTTTTTTAAGTTACCTTAACACTACAACTACTTTTTTGAATTTTACTATGGAAGCCTCTAACTATACAATTAGCTTCCTAGATATAAATTTAAGCATTAAAGAAGGACGTTTAACTTCAAGTCTTTACAGAAAAACATGCTGGAAAAATACTATACTAAACTTTGATAGTATGCATCCACAGCATGTATTTCCAGCTATTATCAAGAGTCAATTTATTAGAATAAACAGATTGTGTAGGGAGCCAGAAATGAAACTAAAGGAGACAGAAAAAATGGTAAAATTGTTCCTTGAAAGAGGCTACAACAGTAAGTTGGTGGAGACAATTAGAAAATAAGTTTTTCCATCAACCCCCCCCTGAGATGTTAGTTAACAAGCATATTAAAACTCATGATATAAAAACTAGGCCATGCAATGTTAGAATTATAGACAAGCAGGAAAATATGAAACATTCTACCACAGCAAGATATATTATGACATACACTAATGACAGTGAAATTATAAAGCGCATTATCCAGAGTAATTGGAAAATTTTAACTGTAGATAAAAAAACTACAGATATAGTAGGTACTTATCCGAGATTTATCTATAAGAATAGTAAAAATTTGAAACAACTATTATGCTCGGATTTCAAGGCAAATACAAATTTAGATAGAAAAGAAATACAGAGACTAGGAACATTTCCATGTGGATGATGCAGTATGTGTACATATATAGTTAGTAAACAGGATTTCATACACCCAACATTAAATTATACATTTGTTCCCAAATTTGAGGCAACATGTGTAACAGAAAATCTTATATACTTAGCCACCTGTGAAAAATGTTCAGCATTTTATGTAGGAATGACGAAGAGGAAATTGAAAAATAGAGTATATGAACATACCTATGATATAAGGCGTACAAATGAACAGAACGCCTTAGCAAAACATATCATGGAATATAAAGACCATCTTTTTAAATTTAGAGTTTTAGAAATAGTAAGAAATAATAGAAGAGAAAAAGATAATATCAATCTACTAGAGACCAGAGAAATATACTGGATTTTTAGATTGAGAGCACATCAATTTCCAGGAATCAATCAATATGTATCTATCAAACCAATACTCAAAAAAAGAAGATGATTCAGTGCTCTTATGGGCAATATGTACATATATACAAAAATGCATATGTATATATATGCATATATTTTTTATATATATATTTTTTATTATATTTAATTATTTCATATTTGGTCATATACATTTCTTTTTTCCTATTTATACTACTGTATAAATAAAATATAAAATATTCATACTGCATCATAGAGATATATATATTTTTACACACACTTTTTAAGCATAATGCTTCATTATTCAAAATTTTCTTGTAATATTTCATGTATTGTTAATCAATTCATCCATCTATTTACATATATATGTATTTATTTATTTATTTCACAAACATTTGACTAGTTATATGTATTTACAACCACATATCTGTTCATGGTTTATTCTTTGTTTTTATAGACATGAATTTAACAGCATAGAGTTATTTGTTTGACATTATGTTGATTATTGTTGTTGGTTTTAATATATAAAAATATTGTCATTTTTATTCTTTTTTAAATTCGTTAAATATTTTAGCTGCTTTAAATGTTCACAGCTCTATTTAAGCTATTCAGCTTCTTAACAAAAACTATTGTATTTAATTCAACCACCCAGTCCTTTAAAAACTTGTAGTAGGATAGATTTTACTAATTTGAATAATTAATTGGTTAATTATAGCATTGGATGATTGATCTAAATTAATTCAATGAGTATAGAGTATTTAAATGAGTGGTTTAACCATAAGCATTAGGATCTGAAGAAGCATACATAGTGTATGTGAAAGCGCTTATCCACCTTGTTCGTTTGTGAAATAAAAGTTTTATGTTTTGAAGAAATTACGTCTACTGCTGCTTTGCCTTGGAACTATAGAAATTGACTGTTTCCATGACTGCTCACCAGTTTTATTGTTTCCTGATTTTCTTGGCTGTGACTGGTGTATCAGCTTGTGTAGTAAGTGATTTATTGTAACAACAATATTTCTATTATCAAGTATTAATGTTTTGCTATTAAAATTTTCAACAAAAACAATTTAGGAAAAAAAAAGAAGTGTGACAACTTTTCCCAACATGCAGGTGTGAAAAATGCATTCGTTCACAGATCATGTGACTTTAAATATACTATATCACTTTCAGCTGCAAAAGTGAAAACATTAAATAAAATACCAGTAGAAGGAATTGCAGAACTAGCTTTGCTAACCATGAGTAGTTTTCTCCCATTGTACAGTGAGACCGGTACTTACGTAGTATCGCAACCACATTTGAAGTCTGTCTTCACAGGCCACTTTCAGCATGACCAGAATATTTAATCTTCCCAAAACATTGACAGCTGTATAATAAAACATTTCAATACAAATATTAAAAGCAAAAGATTTAAAAGGTGTATTTTTAAATGCTTCTTTAACAGATGTCTGTCGGCATTTCCATGGGGCACACAGGCCAAAGGGTCATGGCATACGCATTAAAGGTCCCATTTTTCTAATATTTCTTTGACTTTGTATCTCTGGTATGTAAAGCGCTGAGGAATTAAAGCAGTGTGCCACATTTGAACTTCATGATGCTGTGTCATGCAAGTAAAATTCTGCATGATATCATTGCCAGTAGTTTGCATAAGCAGAAGCTTAAGTCATCAAGAGCTGGCATGTGAATCGTGCGGACCACTTTAAACAGCTTATCTACCTGTAGTTATAAGAATGATGGTTGTAGTAACGTTGACTTCTTGTCTTGCTCCTGAAGTGCATCTGTTTATATAATTTATGAAACTACTTCATTATGCTTTGAAATAAAGAGAAAAAGGTCTCATAGCGAGGTTTTTATTTGACAATGTCCATGTTATCGGTCTGACACTTGAAACATATGACAGGTGGTGCCTACTTTTGTTTTAAAACTGCAGAGAACATCTAATTTCTGGCATGTATGTGTCAAGTTGCTTTCCAAACCTTGGCGACCTTATGTATCACACATTCCAGCAGGAGAACAGCTTGTACATGAGCCATTTCTCTTGTTCGGAATGAATTTGCAATAATACATAAGTACCGTGAGGCCTACATTGCATATATTTACATCTGTGGACAGCAGACATGACTGTCTTCCTTGTTAGTATAGTGGTAAGTATTGCACTTGTCACACTGGAAATCTGGGTTTGATTCTCTGGCAGAGAGTAGGTGCATATTTTGATTTGGCAGTCAGTGGGATGGAATAAGACAATGAATTGTCAGCAAGCTACTTTCTGTGGTACAGGGTTTGATCCTGTCAGGCTTCTCTTGTCTACTGTGTGACTGGTACAAGTCAGTGTCTCTTTGGCTTCATCCTTATTAACTACCGATCAACCCATCACCAGGAGCTTGTTGGTTTCTATCACTGCTTTTCTACAGTGGCCAAGATGGTGAGTATTCCTGTAGTTCACAATGGTGCCAAACTTTGAATAAAATGTAGGCCAGCAACTTCACATATTGGTGTTACCGACATATTTCTCCAGGCAGCTGTCACTGAAGCATTGCTGGTGTGGGGCTGTGTCCCACCTACTCCAGGCAGCTGGCACTGAAGCAGTACTGATGTGGACTGTATCCCACCTTCTCCAGGCAGCTGTCACTGAAGCAGTACTGATGTGGACTGTATCTCACCTACTCCAGGCAGCTGTCACTGAAGCAGTACTGATGTGGACTGTATCCCACCTACTCCAGGCAGCTGGCACTGAAGCAGTACTGATGTGGACTGTATCCCACCTACTCCAGGCAGCTGTCACTGAAGCAGTACTGATGTGGACTGCATCCAACCTACTCCAGGCAGCTGTTACTGAAGCAGTACTGATGTGGACTGTATCCCACGTACTACAGGCAGCTGTCACTGAAGCAGTACTGATGTGGACTGTATCCCACCTACTCCCGGCAGCTGTCACTGAAGCATTGCTGGTGTAGCTGTGTCCCATCTACTTCAGCCAGGTTTTACTGAAACATTACTGGTGTGGGCTGTGTCCCACCTACTCCATGCAGCTGTCACTGAAGCACTGCTGTTGTGGGCTGTGTCCCACATACTCCTGGCAGCAGTCACTGAAGCATTTCTGGTGTGGGCTGTGTCCCAGCTACTCCAGGCACTTGTTACTGAAGCAATGCTGGTGTGGGGCTGTGTCCCACCTACTCCATTCAGCTATCACTGAAACATTGCTGGTGTGGGATGTGTCCCAGCTACTCCAGGCAGCTGTCACTGAAGCAGTACTGATGTGGACTGTATCCCACCTACTCCAGGCAGCTGTCACTGAAGCATTGCTGGTGCAGCTGTGTCCCATCTACTTCAGCCAGGTTTCACTGAAACATTGCTGGTGTGGGATGTGTCCCACCTACTCCATGCAGCTGCCATTGAAGCACTGCTGGTGTGGGCTGTGCCCCACCTACTCCTGGCAGCAGTCACTGAAGCATTGCAGGTGTGGGCTGTATCCCAGCTATTCCAGACACCTGTTACTGAAGCAATGTTGGTGTGGGGCTGTGTCCCACCTACTTCATTCAGTTGTCATTGAAGCACTGCTGGTGTGTGCTGTGTCCCACCTACTCCAGGTAGCTGTCACTGAAACAGTACTGATGTGGACTGTATCCCACCTACTCCAGGTAGCTGTCACTGAAGCATTGCTGGTGTAGCTGTGTCTCATCTACTTCAGCCAGGTTTCACTGAAACATTGCTGGTGTGGGCTGTGTCCCACCTACTCCATGTAGCTGTCACTGAAGCAGTACTGATGTGGACTGTATCTCACCTACTCCAGGCAGCTGTCACTGAAGCATTGCTGGTGTAGCTGTGTCCCATCTACTTCAGCCAGGTTTCACTGAAACATTGCTGGCATGGGCTGTGTCCCAGCTACTCCAGGCAGCTGTCATTGAAGCAGTACTGATGTAGACTGTATCCCACCTACTCCAGGCAGCTGTCACTGAAGCATTGCTGGTGTAGCTGTGTCCCACCTACTCCAGCCAGGTTTCACTGAAACATTTCTGGTGTGGGATGTGTCCCACCTACTCCATGCAGCTGTCATTGAAGCACTGCTGGTGTGGTCTGTAACCCACCTACTCTATGCAGCTATCACTGAAGCATTGCTGGTGTGGGCTGTGCGCCCCCTACTCCAGGCAGCTGTACCTAAAGCATTGCTGATGTGGGCTGCATCCCACCTATTCCTGGCAGCTGTCACTGACACATTGCTGGTGTGCAATGTATCCCACCTCCTCCTAGCAGTTGCCAATGAAGGATTGCTGGTGTGGGATGTGTCCCACTTACTCATGGCAGTTGTCATTGAAGCATTGCTGGGTGCGGCTGTGTCCCACGTACCTTAGGCAGCTGTCACTGAAGCATTGCTGGTGTGAGCTGTGTCCCACCTACTTGAGACAGCTGTTACTGAAGAATTGCTGGTGTGGTCTGTAACCCACCTACTCCAGGCAGCTGTCCCTAAAGCATTGCTGGTGTGGGCTGTACCCCACCTACTCCAGGCAGCTGTCACTGAAGCATTGCTGCTATGGGCTGTATCCTCTCTACTTCAGGCAGCTGTCACTGAAGCATTGCTGGTGTGTGCTGTATCTCACCTACTCATGGCAGGTTTCACTGACACATTGCTGGTGTGGGGCTGTGTCACACCTACTCCAAGCAGCTGTCACTGCAGCATTGCTGCTGTGGGCTGTACCCCCTCTACTCCAGGCAGCTATCACTAAAGCATCGCTTTGTCAGATGTGTCCCACCTACCATGGGCAGCTATCACTGAAGCATTGCTGGTGTAGGGCTGTGTCCCACCTACTCCAGGTTGCTGTCACTGAAACATTGTTTTTATGGGCTGTGCCCACCTACTCCAGGCAGCTGCCATTCCAGAGAGTTTGGTCAAAAAAGTAGATGACCAGTCCTCAGTTAAGGTCTTCAGATTTAGAAAAATAATGCCATCAAAGACAGCAGATATACATGCAGGTAATGCTAGTTACACCCAGTATCCAGAGCAATGGTCCACACTTTGTTTTTTTAAATAGTTTCTAGGATTGTACGGGGGGGCACTGAACAATGAATTCTGCTGCTGAGAAGAGAATGGATAATTATTTTACTGAAAAATCACACAATATTATATATCAAGTCAGAAAAAGGGTTATTTCTGTGTAGAGGAGAAGCAATCTGTATGTCATAGAAGGTCGTCCTTTTTATCACCTGATGACAGTTAAATGATTGCCAGTTTGTCAGGGGCTGAATGTGCTCATGCGTGTGCATGAGTGTGTGTGTGTGTGTGTGTGTGTGTGTGTGTGTGTGTGTGTGTGTGTGTGTGTGTGTGTGTGTGTGTGTGTGTGTGTGTGTTTGTAAGTGTCATTATGTGTGCGATTTTGTGTGTTTGTGTATATGTTTGTGTTTGCGAACAGTAATGCAGCTTGAAATGCATTAAACCGACAAATCTTTCTCACTTGGTAATTACCAAATGTCAGAGGCACACCTAATCAGAAGTGGTTGTTTTTTTTTTTCAATAATCATTTTTATTGTTTTTCAAAACCATAATACAATTCAGACACTATTTACATTATGTACAATATTGCTTCCAATGTTTAGTTCCATTTTGAATTTCCACATTATACATTAAGAATAAATATCATATTAAACAAGTACAGGAAAATGAAAAAATAAACATAAAAGCATCTACTATAGACAATTATAAACCAACTCAAGCCAACAATCTGTATTATTTCTACATTTTCTATCTAAACCAAGAATGTGTTTATACACATGCAGAATGTCCTAAAGGAAAGTGGATAGGAATCTCTAAGCCAATATAATATTAAAGATTTGTTCCCAAATTTTTATACTATTTATACTTTTCTTATTATTACTAATTAATAATTTGTGCGCTAATATATGCTTGATCGCTAACAGCCTGAAATTTTGCCACGATGTCTGTGCTGGGTTCAACCAGTTTGTGGCTATATATAATTTCATTAGTAAACTAATATTCATAATTACAATCTTTTTTGTTTTGTCCAAATTCTCCGGTGGAATATGTAAAATCAAAAATTCCCAGGTGAGTGTTGAGTTTTGGTAACCCATTTTTTGTAGCTGCAACTTTAATGAGTTCCATAATTTATAAATGCACTTGCAACTCCAGAACATGTGTAACAGGTCTGCTGTCTGATCTAAACACTGTGAACATTTAGGTGAATTTTTTTAATCAAATTTATGAAGTGTGAGATGGGTATAATACGCATTGTTAAATATCATCAATTGAGTAAAGACCAGTTTTTGAAGTGATACGGATTTCAATGTTAAGTTAAACACCTCTACTATCTTACTATCGTCTAGGGATGGCAATTTCTCTTTCCAGTATTTCGATAACAGAATATGATTATTATATTTTCTCTCTTTTACCATTTTATACGCTGAGGATATGTATTTTCTGTCTTGTTGCAATGCTTCCCACAGATGACGCGAAATGACTAGTTCCTCTTTTTTAATTTTAGAACTGTTAAAATAATTTATGGCAAGATCTTTTATCTGCCTCATTATAATTAAATAAGAAATGGGAAGATTCATCTCTTTTAAGATATCCTGTACTGCTACTCCTAAGAAGGGGTATAAATCACTTACAGTTAAATCCTTAATAAATGGAAATTTCTTTAAGTCTATCAGTTGATTACCAATAGTCATATTAGGATTCCCATGAAATGGTTGAAACATCATCATATATTTTAATAGGTTCAAGGAGGCAAACAGAGTTTGAGTTGCCATTGCCCATATCTTGATGTGCTCCATTAAATCATATTTACTCAATGTTCTTATATTTAAAAATGGTACAGCTTTAACATTAATTCCCGTTCCTTTTATATGTTTATAATTTAGCAGTATCCATTTGGGTATCCATTTTCTACTTTCACTGTCCAAGTAAGACACCCTTAAAATCCTATTGGCCTGAATCACTGTATAATACATCTCAAAATCCGGTAAATCCAACCCCCCCCCTAGTTTTAGGAGCCATCAGTTTCTCATAAGATATTCTCGTTTTTCTGGGTTCCCACAGAAATTTCCCCAATCCTATCTGAAACTGCTTAAAGAATGTTTTCGTGATTTTAAGTTGTGCTGCTCTAAAAATATAAAGCATTCTGGGGAGAACGTTCATTTTTATTATCGCTGCTCTTGCCATCATCGGTAGCTTCAACTTACTCCATCTTTTCAAATCCAATGTTATTCGGTCTCCAGTTGCCTTAACATTGTTGATAAAAAAAATCTCTATTTTCAGTTGAGAAGTCAATCCCCAAATATTTTATTCTTTCTTCTGTCCTTACTTGTCCTATCAATGGTAGCATTGAAAAAGGTGTAGGTGTCTTTAGAGGGAATATTTTGTTTTTTTTAAAATTTAGTTTGTAATTAGAAATTTTCTCAAAGGTTTGTATTGCTGTTAGTATTTTATCCGTATCCGACACCGGTGTGGTACAGTATATATTTAGATCGTCTGCAAAAGCGGCCATCCTAACCTTTATCCCAAGAAGTACAGGAAAGTTATAAAAAACATTTTGCTTCATGTGAAGAAATAAAGGCTCCAAATACAGATTAAACAGTATGGGCGATAATGGGCATCCCTGTCGAGTTCCATTTTTGATTTGGATCCTTTTGGAGCATTCATGATTTATGGATAAACTAGTGTATGCATTATTATATCATTTCCTTAACGTTGAAATAAAGACCTGAGGTATATTGAAATATGATAATATATCAAATAAATATGCCAAATTAACTCTATCGAATGCTTTCTGAGCATCAATTATTAAAGCATATATGTTCATATTTTTATACTTCGCATAAGATATTAATGTATGAAGAGTTAATGTATTGTCCGTAGTCTGTCTCCCATCTATAAACCCCACCTGTTCCTCTGATATTATCAAATTTATTATTTTTTTTAATCTACTAGCTAGAATAGATGTCATGATTTTCATATCAATATTCAACAGTGATATGGGCCTGTAATTGTCTGGATTTTTAGGATCACTATTCTCTTTCAATATCAGGATTGTTCTTGAAGCATTAAAATGAAGATCATTACTGCCATTCGAAATGATATAATTAAAAGTCTGTGAAAGTACGGTGCTCAGAATCCCACTAAAAGATTTATAAAATTCAGAGGTCATACCATCTGGTCCTGGGGCTTTATGGGGCTTCAATTTCTTAATTGCCTCCAAAACTTCCTCGACTGTAATCAGTGCAGTTAATTCTCCATGAGAATCCTTGTCAATATTGGGAAAATTAATTTTCTGTAAGAACTCTTTTCTCTCTTTATCATGCACGTGTGTTTGTTGCTCACTATATATCTGATTAAAAATTGATTAAAAAATCTTCATGATATCTGACTTATCAGTATATAACGTATTGTTATGATTTATTTCAGTAATTAATCGTGTCGATTTCGTCTGATTAATAATACGGGCTAATGCTTTTGAGGGAGTTTGAATGTGATTTGCATATTTAACTAAACTTCTTTGTTCATACAGTGTCAATTTTCTATTGTGCATAAGAAACAGCTCTTTCTGACATCTTAACAACTCATTTTCTGTCTGTTCAGTGTAGTTCCTCATCAGCTCCTGGTCCAATAATTGTATTTTGGTTTCCAAATCCAGTTGTTCTTTATTTTGCAATTTTTTATAATATGTGGCTTTCTGAATAAATAATCCTCTTAACAAAGTTTTAGTTGGCCCATTCTATATCTAATGGATGTTTGTTACGGGGAATATTGTATAATAATTGTTTAAGTATCTCCTTAATTTCCTGTACTATATCTTCTTTGGTCAATAGGTATGGGTTTAAGGACCAATTATATCCACAGTGACTTTTAGTTTTCAAAATATTGGTATTTAAAGTTAAAGTTATCTTAGAAAGGTCAGAGAGCTGTCTAGCTTGATTAGAAACCCTAGGGTCAAGTGAAATGAATACTTCTGGAATTAAAAAAAAATCAATTCTCGACCACATTTTATGGCAGCTAGAATAGAAAGTAAAGTTTTCTGCCTTTGCTTGTATGTGTTTGTGTTTAAAAGGGTCATACAGTTTGAAATCTGTTCTCAGTTCTTTCAACGCTACCATTGCCTGCTTATTAAAAGCTGTAGAAGCTCCCAACTTATCAATTTTAGAATCTTGGTATGCGTTCCAATCCCCCCCCCCATCACTATGTAACAGTTGTTATATGACTGTAGAATAGAGTAAATTGAAGCTATAAAATAATGTTGGTTCACATTGGGGTTATATACACATATAAGTACTATCGGTTTATCCAGACTGTCAGATTTGAGAACCACCAAACTCCATCTGCCTTCTTTGTCTATTTTGTCCTCCAAAATTTCCTCCTTGAAAATGATTCTTGATTATAATTGCCACCCCAGCACTATTCGTAGTCCCTTCCGCCTTTACAACCTTCCTAATCCATTTCTTGTCCTTCATTGTTTCCCACTGGTCATTAGTCAAATGTGTTTCTTGTAATAGAATAAAACCTGCTGTTGATTTAAAAAACAGATGCAGAAACAGCTTTCTTTTTTTCATGTTCTGGGGTCCTTTAACGTTCCAGGAATCTATTATCCACATTCTAAGATATGAATTGATGAATAATGATATCTAGTTTTTGTTTTCCACCTTAAATTGACAAGTGTTGGTATTTCGTGAATTTTTGGGAAGCAAAACTGCCATCCCATCCCTACCCAGTGCCTATCCACTATTCCTCCGGACCAGGATGAACATAGGTTTTTCACATTGGTTAAGATTCCCCAAGTAGCTAATCTACTAATTCTATTAACTAACAATAAAATATCATGCAAAAAACCTACACCAACTATATCTATGTCTACAAAGCCTAACCCAGACATTCCCTACTAAACACCGCACTCAAGTAACTACAGCTCTGTACATTTTCCCCAATATTCATGTAAACTAATTGTACCTGACATGTCAAATAATTCACTTTTATCAAACTTTAAATTCAGCAATAATATATTAGCGTTGTAATTACTTGTTCTAAAACCTTTTAACTAACAGTTCACCTAATAAGCACACAGTTGTTATGCATTTGTTTAAAACAATGCCATTATTTTGGTCAGCTATTTATCTTCAAAACAATCCTACAATATTGCATGTTAATTTTTATAGATCATTACAGTTAAACATCACCTATAATACACATTTACTACTTCTGTTTACTGATTATGCTTTTTTTTTTTTTCTAAACTAGTCAAAATTAAAAGATACTTATTTATTTACAGGACAGAACACAGTAAATTAGAAGACAAGCATGAAAAGGAAAAAATAAAAAAAAATAACAAAAAATAGACTGCATTACCTTGATTTACCACTAAGCCATAGGATCTTATACTGCAACAGCCAAACCATACATTTTTATCTTTACCTGACACACTTGACCTCATTGATCGTCTTACAGTCATTTTAGCATCAAATAAGTCCCAAAAAGCTTCATTTTCGATTCTCAGCAACTCTTCTTTCTTCCCAGCAGTTGCAGCAGTCCAGGCAGTTCATTTTTCAAATTTTCGCGCTCGCGACGGGGGAACCAATTCACTAACGGAACTCTCAGCTGCAACACGCTCAAAACGGTCCCCCTGCTTCCTTTACCTTGTTTCCTGTTGCCTCGTGGGTCAGAAGCGCTCGTTGGAGCCATAAAACTTCGTAGAATCTTCGTGTTTCAGCTAGGAAGACGAGATTAAGAGATAAAACGGAGAATTACCAGGCCTGCTGAAGAAAGAGGAACACACAAAGGATTTTGAAGCCTCAGATCCTCGTAAATGAAGTCTCCCATTCACTCTAATGCAGGAAGAAGCCAAGATGGACTGTTCAATTTTCAGACGGTGGCAAAGCCTTGAAAAGCTTCAAAAAGGTAGGTCTGGCTTCTTTTTTTGTATTTACAGTGTATTTAATGCCATCAAGAGTAAAAATTAAACTGTTAGGATATTTCATTTGAAATCTAATGTTTTTGTCAATTAGAAACTTACAGTATGGAGCCAGCATTTGTCTAGACTGCCTTATTTGTGTTGGTAAATCCTGTGTAATAGAAACTTTATAACTTTGCCACATTATAGATCCACCAGATTTTTTTATGGTTAGAAGTATTTTATTTACATCCTGGAAGTTTAATATTTTGACATACACAGGTCTGGGTGTATTTGAAGCTTGGGAATCCCTGTATGCTCTATGCGCTCTTTCGATGACAATTTGCTGAACAACCACAGAGTCCTTAAGTAATGTTTCAAATATTTGTATGATAGAAGTGTTCAGCTCATTATATTGGATTGATTCTGGGATCCCTCTGAGGATTATGTTGTTACGTCTTGATCTTGCTTCCAGGTCCAGAATTTTGTTTTGCATCATTTGAATATCAGCCTCATGTGATTCAGATCTTTTAGTGAGCAATGTTATATTGTCTTCATTTGCTGCTATTCTGGTTTCCGCTTTCTCCATTCTTGCTAGAATCCGATTACAGTCTCACTAAATGTTTGTGTTTGGGATGTTAGGTCTTTTAAAGCATCTTGTATAGGTAATAATGCTGATTTGATTTCTTCCATCGTAACCTGTTGATCAGATTTCATTGATGCCCCTGTTTTTGCAGTCTCTTGCTGTTTAACTGTTTTCTGTCTCTTAATTATAGATTCCTTCTCTGGAGACTGTAATGCTGACAGTTTAGTTTTAGTAGTTGTAGTGTCCATATTTTTATCTTCTTTTGACATTTTGTAATGCTGCAAATAGAGATAATTACCAAGAAAATGTTTCAGTAGTGAGGTAGTTCAGTCTTTTGTTTGGTGCTCTGTTCAGAGTCAACCTAGCAATCAGTTCCAATCCTGTTGTCATCAAGTATTTTTTTTCAATTTTTTTCCCCCGATAAGACCACTGACTTCTAGTAGTTTATTAATTGCTGTCAATTAGTTGATTAACTCCAAATGTACATCCGCAGGGTTGATTTTTTTCTCTGGTCTTTGGAGAGCTGAAGTACTGCAGTGCTTATAGAAAGGCGGCCATCTTTGAATTAGAAGTGGTTGTTTTTAATTTTCTAGAGAATATGAGGAGGTAGTCTGTGCAGAAAAACAGCACATCTTTGATATGGCTTATCAGAGGCAGACAAATATGGTGAAATGCATTCCTATAAAGAGACTTTTGTTGTACTAATTATAATTAAACATCAATTAATTTGCTGTTAATAGCAGCCTGCATTTAAAGTGGATTGTTGAGAGACAGCCTTACAAGACTATCTGCAAATATATAGAGCTGAGTATATTTTTGTATTATAGAGCTAAATTGTTGCTTAGATATCTGTTGTCTTACTGTTCAGCAAATATACATATATCAGTATATATTTTTTGGTTTTATAATTTGCACTCTGATTCCTCACATCTCTGTTGAAACTGTCTTCCCCACCCCCCTCATTTTGGTTTCTATAGCTTTTGTGTTAATTCAAGGTTCCCTTAATTTGCAGTTAATAGCAGGCTGCATTTAAACTGGATTGTTGAGAGACGGCCTTACAAGACTATCTGCAAATATATAGAGCTGAGTATATTTTTCTATATTATTCTGTATTATAGAGCTAAATTGTTGCTTAGATATCTGTTGTCTTACTGTTCTGCAAATATACAGAGATCAGTATATATTTTTTGGTTTTATAATTTGCACTGTGATTCCTCATATCTATCTCTGTTGAAACTGCCCCCCCCCCCTCATTTTGGTTTCTATAGCTTGTGTGTTAACTCAAGGTTCCCTTAATTTGCTGTTAATAGCAGCCTGCATTTAAAGTGGATTGTTGAGAGACAGCCTTACAAGACTATCTGCAAATATACAGAGCTGAGTATATTTTTCTGTATTATTCTGTATTATAGAGCTAAATTGTTGCTTAGATATCTGTTGTCTTACTGTTCTGCAAATATACAGAGATCAGTATATATATTTTTTTGGTTTTATAATTTGCACTGTGATTCCTCACATCTCTGTTGAAACTGTCTTCCCCACCCCCTCTCCCTGTTCTTGGTTGTAGTTTAAATTTGGTGGCTTTTGCAGTGCCCGCCCCACTGTAGATATGACCTAGGACACTCCCCCAGTCCCATCTCTTTACCACATTCTACCTAATAAACCCTTTCTGCACTTGCTTTTAGTCCTTTTTAATTTAATTACATTTTTTTCAAACTGTGTGTGGACTAATATTGCTACATACTCAGGTGTGCCAGCGTGCACTGCATGTGAATTGTTTTTACTACTGTTTTTGCTACTTTTCTGAAAAAAAAAATGATCTGCTTTTACTGCATTTGTGTTTCTTCCTACTTTATTTTGCTTTTGCGTCATCTTAAAAGTACTCAATTGTATTTATTACTGCTTGGTGTAATTCATTTTAAGCCTTTTAGTTTAAGCATGTCGGCTTCAGACCAGTTGTTTTACATTAAGAAGGTTTGTGGTCTGCACTGTAGTGGCAGAACAGGTAGCTTACATCCTTCTAATTTGGGAACTGATGATTGAGGGCTCAGTGTCTGTTATTCTAAAAGTGTATTAATTCTGGTTTAAGCACTTGGGCTTCAGGCCAGTTATTTTACATTAAAAGGGTTTGTGGTCTACACTCTTGTGGGAGGAGAGGCTGGACTCTGCCCTTCTGAGCTGGGAATTTCTGGTTAAAGGCTTATAGTGCCTGCATATCTGAACTGCTTCTTACTGAAATAGGTACACCTTGTTTGCTGTAGCGCAGACTAGATCCAGGCCTGCTGAATCTAGCTTTGTTTGTATAACTTGAGCACTAATCCAGGCATTCTTTAAAGTATTCAGTTGTATTTATTACTGCTTGCTAGTAACTTGATTAAAGTGTAGCTATCATTCTAAGTCTTTTGGATTAAGCACTTGGGCTTCAGACCAGTTGTTTTACATTAGGAATGTTTGTGGCCTGCACTGTGGTGGCAGGACAGGTAGCTTACATCCTTCTAAGTTGGGAACTGCTGATTGAGGGCTCAGTGTCTGTTATTCTAAAAGTGTATTAGTTCTGGTTTAAGCACTTGGGCTTCAGGCTAGTTATTTTACATTAAGAAGGTTCGTGGTCTGCTCTCTTGTGGGAGGAGAGGCTGGACTCTGCCCTTCTGAGCTGGGAATTTCTGGTTAAAGGCTTATAGTGCCTGCATATTTGAACTGCTTCTTACTGAAATTGGTACACCTTGTTTGCTGTAGCGCAGACTAGATCCAGGCCTGCTGAATCTAGCTTTGTTTGTATGCTTGTTGTTTGTTTGCTTATTTCCCTGAAACACTAATTCCACCTAAAACGCGGCTTTTCAGCGCTTCTGTGGATCACTAGTGATATCTGCATTTCTTACTGTACTTATTTCCTTTTTTCACTTAAAAGAAAGTTACTGCTTGTAATTTTTGCATTTAAGTTACCTGTAACACATTGCATTTAAGTTACCTGGCACTTGCTCACTAAAGCAATTATATAAGTCATCACTAAAAAATTAAAAGCACTACACCCTCACAAACTCCCCTTGAGTACCGTGTTCCCCATTGGCCCTTTTTTTTTCAATTATAAAGGAATTCCCAATACTATTCTAGCATGCCCAAAGGTCAGTTGTCAATCTCCTCTCCGGTCCAGCTGGTGAATCTGGGAATCATCAGGCAATGTTACAACTGCCTCATGTACACAGACAACCCTCTCCTCCTCCCAACAAATTCCAACACATGTGAGAGATGCATCCATATAGCCAAACTGGAGGCTAAGCTCTCTCAACTCAGTACTGGCGTAACCAGTTAGGAGGAGAAGGAAACCACACTCACTACAATTCCAGTCTCACATAGACCTACCACAACAGCAAACCAAACACATAAACACACAAAAACATACTTGGAGGCTCTAAATAAAAATCTGCCTAAGCAGCAGAGACTTCCAAAGCAGACACCCAAGCAACCGCTACCCCAAAACAAAACACGTGCAACACATAGCTCACAAAGCCAGTGTGCCGAACAGTCACAGCCCTTAAGGCTAAACAACACACCTGATACACTTGTAATAGATGACTCTATCGTCAGGCACACTGATGTCCCGCTCACCAGGCTGAACAAGGAGAAGGTCACGGTGAGCTGCCTGTCGGGCGCTAGGATCCACCACATAACACAAGCACTCAGGTCACTCCAAGGCAAGTACAAATATGACTCAGTCATTGTCCATGCTGGTGTGAATGACCTGAGACGTACCTCCCTGGACTACATGAAAAGAGACATAGAGGAGCTCTCTGAGCATGTGGCCCAGGCCGGTATGACCCTGACCTTGAGCAGCATCTTACCCTCACCAAGAATGATGCCACAATATGAAGACAAGATGATCAATTTCAACAACTGGCTTAAGTATTGATGTCATTCAAAGGGGATCCAATGCCTGTCAGCCTGGGATGACATGCTCGACAAGCCACGATGCTTCGCTAGGGACGGCTTGCACCTGTCACCCCTGGGCTTTTGGATATTGGCAAAGGCTCTTGCTACCCCCATAGTGCCTTTTTTAGGCAAGGCTCAAAAGACAAACCCACTTCCATAGGTATCACAAGGGATAAGAAACTAAGAGTAATGCTACTCAATGCCAGAAGTCTAAACCTCAAGATGCATGCACTCGAAACTCTCCTTAGCATGGAAAACATCGATATCTGTACAGTAACAGAAACCTGGTTCAAGGCACCCGAGAGCACCCCAGCACTACCAGGTTATACCTCATACCATGCTTTTTGGCCCCAAAACTTGGACCAAACCACAAAAGGAGGGGGAGTATCAATATTTGTCAAAGATACCCACACCTCCAGGTTGGTGGCACAGCACGAAGCATCAGAGACTATCCATGTGCAACTAACAGTGGATAAAACTGCCTTCCAGTTTATAGCCTGCTACAGACCACCCTCCCAAATCCAGGAACCCCACTCGGCCTTCCTGAGAACACTGGAAAATATGAAGGTCTCTGCAAACACCATTATATTGGGTGACTTCAACTACTGAAACATAGACTGGGAGCATTACTCTAGCTCCAACACCCTAGCCCAAAGGTTCCTAGAATTTATAAACTCAAATGCTATGGAACAACTTGTTACCACTCCCACAAGAGGGGAAAACATACTGGACCTGATCATCACCAACATGGGGACTCTATGCTAGAGACCAGAAGTGTATCCCTCACTGGTAAGATCAGACCATAAACTAATCTCACTGGATATTCACATCCCAACCCCACCCCCTGCCCAGAAAACCACAGTGAAAAACTTCTCTAAAGCAAATTTCACACTCCTCAAAACTGAGGTGGAATCCTTCAAAGCCCCCGGGCCTGTGGAAAATACGGCCCAGACCACAGAATCCTTTATAAACACATTCTATGAACACTTTCAGGAATTCATGGATCATGCAATCCCAAATAAAACCAAGACCCAATCCTCCAAAGGCAGATGTCCTGTCTGGTGGACCCCAGCCATAAACAAACTATACAATAGAAGGAGGATGCTACTAAATGATAGAGCAAAATCCCCAAAAGGGAAGGCATCTCTGATCAGTATTAGCAAAAAACTTTGGGCACTCATAAAATCGTCTAAGGCCAACTTCGAGAGAAAAATTGCACAGGACACTAAGGATAATCACAAGGCTTTCTTTAGTTATGTTAGGAACCTGGGTGGTAATTCCCAGATATGCTCAGAATTAGTCCAAAATGACAAAAAATACACCGAACCCACAGACATTGCCAACATCCTAGCTGACAGGTTCAGCGTAAACTCCCCCCCCTCCCCACCAAAAGGGAAAATATCTATCCCAGCAGAGTGCTGCCCCCTGACATCTCAGATGCTCAGGTAAGAGCCGCCCTCTCCAAAGCAAAAAACACAGCATCAATGGGACCAGACGGTGTCCCAGGCTGTGTCCTACATGAACTCCAAGAAGAGCTAAACCCAAACATAAAACTACTATTCAATCTCACCTTACTACAGGATATGTACCCAAAGAGTGGCGTACAGCAACAGTGGTCCTTCTCCACAAAGGTGGTGCCTCAACAGATCCTGGTAACTATCACCCCATAAGCCTGACTAGCTTGGTCTACAAAGCTATGGAAAAGATCATCATGGACCTCATAAATAAAGATATTGGGGACCTACAGACACTGGATCCTACCCGGTTCTGCTTTGTTAAGGGCAGATCCTGCCTCTTAAACCTTTTTGATTTCTTTGAAACAGTCAACAAGGCCATTGACGAGGGGAAGGTGGTCCACACAGTCTACCTGGACCTCGCAAAAGCGTTCAATACAATACCCCACTTGGGCATTATAGATAAGCTCACCAGCTTAAATATAAACCCCTATGTCACTAGATGGGTTGCAAACTGGCTCAAGGACAGAACCCACATGGTTAGAATTGCTGGAGCCATGTCAGACTCCAAACCAATTACATGTGGCGTCCCACAAGGCTCAGTCCTGGAACCTCTCTTGTTCGGTATATATATTTCTCGGAGGTACAGGCCAACACTGAAGGACTGTGGCTGACCAAGTTCGCAGATGACTGCAAACTGGGCGCCATAATCGACTCTCCAGCTGACACAAGCATCCTCCAAAAGGGCCTCATAGAAACAGACAACTGGTGCCAGAGCAATGGCCTCAAGCTAAACTCCAAAAAGTGTATAGTCATCCCCTTTGGCAAAAACAAAGTGCCCACAAATTACCACATAGGTGGTAATCCATTAAGTACAGAAGAAGTAATTAGGGACCTGGGGACCCAAGTTGATAGCAATCTCTCATTTGACAACCACGTGGCCAAAGTGGTTAGAAAAACATTTTATATAGCCCACCTAATCATGAAGGGATTCACATCTAGATCAGGGGAGGTCATCGTGCCTCTTTACTCATCCCTCATCAGGCCCATAATTGAGTACAATGCCACTTTTGGGATGTACCTTACCAGCCACCTGCAGCAACTGGAAAGACCCCAAAAGTACCTCACCAAGAGGATCAAAAGGCTCAAACAGATGCCATATGCTGCCCGGTTAAAGAAACTCTAGCTCTACTCAGTGGCATACCGCCTGCTCAGAGGCGATCTGTGCCTGATGTATAAAGCCATGTCCAACCCGGAATTAATGGACATGCTGCACCTCAGAAAATCCAAATCTCATCAAGCTACGCGCTCGAGAGACTTGAACCTCAGCACTGAAATAAATAGGAGATGCTGGAGGGACAGATTCGTAACCCAGAGGCTCCCTTCACTCTGGAATAAAATCCCAGTCCAGGTTAGGCAGAGACCCTCATTGACTCTCTTCAAGGGGAATCTTGATGAGTGGATGGGAGATCGTAGGTTTACCCCGGGTATCACTTCTGTGTCACTGTTAGACAGAGGCACAGTATACTAACCTCGAAAAAGGGCATAGCAAAATTAATCTAAAATGGGTGGCGAAAGCCAAACACATTCTGGCTAGGCTTATAAATGCCCTAGGGCAGATAGCCTAGTATGAACCTATGAATCAGTATTATAACCATTTGGAAAATGATAATCTTCACAGGATATGGGGATACAATCTGTATACAATGATTGTTTCAAAGCAATTATATCTATATATATATATATATATATATATATATATATATATATATATATATATATATATATATATATATATATATATATATATATATATATATATATATATATATATCTATATATAATATATAATATATATACATACACACATGCTGAACAGCTGAATTTTGAGTGCTTTGGTTTCTTTATTATTTACACCTTCATCAAAAAATAACAAGCGCTGCTTCTGTGCTTGCAATAAATAAGCAGTTCTGACCAATCAGGTTTAAGAAAAAAGCCCGCCAAAACAGAACAATGGATTAAGTATAAAACTAGAAACAAATTGAGCTAACAATTGGAGATACAGATGCTTTTAATCAAATATAGGTGGTGCTGTAATAATTTAGAGGTTCATTCAAGTACCTTTCTGAAAAATAGGTGGCGCTGTCACATGGATCAAGACAATTGAAAAATATGTTGAGTCACCAGCTGACAAACAGGTGGCACTGTTGCATGTAAGAAAACACGACAATTTATTAAATACTAAGGATCACTGTTGAGTGGAGGTGTACACGTTTCGAGGCTTGTATAAATACTAGACTGAAAAACAGGTGGCACTATTGCTGAAACAAGTAGAGGTAGTCTTTTGGCTTCACCAATCCGCTAATGAGTGGCACTGGATTTTTATAGTGTTGAGTTGCCAGGACGGTGCCCACCCTTCAAAGAAAGAACACCCACAGACACATGCACCTACCTGCATGTCTTTAACATTCACTCATCTGCAGGGAAGCCATGCAGACTCTGCACAGAAGGCACTCCAGCCAGGAATCGAACCAGAGAACTTCTTGCTGTGATACAACAATATTAACTGCTACACCACCATGGTCACAAGTAGAGGTAGACAATGCTTAAAGTTTCAGAAGATATTTGCTGTTGACAAACAGATGGCACTGTGGTGCACTTTTATCTTTTATGAGCACTGATTGTAGTTAGTGTCTTAGATAAAACTAGGTGGGCTAGATGTACCATTTCAAAGCACATTTGATTTTTTAGTTTTTGTTGAGACCTGGGGGGATGTCGGCCTGCATGCTTAGCTGGTATGTGAGTTCTTGAACATTCAGGAAGGTTTCCATGTCCCCAAAGAGGTGGGGAATTTTTTACAGTATAAGAAATTTGAATCCTATGAAACAATGCAAATGCGATTGTGTTTGACTAGCACGTTTTTCTTCTCTGACCACGGGATGGCAGCTAAATGTTCCTTGATTCTGTCAGACGACTTTATGTCTGTTTTACTTATGTAAAAGCTATTATAGGTAGAGCAAATACTGATATAATTAACATTGCAGGAGTTACAGTCCAGATGATCCCTAAGCAAAATCGAGTATTTGTTGTGGGAGAAGGTGTATGTGGTCCATGTAAGGATGTGTTTGCACATAGTGCAATGGCTACAGGGTTATATGCCCAGTTTGGGAGGATGGAAGGCCGTGGCTGGGGATGGGAGGTAATGTTCAGGCTGCTCAAACAGAGACTTTAGTGTTTTCTTTTCCTTTTTTTTTTTTTTTTGTAGCCAAAGGTGGGTCATTCCCCTAAAGGTCTGGCATAGTTCTCTGTCCCAGTGGATAATGCACCAGTATTTTTTAAGGATATCCATGATGGGGTACAGGTCCTGGCTGATGGGAAGGGGGAAGCTCAGGACAAAGTCTTGCATTGGTGTGCCTGGAAGTTTGGGCAAAAAGCCATGTTTCAAGATAGACTGAAATTTGGTATTCCTGGTGAGGGGGACCTCTGAGTACATACTGGCTAAGAGGTCATTGGGATAGTTACTTTCTGAAAAGAGTTTGAGCAGTTGGTCGCACTCTTCCTGGTAAACAGAATCCTTGCTGATGATGTGGGATAGTCATACCAGTTGCCCCTTTACTACATTGGTCTTCACAAACGTGGGGTGCTGGCTGAAAAACTCTAGGAATTTTTTCCTGCAGGAGCTCTTACAGAATATGTTAGATTCAAAAGAGCAGGTGGCGAGATTAAGGAAGAGCTCCAAGTCTAAAAAATGTATATGGATGCCTGTGTGTGAGGTTGTGAAGTGGAGAAAATCAATACTGTTGTTCAAATCTTGGATAAAGATATCTAGCTCTTGGGTGGTGCCTTGCCATACAAAGAAGATATCGTTAATGTATCTTTTGTATAGTTTGGTTTTGTTGAATCACGCAACGGTGGGAAGGATCTCTGCTTCCAAGGCACTGAGGATAAGGTTTGTGTATGATGGGGCCATTTTGGACCCCATTACTACACCTCTCTGTTGGTGATACACCTTTTGGTTGAAATGAAAAAAGTTGTTTTGCAATATAGAGAAATGAGTGCACATATGGTTTCTATTTTGGTTATGGGAAGGACATATATTTTTCTACATAGATCCTGGTGAGTTGGGAGCCTCCCTGGTGAGGGATACTGGTGTACAGTACCACTATATCCAGGGTAACTAGGCAGCAGTCTTGGTGGGTGACTCGGTATTTGTGGCGCTCATGAGGGAACAACCATGAGCCACTAAAGAAATATTGAGTCTTCTGAACTATTGTGTTGAGAATGAGGTCAAGGAATTGTGAGACATTCTCATATTTAGTGCTTTGAAAAGACACAGTGAGTCTGAAAGGGGGGTTGCTTGTGTGTTTGTGGACTTTGGGGATTCCAAAAGGTTTTCCTAAGCAGGGTTTGTTTATCCTTAAAACTGAACTCTTCAGAAGAAATGTTATTTTTTAGCAAACAGGTTAACAGTTTATCATTAACAAGTTTAAAACTCTTGTGTGCTAGATCTAATGAAATAAGTTTGTAAAATTCATTGTTGTTTAAACTTAATTCTATTTTATCTATGTATTCGTTGAGATCCATTACCAAAGTCTCATTTCCGTTGTCCGCTGTCATGATGTGGATTTTTTTACAGTCACTGAGTTATTTGATTGCTGCTGATTCAGCTGAATTGAGCATAAAGCACTTACCCCAATATTGTCTGGAGAAAACCTCTCAGATTTCCGTGTTGCACATGGAGAGGAAGGCATCCAGGGTATTGTGTAGCGGTGGGTTGTACAAGCTCCTGTGTATAAGGGGCGTTAAGGCCATTTGAGGGCTTTCATGAGTCTCCTCATCATTGCTGTGGTGCAGAATTTTTAGGTTTAATTTACTGAGGTATGAGCGTAGATCCAGAAACACATTGGAAATGGTGGCCCTTTGCAGTGAGATGAAAGTAAATCCTTTTTTAAAGACATCAATGTTGGTGGTTGAGAGGTCAAAGCAGGAGTGGTTAAAAATGTTCTTTGTTCCGGTGCAGTGGGTTGGGGGTGAAGGAAGGCTTATCATCTATTCTGTCTGTGGAGTCTGCCATGACCTCTCCCTTTCCCTCTGCCTTGGTGGATGGGCCATGGCTTCTGCTGACTCTCCTTCTTGTGGTCTGTCTTACTCTGTCATTGTTGTCCAAGTGGCCTTGGGCTAAAAAAATTACCATTGGTGATGTCCTTGTGATGGCCTTCTTTGGGGTCTATAGAAGCCATGGCTGATGGTGGGGTTAGTGAGGAAATGGGTGCAAGACTTTCAGTGTTGGAGGTGTTGGACACAATTGTGTCATACTATGGAGGTGTTGGACACAATTGTGTCATACTATGGATAAAGAGGTGATCTGTGATTGATGCATCTGTTGTGGTCGTCTGTGACCAGGTAGGCTAGTTGATTGTTGTATTGTCCCATGTCTTGAAGTAATTTCTTATTCTTTCTCTGATTAATTGTGCCTGTTGACTTTGGCTGGGATAGTGTCCTACAGTTGGCTGTGCAGATGGAATGCAGTTTGTAGGTCAGAAATGTCCTTCTTAAGGTTATCTAGGTTTCATAGGATTCAAGTTTCTTATACTGGAAAAAAATCCTCTCTTCGTTGGGGACATGGAAACCTTCCTGAGTGTCCGACTACTTGCATACCAGCTAGCTTACAGGCTGACATCCCCCTGGCCTCAACGAAAGTCTTAAACATCAAATGCGGTCTGAAATGGTACATCTAACACACCTAGTTTTTATATAAGACAATAACAACTACGATCAATGAAAATGCAAGATAAAAATTGCACCACAGTGCCATCTATTTGTCAACAGCAAAACTCTTCTAAAGCTTTAAGTATTGTCTCCCTCTACTTGTTTCAGTAATAGTGCCACTTGTTTTTCAGTCTGGTATTTATACAAACCTCTTAACGTGTACAGCGCCACCTAATGTTGATCCTTAGTATTTAATAAATTGTCATTTTTTTTTGTTCTATGCAACAGCGCCACCTGTTTGTCAATTGTTGTCTCAACGTATTTTTCAAATGCTTTAATCCATGTGACAGCGCCACCTATTTTTTAGAAATATACTCGAATGAACCTCTAAATGATTAAAACGCCACCTATCTTTGATTAAAAGTTTCTGCAACTCCAATTGTTAGCTCAATTTTTTTATGTTGTGTCTTTCGGCTTTTCCCGGTTAGGGGTCGCCACAGCCGAACTCCGGTCTGCTAATGATTGGTAGTTGATTTTTACGTGCCGAGTTACCAGCCCTGGTTTGTACACAGACACTGAAAAAAATTCAGAATCCCCCGAATACTAATTAGGTAAACATGACAAAAACATGAATCAAACCAACGGCTTCGACATTTATGAATTTTTACCTGCTGACACTTACCTTCCTGCTTCCCAGCAGTACAAGCATATCTAGTTCAGTACTGTACATCACTTTAATTTACACCCACACCCCCTGCAAATTATATATTTCAACTCCAGGATTGCACTACGGTGAGGAAATGGGTAAATTTCCCAATCCGCACTAAACCGCCATCTCAATTTGTAATGTTGACCTCATATGAGCAAATGCACAGTGACATTCACTAAAGAGCATTTGTAGAATTGTAATTCGGTAACACGGAAATCAGACAAGACATCTTCGACATTTCTGTGTTTACCTAACTGCACTTC
>NC_056729.1:1813762349-1813977349 GCF_019279795.1 Protopterus annectens | reverse complement strand
TTGTCTTCTCTGACCACTTATCTTGAAAACTAATGTCTTGGCTTAAATGTCGTGGGAAGCACACAGACAAAAGAGACAGGTTCAGTGCAAACTTTACCCCCCTCTCACCCCCAAAAGGGCCCATAACCATACCAGAAGAATGTAGAGTCCCTGAAATCACAGACACTCAGGTTAAAACAGGTCTCTGCAAAGCCAAAAACACAGCATCAATGAGACCGGACAGTGTCCCAGGATGCATCCTATATGAGCTCAAAGATGAATTAACCCCTCACCTAAACACACTGTTCAAACTCAGCCTCTCCACAGGCTACGTACCCATAGAGTAGCACACAGCAATGGTTATTCTGCTCCACAAAGGTGGAGCCACAACAGACCCCGGGAACTATCACCCTATAAGCCTGACTAGCTTGGTCTGCAAGGCTATGAAGCACATCATCATAGAACTCATTAACAGAGACATTGGGAACCTCCAAACACTGGACCCTACCCAGTACGGCTTTGTTAAGGGCATATCATGCCTTCTGAACCTGGTGGACTTCTTTGAGACAGTTACCAAGGTTATAGATGAGGGAAAGGTGGTACACACAGCCTACTTAGACCTCGCAAAGACCTTTGACACCATTCCCCATTCTGGTATTACGGACAAGCTCACCAGCCTGAACATAAACTCCTACATCTCAAGATGGGTTGCCAACTGGCTCATGGACAGAGCCCACATGGTGAGAGTTGCGGGAGCTAGGTCCGATTCTAAACTGGTTACAAGTGGCATTCCCCAGGGCTCAGTCCTAGGACCCCTCCTGTTTGGCATATACTTCTCAAAGGTACAGGCAAGCACAGGAGGACTATGGCTGACCAAGTTCGCAGACGACTGCAAACTAGGGACTATAATTAACTGTCTGGCTGACACAGACATCCTCCAAAAGGGTCTCACTGAGGCGGATACCTGGTGTCAAAATCATGGCCTCAAGCTAAATGCCAAAAATCCCCTTTGGAAAAAAACAAAGTACCCACAAACTACCACATAGGTTGTAGTCCCCTAAATACAGAAGACATAATAAGGGGTCTGGGGACACAGGTAGATAGTAATCTCTCCTTTGATAATCACATTGCCAAACTGGTTAGAAAATCCTTCTATGTGGTCCACCTAATCACAAAAAGAGTTTGCATCCAGACCAAAAGAGGACATTGTGCCCCTCTACTCAGCACTCATCAGACCCATCATAGAGTACAACCCCCCCATTTGGGATGTACCTTACAAGACACCTGCAACAGCTGGAAAGACCACAGAAGTACCTCACCAAGAGGATCAATGGCCTCAAACAGATGCCCTATGCAGCTCGACTGAAGAAACTCCAGCTGTACTCGGTTGCATACCGCCTACTCAGAGGTGATCTCTGCCTGACATACAAGGCCATGTCCAACCTAGAATTGAGGGACATGCTCCACCTAAAGAAAGACATATCCTCTCAAGCCATACGGTCTAGGGATCACAACAATAAATAGGACATGCTGGAGGGATAGATTCCTGTCCCAGAGACCTCCCATGCTTTGGAAGAAGATTCCAATCTACATTAGGCAGAGATCCTCGCTAACACTCTTCAAGAGAAACCTTGATGAGTGGATGGGAAACAGAAAGTTTACCCCAGGGATCACTTCAATGGCTCTGCTGGACAGCGGCACAGGGAACTAATCTAAGGGGCGGCAAAAGTCAACACATTCTGGCTAGGCTTATAAATGCCTTTGGGCAGATAGCCTAGTACCTACCTATGAACCTATGATCAGTTAGCCCAGGATAACATGGCAAAATCCTTTAATCCTCAGATACTCCCACTAGGTAAGAAAATGGCCAAGTAGTCTTGGATGGATTCTTTAGCTGTCCAGCATCCACCTGACATCCCCTCTAGAAGCAGGTAATAGCTCTGTAGGTCATTCATCATCTACATCAGATTAATTTGCCAAGACCCTGGTACAGATCCATCTTTTCGTACATCCTATAAGGCATTGCAGGCATCTGCTCTGGATGTCAAGGGGGGAATGTGGTTGACTATCTCAGCAGGACCTAGAAGGATTCCACTGATATTGGTCAATGAGGAGTTTCCAGGTTCTCTTAGTGAATCTTGCCCAGGGTCAGAACCTCCAGTATTTGTTAGGGCTAATATCCCTTCCACGAAGGGAAAAAAAAATAAACCATATTTCAGTCCGTCGTAAGGATTCTCACAGGGAATGTAAGACTTTACTCAGGGCTTGTTTTCTGCCTTGATGGCCCTGAAGCCTCCTCAAGGAGTTTCAGTGTCTGCTCTTCCTTGGACATCTACCCTTCTAAATGGCTTCGGGAACAGGATTCTTTGGATGAGGATTTAATGTCTGATGAGGAGTCTTGGTCATGTTCTTCACAGATGCCTTCATCTTTGGCTTATGATCATGATGAGGAGGAGTCTGTTACCCCTGAGTCTCCTTTTGAGTAATTTTCCTTTGGGGGCACATATCGCTAGGATGATGGAATACCTTAAGTGGGATTCTTCTCAAGTGTCTGATATTCAGAGATGATATTATGAGTTGCTTCAGGTAGATACCACTATACCACCTGCTGTTCCTCCTGTGTCGGCTGCCTTGCTAGATACCTTCATTGCTGCTTCCAAGTCTCCTGATTCTCAGCCTCCTCCTCCTAGGAAACCTGATAGGTTCTAGAGGGTTCCTGTGGATTGTTTAGTTTTATTTATATGTTCTTCTGCTGATCCTGCTGTGGTGTCAGTCTCTTCTGACAAACATTCTAGGCTATTGTCCTCTTCCAGACGTTTGCCTTCTGATAAGGTTAGTAGGGCAATGGAGAGGATTGGTAAGAAAGTTTACACTGCTTCCACTTTGTCCTTTAGGGCTGTTAATTATCAAACCCACATGACCAGGTATGTTCTGACCTTGATTGCTCAGGCTTGTCAGGTTATTTATAATTACCAGACCCACATGACCAGGTATGCTCTGACCTTTATTGCTCAGGCTTTTCAGGTTATTTATAATTACCAGACCCACATGACCAGGTATGTTCTGATCTTGATTGCTCAGGCTTGTCGTGATATTTATAATTACCAGACCCACATGACCAGGTATGCTCTAACCTTGATTGCTCAGGCTTGTCAGGTCATTTATAATTAGCAGACCCACATTACCAGGTATGCTCTGACCTTTATTGCTCAGGCTTGTCAGGTTATTTTTACTTAGCAGATCCACATGACCAGGTATGCTCTGGCCTTGATTGCTCAGGCTTGTTGGGTTATTTATAATTACCAAACCCACATGACCAGGTATGCTCTAACCTTGATTGCTCAGGCTTGTCAGGTTATTTATAATTAACAGACCCATATTACCAGGTATGCGCTGACCTTTATTGCTCAGGCTTGTCAGGTTATTTATAATTACCAGACCCACATGACCAGGTATGTTCTGATCATGATTGCTCAGTCTTGTCAGGTTATTTATAATTAGCAGATCCACATGACCAGGTATGCTCTGGCCTTGATTGCTCAGGCTTGTCAGGTTATTTATAATTACCAGACCTACATGACCAGGTATGCTCTGGCCTTGACTGCTCAGGATTTTCAGGTTATTTCTAACCTCTCTGATTCTGAAGGCAAATCCTCTGCCTTATCTATTTTTAGGTTCTGCTACTCATGCGGATCACCACACTCTTCAGTGTAGCTATGATGTTGCTGATGCCTCTTCCAGGGTAGCGGCTTTTGGGTCTGGCATGAGGCATTATTCTTGGCTTCGTCTCCACTCTTTGCCTGAGGACTTTAAGGCCACATTGTTAGATGCTTCTTCAGGTAATAAACATTCTTTTCAGACTGCTGTTGCTGGCCTGTTTAAGTTTCTTCAAGAGAAAGGCAAAGCCTTGCAGGACCTTAAACATATTTTGTCTGTCCTATCTTTTGCTTTTGTTCAAATGCAACCCTGCCAAGCCTCCAAGGGCAGGAAGGGTGGTAGGCAGGCCCCCTCTGCTAAGACTTCTCATATTTTTGTGGCTCAGAAGCTTCTTTTATTTGATAACCCTGCTTTTCTTTGACAATTCACCTGATTCTCTTAGACCAGGTTTCCTTGTCCCTTTGGCTTTCCCTTTGTCTTCCAAATAGGCATCTCATCACTCCAGACTCTTGGGTTCTTTCAATCATCCATCAGGGTTACTTCATGGTATGGAAATCTCTCCTTCCTTTTTCAGGGCTTCCTCATCCTCATATAGGGCAACTTCCTCATTTCCCAGAGGTTCTAGGGTGCCTGGTCAGTCAAGGAACTATTCAATCTGTCCCACCTTCCCAAGTGGGAAATGTTTTTTTTTTTTTATTTCAAGATGTTCCTGGCTCCTGGAAAAGAGGATAATTGGAGATCTAATCTGGATGTCTCTCTGCTCAACATCTTTCTCAAGGTCCCTTCTTTTCAAATGCTTACTCTTCAAACCCTATTTCCTCTTTTACTACATCAGGCTTTTCTAGTGTCTTTGGTTCTGAAAGATGCAAAAGTTAGTTGACGTCTGGTAGAAACGGAATAGGAAAACTATTTAGTCCGTACTTAGAAACACATCCAAAAATAGGCTGGAAACCATATATCCAAGTTGAAACACATTAATGTCTTTATTTTTTACAGAACATTTTCGTCTTCACCAACCAAAAGACTTCATCAGATGCATATTGAATTGTGTCAAACACATATTTATACCCTTCTTAAGTAGAATTACTTAATTAAAACCAATCATTTAATTAAATAGATTTAAAACCAACCAATCTTGTTTTTTATGAGCTCAGACTCATGAATAATTCATTATACTTTTAAAATTACGCTTCCTTAAAACAGAACTGCCATTTCAAAACAGTCTTTGAAATAGATACCTTTAAAACAGTGTGCAAAATAGTGTGAGGTCTCTGAGTTAACATTTTATTACTTAATGCTTCTATAAATAAAATAAATAAACCTTGCTAGCATTCTTATTGTGTGAAGGTTATTATTATAACGTTAGTACACTATCCATAAAATTCTAAATTCATCTCTTGTGAATATGTTATAAAATATAAAAATATTAAAATGCAACTTTTTATATGTATATAAAAAATAGGATGTTGATGCTCACATATAAATGAGTGTCATACTTATGTGTTGTTTTTATATATCCCATGTAAGGGTTTATGATTGTTATAACCTTAAAGTTTGGCAGATCTCAATTTTAGTAATGGCATTATAGAAATATATTCATTTAAACCAGGGTGGCTACTGGCATCTAAGGTTAGTTGCCACCACAATTCTCGAAATTCAATTCTTTCTTCCCATGGCCCTCCCCTACCATCTGTTCTTACCTGCTCTAACACTAGAAAGGAAAATTTGGCTTTTAAACATGTGATCGAGTGTTTATAAAGGGCATTAGTGTCTTTCTTAGTAGATATTTCATAATAATGTTTGTAAATCCTCCTTTTGAGTTTTCTCTCTGTTTTACCTACATAGAAGGATTTGCAAACTATGCAAGATGCTAAATAAACAAGTCCCTTTGAGTCACAATTATGATATTCTTTATTGACCAACCACTTGTTTCTACATTCTAAGTAGAATTTGTCAATATTCATAATATGTTGACATTGACTACACCTGCCACATTTGTAAGTACCTATTTTGTTTCTAGTGATTTTTGTTGGTTTATTTTCCAACAATGATCTTAAGTTCCTTGAATTTTTGTATGTTATTTTTTGTGGGCCCCTGGGTATTTTTTCTATATCTGTAATGGAAATGAAACGTTCCCATTCTTTCAAAAACTTTTTCTTTGTTATATTATTAACTCCATTATATTCTAATACTAAAGTTTTATCAAAATTAGAATTATTGTTTTCCTTTTGTATATTTCTTATTCCATCTAAATTATTAATACTTGTTATAGGTTTGAACCTATCTGTTCTGCCCTTTACCACTTCTTGTCTAATTTCCCTCACCAAGTTGGGGGGGTAGCCTCTTTCAAGAAACATAGATTCTAACAAGTTACATTCCTCCTCAAAATCTTCCCTTCTACTTGTCATATGACTCCCCCTTACAAATTGACCTTTGACTATGTTTTTTTTACAGTGTAAAGGATGTGCACTATCGTAGTGCAGGAATGTGTTACAAAAGGTCTTTTTCCTATACACTTTGGTTTCTAATTTGTTGTTCAGTTTGTAAATTTCCACATCCAAATATTTTACACTGTTTTCTGTAATGTTGTGAGTAAACTTTAAAAAGGAACTAGTAGTATTTAACCATTCCAAAAATTCATTAAGTTTTTCTCTACTTCCATTCCAAAAAATTATAATGTCATCCAAAAATCTGCGATACAACTTCCAATATTGTTTAAATTCACTTGTCTTAATATTCTCTTCTTCCCGTCTTGTGAGAACTAAATTAGCAAAAGTGGGGGCACATGCTGCCCACATAGCTACTCCCTGTAGTTGTTGATAACATAATCCTTTAAAATATATGAAGTTGTTTCGCAGAACTAAATCCATTAACCATGAAAATGTTAATTTCTCTTTTTGACTCAAGCTATTTTCTTGATATATCATATCCTCAAACATCCTCATTCCTTCTACCCAGGGGATAGAGGAAAATAAATCGACAATGTCAATAGTCACAAATGTCATGTTTTCATCATATAAATCTGTTGTCACAGTTTTTAATAAGTCCCATGAATCTTTTAGCATAAATAATTTACTCATCCAAATTTGTTTTAACTTAAAGTCGAGGTATTTGGCAAGGGGTTGGGTCTTTGACCCCTCATCAGACACTATAGGTCTGAAAGGTGGGTCAGTTTCATTTTTGTGAATTTATGGGATTCCAAATAAGGAAGGAATCCTAGGCTTGTCTACCTTTAAATATTTATAAGTTTTGAAATCAATTAATTCTTCCTGCATCATATCAAATAAATTAGAATCTATTTTGTTATAGGCTATATTAACCTCATTTATGGAGACTGAGGAATATTTATCTTCCTCCCAAAGAATATTATTAATTTTACTTTCATAATGTATAGCATCCATAATAACCACCCCTCCCCCCTTTATCAGGCTTCATAACTCTGATTGCAGTATTGTTTCTTAAATTGTCCAAACAATTTTTTTCTTCATGGTTCAAATTATTTTTATGTCCCTTATAATAATAATGTGCCTTTCTAATTTCTTTATCTAACATATTTTCAAGATTCTTAAGTTGGGGGTGTAGGGGTGGATTATATGTAGTTCTTCGTTTTAACTCATTATTGGGAATGTTGTTATTATTACCTGGTATTATAATATCCAAGTTCACCTTCCTTAAAAATATTCTAACATCCATAAGAGACTTGGCTATATCTCCTTTGTTGAAGGGAATACATTTTAATCCCTTAGATAACAAATCAAAATGTCCTTTCTCCAGGACTATACCACTAAAATTATATATTGCAAAATTGTTAAGTGTGAACTTAATACCATTGTGTGAAATAATATATGGGGTGTTGGGGGTAGGCAGGGAATTACATTGAGGTACGTTTAGTAACGCCCTCTTTCCCTCCTCCCCCCTTCCCTGAAAATTTTGTTGCTCTGGTGGTTGCCCCATCTTATTTAACATCCTCTCAGACCTCCTTAATGGTGGAAATTCTTGGTCGTAATTAGCCTGGTCATCTCCAAAATCATTCAAAACTCCATATTTCCCTCCATCTCCTTCTTTATTGTAAAAGTTATAGTTATTTCCCCCTTCCTTATAATAATCCCTTCTAAAGGGTGGTTTCGGGTAACAAGTGTTATTTTTATACTCTAGGATATCCCTTTCTAATTTCTTTAATTTTCTTTCGATAACATCATTACATTTGTTCTCAACATCCTTTCTAATATTAAAATATTTCATTTTCTCTTCATTCACAGAAAATAATAAATCATTTTTAATACGTGAATCAAGCTCTAAAATTTATTTATGTAACATATCCATAACCTGGTTATTTTCTTTAATCATTAATTTTAAAACATTTAAACCACAATTGTTAAAAACATTTAGTAGTTCCTTGTGAAACTCAGAACCAGAAATCACATTATTTGGAAATGTCCATAACCTTAATCCTTTAGGTACAATTTCCATATGCACACATTCATTTAAATATTCATTTTCGATTTTTAAATTTCTAAATTTCCACATTAATCTAGATAGGTCATCCAACATTTGTGAAAAAGTACTATTGTTAGATTTAGAGTCTGTAATGTTAAGGTTTGTTTTTAGTTCACATTTATAGTTTAACCATGAGTTCAAATCCTCGTTAATAATATTAGTGTTGCCAGTACCTGTATTGTGCCTGCATGTATCAGGCAAAGTCCTAGCTGTACTCCCCTTGCCGTGCCTAGTGTTACCGTATTTATCCTGAGCATGTAAAGCATTTGGAGTAAGTAATGGATTAAAAGAGTCACTGTTCGGATTGTCGGAGTCGCCGGCATCCAAATTGGTGGCCATAAGCTCGCTCCCATCCTCGTGGTCTTCTCCGTTAACTTCGTTGCTTCTAACGCCTCCATGAACCCTCCGTATGCTGGTTTCACCTTCCTTCCGTATCAGTGAGAGGCTAAGGGGAGTTAGCAAATCAATGAGCTCGGTTAGCTGTCCAATCAGCTTACGCGTCATACCGAGATCTTCCTGTCCCTTAGAATCAGGAACAGGAATAGTTTCCATGTCCGTGTTGCCAAAATAAAACCAAAATAACCAACGACAGGCAACTACCAGCGATAACCACACAAAAAAAAGATAACCACTTAATTAAGTAATTCTACTTAAGAAGGGTATAAATATGTGTTTGACACAATTCAATATGCATCTGATGAAGTCTTTTGGTTGGTGAAGATGAAAAAGTTCTGTAAAAAATAAAGACGTTAATGTGTTTCAACTTGGATTTATGGTTTCCAGCCTGTTTTTGGATGTGTTTCTAAGTATGGACTAAATAGTTTTCCTATTCCGTTTCTACCAGACGTCAACTAACTTTTGGATTTTTTTTGTGTGGTTATCACTGGTAGTTGCCTGTAGTTGGTTATTTTGGTTTTATTTTGGCAACACGGACATGGAAACTATTCCTGTTCCTGATTCTAAGGGACAGGAAGATCTCGGTATGACGCGTAAGCTGATTGGACAGCTATCCGAGCTCATTGATTTGCTGACTCCCCTTAGCCTCTCACTGATACAGAAGGAAGGTGAAACCAGCATACGGAGGGTTCATGGAGGCGTTAGAAACAACGAAGTTAACGGAGAAGACCACGAGGATGGGAGAGAGCTTATGGGCACCAATTTGGATGCCGACGACTCCGACAATCCGAACAGTGACTCTTTTAATCCTTTACTTACTCCAAATGCTTTACATGCTCAGGATAAATACGGTAACACTAGGCACGGCAAGGGGAGTACAGCTAGGACTTTGCCTGATACACGCAGGCACAATACAGGTACTGGCAACACTAATCTTATTAACGAGGATTTGAACTCATGGTTAAACTATAAATGTGAACTAAAAACAAACCTTAACATTACAGACTCTAAATCTAACAATAGTACTTTTTCACAAATGTTGGATGACCTATCTAGATTAATGTGGAAATTTAGAAATTTAAAAATCGAAAATGAATATTTAAATGAATGTGTGCATAAGGAAATTGTACCTAAAGGATTAAGGTTATGGAAATTTCCAAATAATGTGATTTCTGGTTCTGAGTTTCACAAGGAACTACTAAATGTTTTTAACAATTGTGGTTTAAATGTTTTAAAATTAATGATTAAAGAAAATAACCAGGTTATGGATATGTTACATAAAGAAATTTTGAGCTTGATTCACGTATTAAAAATGATTTATTATTTTCTGTGAATGAAGAGAAAATGAAATATTTTAATATTAGAAAGGATGTTGAGAACAAATGATGTTATCAAAAGAAAATTAAAGAAATTAGAAAGGGATATCCTAGAGTATAAAAACAACACTTGTTACCCGAAACCACCCTTTAGAAGAGATTATTATAAGGAAGGGGGAACTAACTATAACTTTTACAATAAAGAAGGAGATGGAGGGAAATATGGAGTTTTGAATGATTTTGGAGATGACCAGGCTAATTACGACCAAGAATTTCCACCATTAAGGAGGTCTGAGAGGATGTTAAATAGGATGGGGCAACCACCAGAGCAACAAAATTTTCAGGGAAGGGGGGGAGGAGGGGGAGAGGGCGTTACTAAACGTACCTCAATGTAATTCCCTGCCTACCCCCAACACCCCATATATTATTTCACACAATGGTATTAAGTTCACACTTAACAATTTTGCAATATATAATTTTAGTGGTATAGTCCTGGAGAAAGGACATTTTGATTTGTTATCTAAGGGATTAAAATGTATTCCCTTCAACAAAGGAGATATAGCCAAGTCTCTTATGGATGTTAGAATATTTTTAAGGAAGGTGAACTTGGATATTATAATACCAGGTAATAATAACAACATTCCCAATAATGAGTTAAAACGAAGAACTACATATAATCCACCCCTACACCCCCAACTTAAGAATCTTGAAAATATGTTAGATAAAGAAATTAGAAAGGCACATTATTATTATAAGGGACATAAAAATAATTTGAACCATGAAGAAAAAATTTGTTTGGACAATTTAAGAAACAATACTGCAATCAGAGTTATGAAGCCTGATAAAGGGGGAGGGGTGGTTATTATGGATGCTATACATTATGAAAGTAAAATTAATAATATTCTTTGGGAGGAAGATAAATATTCCTCAGTCTTCATAAATGAGGTTAATATAGCCTATAACAAAATAGATTCTAATTTATTTGATATGATGCAGGAAGAATTAATTGATTTCAAAACTTATAAATATTTAAAGGTAGACAAGCCTAGGATTCCTTCCTTATTTGGAATCCCAAAATTCACAAAAATGAAATTGACCCACCTTTCAGACCTATAGTGTCTGCTGAGGGGTCAAAGACCCAAACCCTTGCCAAATACCTTGACTTTAAGTTAAAACAAATTTGGATGAGTAAATTATTTATGCTAAAAGATTCATGGGACTTATTAAAAACTGTGACAACAGATTTATATGATGAAAACATGACATTTGTGACTATTGACATTGTCAATTTATTTTCCTCTATCCCCTGGGTAGAAGGAATGAGGATGTTTGAGGATATGATATATCAAGAAAATAGCTTGAGTCAAAAAGAGAAATTAACATTTTCATGGTTAATGGATTTAGTTCTGCAAAACAACTTCATATATTTTAAAGGAGAATGTTATCAACAACTACAGGGAGTAGCTATGTGGGCAGCATGTGCCCCCACTTTTGCTAATTTAGTTCTCACAAGATGGGAAGAAGAGAATATTAAGACAAGTGAATTTAAACAATATTGGAAGTTGTATCGCAGATTTTTGGATGACATTATAATTTTTTGGAATGGAAGTAGAGAAAACTTAATGAATTTTTGGAATGGTTAAATACTACTAGTTCCTTTTTAAAGTTTACTCACAACATTACAGAAAACAGTGTAAAATATTTGGATGTGGAAATTTACAAACTGAACAACAAATTAGAAACCAAAGTGTATAGGAAAAAGACCTTTTGTAACACATTCCTGCACTACGATAGTGCACATCCTTTACACTGTAAAAAAACATAGTCAAAGGTCAATTTGTAAGGGGGAGTCGTATGACAAGTAGAAGGGAAGATTTTGAGGAGGAATGTAAAAGAAAGACACTAATGTACTTTTATAAACACTCAATCACATGTTTAAAAGCCAAATTTTCCTTTCTAGTGTTAGAGCAGGTAAGAACAGATGGTAGGGGAGGGCCATGGGAAGAAATAATTGAATTTTGAGAATTGTGGTGGCAACTAACCTTAGATGCCAGTAGCCACCCTGGTTTAAATGAATATATTTCTATAATGCCATTACTAAAATTGAGATCTGCCAAACTTTAAGGTTATAACAATCATAAACCCTTATATGGGATATATAAAAACAACACATAAGTATGACACTCATTTATATGTGAGCATCAACATCCTATTTTTTATATACATATAAAAAGTTGCATTTTAATATTTTTATATTTTATAACATATTCACAAGAGATGAATTTAGAATTTTATGGATAGTGTACTAATGTTATAATAATAACCTTCACACAATAAGAATGCTAGCAAGGTTTATTTATTTTATTTATTAGCTAGGACTTTGCCTGATACACGCAGGCACAATACAGGTACTGGCAACACTAATCTTATTAACGAGGATTTGAACTCATGGTTAAACTATAAATGTGAACTAAAAACAAACCTTAACATTACAGACTCTAAATCTAACAATAGTACTTTTTCACAAATGTTGGATGACCTATCTAGATTAATGTGGAAATTTAGAAATTTAAAAATCGAAAATGAATATTTAAATGAATGTGTGCATAAGGAAATTGTACCTAAAGGATTAAGGTTATGGAAATTTCCAAATAATGTGATTTCTGGTTCTGAGTTTCACAAGGAACTACTAAATGTTTTTAACAATTGTGGTTTAAATGTTTTAAAATTAATGATTAAAGAAAATAACCAGGTTATGGATATGTTACATAAAGAAATTTTAGAGCTTGATTCACGTATTAAAAATGATTTATTATTTTCTGTGAATGAAGAGAAAATGAAATATTTTAATATTAGAAAGGATGTTGAGAACAAATGATGTTATCAAAAGAAAATTAAAGAAATTAGAAAGGGATATCCTAGAGTATAAAAACAACACTTGTTACCCGAAACCACCCTTTAGAAGAGATTATTATAAGGAAGGGGGAACTAACTATAACTTTTACAATAAAGAAGGAGATGGAGGGAAATATGGAGTTTTGAATGATTTTGGAGATGACCAGGCTAATTACGACCAAGAATTTCCACCATTAAGGAGGTCTGAGAGGATGTTAAATAGGATGGGGCAACCACCAGAGCAACAAAATTTTCAGGGAAGGGGGGGAGGAGGGGGAGAGGGCGTTACTAAACGTACCTCAATGTAATTCCCTGCCTACCCCCAACACCCCATATATTATTTCACACAATGGTATTAAGTTCACACTTAACAATTTTGCAATATATAATTTTAGTGGTATAGTCCTGGAGAAAGGACATTTTGATTTGTTATCTAAGGGATTAAAATGTATTCCCTTCAACAAAGGAGATATAGCCAAGTCTCTTATGGATGTTAGAATATTTTTAAGGAAGGTGAACTTGGATATTATAATACCAGGTAATAATAACAACATTCCCAATAATGAGTTAAAACGAAGAACTACATATAATCCACCCTACACCCCAACTTAAGAATCTTGAAAATATGTTAGATAAAGAAATTAGAAAGGCACATTATTATTATAAGGGACATAAAAATAATTTGAACCATGAAGAAAAATTTGTTTGGACAATTTAAGAAACAATACTGCAATCAGAGTTATGAAGCCTGATAAAGGGGGAGGGGTGGTTATTATGGATGCTATACATTATGAAAGTAAAATTAATAATATTCTTTGGGAGGAAGATAAATATTCCTCAGTCTTCATAAATGAGGTTAATATAGCCTATAACAAAATAGATTCTAATTTATTTGATATGATGCAGGAAGAATTAATTGATTTCAAAACTTATAAATATTTAAAGGTAGACAAGCCTAGGATTCCTTCCTTATTTGGAATCCCAAAAATTCACAAAAATGAAATTGACCCACCTTTCAGACCTATAGTGTCTGCTGAGGGGTCAAAGACCCAAACCCTTGCCAAATACCTTGACTTTAAGTTAAAACAAATTTGGATGAGTAAATTATTTATGCTAAAAGATTCATGGGACTTATTAAAAACTGTGACAACAGATTTATATGATGAAAACATGACATTTGTGACTATTGACATTGTCAATTTATTTTCCTCTATCCCCTGGGTAGAAGGAATGAGGATGTTTGAGGATATGATATATCAAGAAAATAGCTTGAGTCAAAAAGAGAAATTAACATTTTCATGGTTAATGGATTTAGTTCTGCGAAACAACTTCATATATTTTAAAGGAGAATGTTATCAACAACTACAGGGAGTAGCTATGTGGGCAGCATGTGCCCCCACTTTTGCTAATTTAGTTCTCACAAGATGGGAAGAAGAGAATATTAAGACAAGTGAATTTAAACAATATTGGAAGTTGTATCGCAGATTTTTGGATGACATTATAATTTTTTGGAATGGAAGTAGAGAAAAACTTAATGAATTTTTGGAATGGTTAAATACTACTAGTTCCTTTTTAAAGTTTACTCACAACATTACAGAAAACAGTGTAAAATATTTGGATGTGGAAATTTACAAACTGAACAACAAATTAGAAACCAAAGTGTATAGGAAAAAGACCTTTTGTAACACATTCCTGCACTACGATAGTGCACATCCTTTACACTGTAAAAAAACATAGTCAAAGGTCAATTTGTAAGGGGGAGTCGTATGACAAGTAGAAGGGAAGATTTTGAGGAGGAATGTAAAAGAAAGACACTAATGCACTTTATAAACACTCAATCACATGTTTAAAAGCCAAATTTTCCTTTCTAGTGTTAGAGCAGGTAAGAACAGATGGTAGGGGAGGGCCATGGGAAGAAATAATTGAATTTTGAGAATTGTGGTGGCAACTAACCTTAGATGCCAGTAGCCACCCTGGTTTAAATGAATATATTTCTATAATGCCATTACTAAAATTGAGATCTGCCAAACTTTAAGGTTATAACAATCATAAACCCTTATATGGGATATATAAAAACAACACATAAGTATGACACTCATTTATATGTGAGCATCAACATCCTATTTTTTATATACATATAAAAAGTTGCATTTTAATATTTTTATATTTTATAACATATTCACAAGAGATGAATTTAGAATTTTATGGATAGTGTACTAATGTTATAATAATAACCTTCACACAATAAGAATGCTAGCAAGGTTTATTTATTTTATTTATAGAAGCATTAAGTAATAAAATTTTAACTCAGAGACCTCACACTATTTTGCACACTGTTTTAAAGGTATCTATTTCAAAGACTGTTTTGAAATGGCAGTTCTGTTTTAAGGAAGCGTAATTTTAAAAGTGTAATGAATTATTCATGAGTCTGAGCTCATAAAAAACAAGATTGGTTGGTTTTAAATCTATTTAATTAAATGATTGGTTTTAATTAAGTAATTCTACTTAAGAAGGGTATAAATATGTGTTTGACACAATTCAATATGCATCTGATGAAGTCTTTTGGTTGGTGAAGACGAAAACGTTCTGTAAAAAATAAAGACGTTAATGTGTTTCAACTTGGATTTATGGTTTCCAGCCTGTTTTTGGATGTGTTTCTAAGTATGGACTAAATAGTTTTCCTATTCCGTTTCTACCAGATGTCAACTAACTTTTGGATTTTTTTGTGTGGTTATCGCTGGTAGTTGCCTGTCGTTGGTTCTGAAAGATGCCTACTTTCATATCCCTATTCACTCTCTTTTCAGGAAGTTTTTATGTTTCTCTGTTTCTTCCTTTCATTTTCAGTTCTCTGCTTTACCCTTTGACCTCTCTACTGCCCCAGGGGTATTCACAAAATGCATAGGTATTATGATTTCTTTCTACAGGTTCCAAGGCATTCAGATTTTTCCTTATCTATGTGACCTGTTGCTTTTGGAGCCTTCTCCTCATCACCTGTTACAGCATTTGGAGTTCACCATCTCTCTTCTATGCCAATGCTTCCTCTTGCCAGACTGTTGATGCAGAAGCTTCAGTGGTATCTCAAGTCAGTTTGGCTATAGCACTGTTACCCTCTGGATTTCATTGTACCTCATCTACCTTGTCTAAAGAAAGAATTTGAGTGGTGGATTCAACCGTTTGCTCTTAAACCAGGCCTGCCCTTTCAGTCTCCGGTCCCTTCTCAAGAACTGTTCACTGATGCCTCAAACATGGGGTGGGGGGCATCTTTTGATCACCTGAAAGTTCAGGGTCTTTGCCCCCCATCAGCAGTCAGACCATATCAACATCAAAGAGAGGAGAGGTCTGATTCTGGCTCTTCAGGCTATTCACCCCATGTTCTCTCCAGGCCCCTTGAAGGTGTACACAGACAACACTACAGTGATGTGGTATGTCAACAAGAAGGGAGGCACAAAATTTTACCTCCTCTCCAGGATGGCTCTTCAGGCTTGGGAGGTGGCTCTCAGTTATCAGTTAACTCTTCAGGCAGTATACTTTCTTTTAGAGCACAACCTAGTGGTATGATCTCTATGTAGGTCCAAGATACAAGCTCACAAATGGATGCTTCAAAGAGACGTGTTTCTGGACATTGTCTATTGGTGAGATATTCCTTGCGTAGATCTTTTTTTCTCTCTCCTCTGAACAGGCAGCATTCTCTCTTTTGTCCCAGAATGCCATGCCATCTGGCATGGAGTAAGGCTGCCCTTTCTTTTCCTTGGAAGCGGATGTTTCTTTATGCTTTCCCTCCTCTTCCTCTACTTCCAACAGTCCCGCAGAAGATTCGGCCAGACTCAACAAAGCTCTTGCTAGAGACTCCCTTTTGGCCAAGACAACACTGGTTCCCCCTCTTAGTGCATTTGGCCAGGGACAATCACCACAAGTTTCCTCAACTGTTGGATCTCCTCACACAGGACAAGGGAGTCTTTCATCCATCCTTACTTGTCCACTTTGCAACTGACATTGTGGGTGACAGGGTGTTGATCCCTTTCAGGCACCTCTTTTCAGAGAACATGCTCAAGGTTCACAAGAGGCAAGCAAGGAAACCCTCAACCAGTAAACCTTATCTGTCCAAATAGAAAAGATTTTCTGTCTGGTGCCATGCTTGTAACCAGGACCCTTTTTCAGTGGGGGTCCCTCTGGTCCTTTCTTATTTGTGTGAGTTGCTCCAATCTGGCTTGGCCTATTCTTCTGTGAAGGCCCATTTGTCACCATTTCTGATTGTCTACCCTTGAATCCTCCTTTGACTTTTCACTTTGAGGTCAAACAATTTCTTAAAGGATTTCTGCATATTATACCGCCAAGGAAACCTATTTCTTCTTCTTGGGGTCTTAATTTTGTTTCGGAAAAATGGACTCAGGCTCCTTTTGAGCCTGCAGATTCTGCTTCTTTGCAACACTGTGCTTGAAAGACTGTCTTGTTGCTGGCTCTTGCTTCTCCTCAGAGGGTTTCTGAGTTACAGACCCTTATGGCCATTCCTCCTGTTGTGTTTTTTTCACAGAGGCAGGCTGTCCCTTTGTACTAATACTTATTTTACACCCAGGGTAGTAAATGAGTTGTCCTTGAATCGGTTGGTACAACTGCCTTCCTTTCCCCTTCTCCTCAGTCTGTTAGTAAGAGGGTCTTGCATACCTTGGATTTGCACAGACAGATCAGGTAGTATTTACATAAAGCTAAGGCCATTTGTAAGTCTGGCCAGCTTTTTGTTTCTTTTCATCCTAGGTCATTGGGTTTGGCTGAGGAATTTTCCCTTTTCTTCTGCATTTTTTTCTTCTGGATGTGCATAGACTCTTTTGTCCAATGGAGACTGTTTTCTTCTGAGGCTATTCAGTTCTGGGTAGCTGTGTCCATTATATCACTGTTATGCCATATGTTCTGTGCAGGGAGCATAGGTGTGACATACAGTGCATACAAGATCATTAGTCTTTTGTGTACTGGCTGGATGCCATGCTGCTTTAGGCAGGAGATCCCTTCCATTAAGATACTGCAACAGTGAAGGAAAAGACATCTACTGTCATAGCAAGATTTTACACAAGTATATTTTTTCCACTGAGTTTTGTATAAGTCAGAGTTATGCTCCTATATCCGATGAAGATACTATCATGATTTTATGAATGGACCTTGCACATATATGTTTTGTATGAAATAAATAAGTAACTCATCTTGATGAATGTTTTAACTGATACTGGAATATAAAGATGAAAATGGTTTACTATCAAAATTTCAAAACGAACTCCGTCGACTGTACTATCGTCGAACACGGAAGTTCGAAAACGGTAATATCGATGTCAAAAAAACAATCTAGGAATGGGTTTTAACATGGGTCAAGGTAGGGGAGATGTTTTTATTTCAGAATAACACTGTGGCTCTGCTCGACTGTGGGACAGGAAAATAATTTTCTTGGATGGCAAATGCCAGGGTACCTTTTTGGCTAGGCTTATATAGGCCCTAGGGCCAATAGCCTAGTACCTACCTGTGAACCTATGAACCTATAAAGAGTCAGGAAAGGCTGACAGAATGGATCTTCAACACCAGCAAGCAGGAAGGGAACACTTGAGACATACACAAAACAACAGGAAATAGTCTTAGAAAGACTAGGAAGCAGAAAAGCAACACAAATTCCACACCAATCAGTTTAATATTAAAACCAGTCTAAGTGCCTCGGCCACAACAGCCTTCAAAGAGTACAAAAATTATAATGAAAACACACTCCCTTTTATACATAGAGCAATTAATTAAACAGACTCAATTCCCCACTTAATTAATCAATTCATTCAAAAATCTAACATTAAAGTGAACAGCACTGAAAACTAACATCATTAGATACATTTAATACATAGAATACAAAAAATTATATATTAAAGTAGATATTTCCAGTTAACTTCTTTATTAAGACCCATCGGTGATAATGTATTATATTATTTTATTTTCGTTACATTGATTATTTAATTTTTTTATGTAAGGGAGGTTTTGATTCTTTATCCAACTTTGTCTCTGATATTAACAACAATAAGTATAATATCAAATTTGATGGCCTGCAATTTGGAAATAATGTGAATTTCTTAGACATTTATCTGGCAGGAGAAATAGATGGACATATTTCTACTACTGTGCACCGGAAGTTTGTCGATGTCAACCAATATTTATTTGGAAGTAGTTGCCATCCTCCCCATACAATTAGATCTTTACCGTATGGTGAAATAGTTAGGCTATCTAGATTATGTAATAATGAGGCTGAGTTGGAGAGACAAATTAATGAATCTATTAATATGTTTTTACAAAGAGGTTATAGTATTGAGTTGATTAGAGAATCTATTGATAAGTTGTTAAAAGTTAATATTAATTCTGATATTGATAACAAATATTCTATAAATAGGGCTGTAACTGGGGAAAATAAGACTATATGGTCCAATAGAAAAATTAAAAAGAAACAACAGAAGAATAATAAAGAACAGAAAATATTTATTTTGTTACAACTTTTAATTTATTAAGTGATAAAATTTGGGAGTCTATTAAATATTATTGGAAATTTATGTTACAGGATGAATTTATTAGTAAACTTGTTCCTGATACACCTGGGGTTGCCTATAAAAGAGGGCAAAATTTAGGGGACAAATTGTTTAAACCATATTATGTTTGTCCAACTAATCAATTGAGTCCTTCATTGTTTATTTATGGTACTATACCCTGTTGTTCTTGTAATATATGCTCTCATATTAAATTATATTTTCCTAGAATAAATGGTATAGTTTTTAGACCTAAGAATTGTTTTTCATGTCACACTTTAGGGGTGATTTATTGTCTCAGGTGCCCCTGCAACCTTTTCTACATTGGAGAAACTAAAAGAAAATTTAAAGTAAGGTTGCAGGAACATGTTCGGGACATTAAAAGGGGAGCATTGGAAAGTCTGGTAGCATTGCATTTTGTGGAGAGATACAATTGCAATGCTAATTTATGAAGAGGCAACTATTTTAGAACACATTTTTATTAAGAGAGGGGACAATAGATTACTGAAGAACATTTTATTATATAATGAAGCTATTTTTATCTTAAAATATAATACATTATCACCGATGGGTCTTAATAAAGAAGTTAACTGGAAATATCTACTTTAATATATAATTTTTTGCATTCTATGTATTAAATGTATCTAATGATGTTAGTTTTCAGTGCTGTTTACTTTAATTTTAGATTTTTTTAATGAATTTATTAATTAAGTGGGGAATTGAGTCTGTTTAATTAATTGCTCTATGTATAAAAGGGAGTGTGTTTTCATTATAATTTTTGTACTCTTTGAAGGCTGTTGTGGCCGAGGGGCTAAGACTGGTTTTAATATTAAACTGATTGGTGTGGAATTCGTGTTGTTTTTTCAACACCTGAGACATATCTTGCCTACCTGCACAGCTTCAGAATAAAATAAAAATTCATGAGGCAGGTGAGTGTGTTCAGTGTAATTCTGTTTTGGGATATAGTCTTACAAATCATGGAATAACTGCTAAGAGGCACAACACAAAAACATGAGAAGATGGCAGACTTGGTTGCACTCTTGAAAGGTCAAAGGATTCTAGCTAAAATTCAGTGCTCACCATTTGGAATTACGGTGAAGAGGTGCAAAAACTGTTAGCAGAGTATTCACATACAGGAAGCAGCATACAACACAGTAACCCTGAGAACAACTCATATTTGGCAATGGAAATGAATTGGAGCACCAGACAATCCCCAACTCTGGTGATTTAATTTTTGCTGCAATAAATATTAGAAGCATAAGAAATAAAAAAACTGCTGAAGTACATGGCTGGATTACCCAACATAAGTCTGATGTTCCTGCTGTAAATTAAACTTGGCTTAAACCTAAACAACTCCACAGTTATACCTCGTGGCTATAATATCATCTGTAATGACTGTATAAGATGGAAAGGTGGTGGTATTGCATTAATATTTCCCAACAACTACTACATTTCCCCTTACAGCAAACCAATACCAAAATTAAGTTCAGCAGACTATTATAAACAAATATGTATTACTGTTCTTGATATCCCGCCTAGTGACAGTACAGCTATACTGGCAGCTATCCTGCATTGGATATCCATAACATTTCCACAAGAAAATATACTACTAGGTGATATGAATGTCATTTGGTTGGACATAAACGTTAGCTCCCATACATCTGGCATGAACTGATATGGTTTCACACAACTAATTAATAGCACCATACATTATAGCAAGACATCAAATTCCCTATTAGACTGGAGCCAAGTAATAGACCCTAGCAAATACTCCACCACAGGTACAATGTCAGAGTCCCTCAGTGACCATCTCCCAATCTGTATGACCAGATGTCTCACACCTATAGTTAAACAGCATATTTATAAAACAACACACAACCTTTCCAAGTTTAACCCAGAAATGTTCATTACTACACTATCATCTATTAACTGGAACTTCCTAAAATTCCTCCCCTTAGACAATGTTGTAAATGAATTTAATACAAGTTTTCTAAATATCCTAAATAGCTTTGCACCTCCTAGAAAGAAGAAACTGAAAAAAAATGCAATTTGGTTATCCAAAAAGAGTAGAATGCTAATGCAGGACAGAGAAAAAACATGGAAAGAATGTCAAAAATATCACCTTAATAACCTTTCTCCAAAGCAAAATACAGCCTACTAGGTGATGGTATAAAAAGTTTCAAAACCCCTGCTAACACAATCAACAATAATTCCTGTGCAAAGGAATACACACGTGATCTGTATAACCACCTAAACAACTGTATAGATTCAACTGTACCTGACTGGAACAAAACCAGGTCCTCTCAATAAAATAGGCCACTGTGGTGGACCTCCAGTATAAATAGGTTATATAACAAAATGAAGAAACTGATGTCTAAAAATAAAAGGAAAGTTACTCAACAGAAGAATAAGAATATACCCTCCACAGCTTGAACAAGCAAATCAGATGCCTTGTACAATCCTCTAAAGGGAGTCATGAAGCTAAATGAGCATCTCTAGCTAAGGATAATCATAAGGTATTCTTTAGCTACATCTGAAATGTAAAACTGAAAGCCCAGCTATGTGCCAAACATACAGTGGGTGATTCCTCTCATACTGAACCCGAGGAAATTGCTAACTTGCTAGCTGACAGATCTGGTGCAAACTTCACCTCCCTGTCCACATTAGCCATACCCCAAAGCATACCTGATACTAGTCCTCTACCTAGTATCTCCGAAGAGCAGGTCAAAACCACACTCTCCAAGGCAAAAAACATAACCTCTGTAGGACCAGATAACACCCAGGTTGATTACTATACAATCTAAAACAAGACCTAGCAGAACCAATTAGCTCTCTCTTTAACCTTATCCTGAGCACCGGCTTTGTTCCAACAGAGTGGAGAACAGCAACAACAATCTTCTTGCACAAAGGGGAGCCATCAACCGACCCTGGGAACTATAGGCCCATCAGCCTAACTAGCCTTATCCGCAAGGCCGTGGAGAGAATCATCATGGACCTTATCAACAAGGATATAAGCGACCTTCAAACTCTTGATCTGACCCAGTCTGGCTTTGTTAAGGGCAGATCAGGCTTATTGAACCTGGTGGACTTTATTGAGAATGTCACCAAAGCCCTGGATGAGGGCAAAACAGTACCTACTGCCTAGCTTGATTTTGCCAAGGCTTTTGACACAATCACCCACCCAGGTATCAATGAGAAACTCTACCAGCTAGGGTTTATGTAACCAAATGGCTCACTGACAGAATGCATACTGTCAAATTTGGGGGTTCTATCTCTACCACCAGACCAGTTACCAGTAGTGTGCCACAAGGATCTGTGCTGGGCCCTCTACTATTTGAAATCTATTTCTCAGATGTCCGGGTGAAAGTAGATAGCCTGTGGCTTTCCAAGTTTGCAGATGGTTGCAAACTAGGCGTAATCACTGAGTCCCCAAATGATGTTAACATATTAGAAAAGGGGCTAACACAGACAAAGTATTGGTGCCAAAGCCAAGGACGCAAACTAAATGCAAAAAAGTGCATTTTTATCACCTTTGGCAAAGAGGAAGTCCATGCAAATTACAATATTAACAGTACTCCCCTAAGCTCAAAGCCAGTGGTGTTATATGTGGGAACACAGGTTGATAGCAATCTAAACTTTGATCTCCACATGTTCACAGTGGTAAGGAAAGCCTTCTGTGTTGTGGATCTCATAAGTAAAGGGATTGCATCCAAGACAAAAGATGTTATAACTCCTCTGTACTTGACCCTCATCAGACTACTAATAGAGTATAACACTCCTTTTTGCATATACCACACCAGACAGTAGCAGCAGCTGGACAAATCACAGAGGTTTCTCAACAAGAAGAGTCAGGGCCTCCAAAACATGACCTACTTGGAAAGATTAAAAGCCCTGTCAGTGTACTCTGTATCCTACACTGCTGAAAGGTGACTTGTTCCTGGCCTACAGAGCAGCCTCTGACCCTGCCATAATGGACATGCTGCACATCTGAGAATCATATGGGACATGAGTCACTCACCCAAAGGATCTTAATTTAGCCTATGACATTAATAAAACATTTTGGAAAGACAGATATATCTCCCAGATATTGCTGCTCCTCTGGAATAAACTCCCAATTCACATGAAGCAGAGCTCCTCAATAACTCTGTTCAAGCGCAACCTAGACAATTAGATGGGAGACAGTAAATTCACAATGGGGGTGGCACCTATGTCCCTCATTCACTGACTCTATGAATAATGACCATCTAACCAAGGTCATTTAGAGAACATGGCTATAACATGGCTATGCTTCTTAAGGCCCAAGGGCCATTAACCTAGTAACCTCCTGTAACCTCCTATGAACCTATCTTGAAAACTTCAGAATGATTCGCAATCACACAAAAAAGCAAATAAATGAAGACAAAAAATATACTTTAATAGCTTTCAGAATAATACTAAACACAATCCAAAAAAACGTTTGGGCATCTATTAAAGAAATCTTGCATCCCAGCCAAAAATTCAACCCAAACCCCCATCCGAATAACTGACCACTCAAAACTGCAATAATCATATTTATAAATAATTTAGCATCTCTAACCATGGATTTCTCATTATCTGATCCAAACCCTGTCCAACAGCCAGGTATCACCACATCCACTTTCATCTTTAAACCTGTGCTCACATCCTTTATAAAACTACTCTGAAATTTAAGCCATGCTCATCTTCAGCTGATGACCTTCCAAGCAAGTACCTAACACCAGCAGCCAATGGCATTGTCTATCCTGCCTCAGTCCTTATATGTAGGTCAGTCCCTCTCTCTGGAAAAAGTCACACATTATTCCTCTGCACAAAGAGGGAAATTCGACAGACATTAATAACTTTAGACCTTTAGCACTCTTATCTTTTCTTGCCAAAGTACTTGAAAAATGTATTCAAACACATAGAGTATCTCCTGCAGGAAGAACTGCTATCCCATACACAACATGGCTTCCGTCCTTCCCATAGTACTAGCACTGCCCTTCTAACCTACATAGATACTGCCAATAAAGCTAGAGATAATGACAAATTGGCTTCTTCCTTATTTCTAGACTTGTCTAAAGCCTTCGACACAGATTGTCACAACAAACTTCTACTTCAAATGTCTTCACTAGGTGTCTCTCAGCCAACCCTTCGTGTGGTTCAAAAGCTACCCGTCCAATAGGTATTAGTCAGTAAAATGGCACTCCATGCTCTCTCTTTACCCCCCAGTCTCCACTGGTGCACCACAAGGCTCTAACCTTGGTCTTCTTCTCTTTAACATTTTTTCCAACACCCTCTATTTATCCACAAAACACCTCACCCTAATACAATACAAAGATGATTCCGCTTTCATTTGCACATCTGACAACATGGTACACCTCCAAAAAAGTACACAGCAAGCTTTAACAGCCACTGAAACATGGCTTCGTAACTCACAACTCATGCTCATCCCAAAAAAGACCAAACTACTACTTTTTTCCCCAAATCCCTCTCTGATGAAAAAAAAAACAACAAATTAAAGTCCTTCCTCATGATAGTACAACCAATGAAGTCACTTCTCATAGCAAATTATTAGGGGTGATAGTGGATGATAATTTTGCATTCGACATGCATATACAAAATTGTATAAGAAAAACTCATCAAAAACTACGAATGCTTTCTAGAGCCAAAACCTTTCTTACCCATTCAACTAAAACTATACTTGTCACTACTTATCTGCTCCCCACTCTTCTTTATGGTGCTCCCATCCTTACTAACCTCCATGTTTCACAAACTATAACAAAGTTGCTAACTTTGTAACAAATACCCCTTTCAGAACCCACTTGTGTATACCTATAAAAAGCATAAATTGGTTAGAACCACCTCAACAACTAACATATACACAACTTCTTACCACCTATAAAATTATGCAGCATCCATCTGCCTGTCCAGCACTAAAAAATATTCTACAAAACTATGTCACCAGTGAGTCACTATGATGCAGTGACCAAAACCTCCTGTCTACAAACCTAAAATATCTGCTGGGCATTGTCTGTATTCATACAAGGTTGCTAAGACCTGGAACTCCTTACCTGTATCCATCAGATCAATACCCTCCCGTATTTCAAAACCATTCTGAAAGACTTCCTATTTAAATCTGCCTCTGTTGTTTCTCAACACCAGGATAAACTCGATCCCTAATTGTGAACAAGCACCGTTTCATTCCTTATACCTTCTTACTCTGCCTCCACTCACTTCCTTACTGCTATCAAATTCTCTTCTCTTCTCTGACTTTCTCTTTCGCATATCTGTCAACTGTACAGATTTTTGCAGAATGTCCATATTTTTGCCTCATATTTTTGGTCTGTTCCGTACACAAAATGTATTTTTTTGATAAATCACCAGGATGATCTAAAGATTAAAGTTACTAAATAATGACATGTGTTTGAGATTCAGCCTTCATATCCTTCGGAAAATGCATGTTAAAACAAATCCTGTTATTCTAACAACTTTCTAAGCTTATAAGAGCAATATTTAAAACATGTCCCTGTTTCTGTGCCTTTGTTTCTCCCATTATGTCAGGCTTTGTCAAGATTTCTTGTGCTAAGTGGTGAGAGGTATGACCATAAGCCTGTTTTTCCCTCACTTCATATTGCAATTCCTGTTTGTATTAGACTAACTTACTTTTACTTTCTCTGCAAACTGCCTAATATTTCTCTAAATATTAAACGCTTGTCATATAACTTGCATCAATTCTTAACCAATGTTTTATAGTATGTCTGATTTGTTATAATGATGTAAACGTCAGATGTTTTTGTTTTAATTTTGAAGATTGTAAAAGTATTGTTCTTAAAATGTTTCGTAATAATTTGTGCTATTCTCCCAGGGCCTTCTCTTAAAATGGGCTTCTACCCAGTCAAACTTTCCCGGAAATCAAATTTCAATAAATAAATCAATAAAGAGGACAGGAGATAAAAAGGCAGGCGTCACAGACCACATCAGTTGATGTTGTTAACAACAGACAAAAAAACAAAGAGGAGATCGAACAAGGTGTGAACCAACATCATAGGTTCATAGGTGTGTACTAGGCTAATGGCCCTGGAGCCTATATAAGCCTAGCCCAAGAAGATTCCCTGGCATTGTACCACCCAAAGTTAGTTCCCAGTGCCCCTGTCAAGCAAGGCCACTGAAGTGATCCCTGGGGTGAACTTCCTATTGCCCATCCACTCGTCAAGATTTCTCTTAAAGAGGGCTGGTGAAGTGCTCTGCTTGATGTGAATGGGAAGCTTGTTCCAGAGTATGGGAAGTCTCTGGGTTAGGAATCTGTCCCTCCAGCATGTTCTGTTTATTGTGGTAATGAGGTTTAAGTCCCTCGAGTGTGTGGCACGGATGGATTGGGATTTTTTTAGGTGTACCATATCTATCAGAACTAGGGCAGACATGGCTTTGTAGGTCAAGCAGAGATCACCTCTAAGCAGGCAATAAGAGATAGAGTATAGCTGGAGTTTTTTTAGTCTGTCCATAAAGGGCATGTGTCTAAGGCCTAAGATCCTCTTAGCGAGGTATTTTTGTGGCCTTTCCAGTTGTTGTAGGTGTCTAGTAAGGTACATACCAAATGGGGCATTGTATTCTATAATAGGTATAATGGGGGATGAGTAGAGAGGGATTATGACCTCTTTCTTCCTGGATGAAAAACCATTTGTAATGAGATGTGCCACATAGAAGGACTTTCTGGCTACAGTGGCAATGCGGTTATCAAAGGAGAGGTTGCTGTCAACCTGAGTCCCCAGGTCTCTTATCACACCTTCAGTGTTTAGTGGACTACCACCTATGTGGTAGTTCATGGGCACCGAATTTTTCCCAAAGGGAATGACAATGCACTTTTTGGCACTGAGCTTAAGGCCATGCTTCTGGCACCAGTCATTGGTGTCAGTGAGGCCTTTTTGTAGAATGTCTACATGAGTTGGAGAATCAATAATGGCTCCCAGTTTGCAATCATCTGTGAATTGGGTCAGCCAGAGTCTCTTTGTGTTGGCTTGAACTTCGAAGAAGTAGATGCCAAACAGGAGAGGACCTAAGACCGATCCCTGTGGGACACCACTTGTAACTGGTCGGTAGTCAGATTTGGAGTCCGCTACTTTCACAGTGTGGGTTCTATCAGTGAGGCAGTTGGCAACCCATTTTATGACATAGGGGTTTATGCCTAGTCTAGTGAGTCTATCTAGGATTCCTGAGTGAGAGATGGTGTTGAAGGCCTTGGCAAGATCTAGGTAGGCTGTGTGAGCTACCTTACCCTCATCCACAGCAGTGGTGACAGATCTGAAGAAATCTATCAGGTTGAGCACGCATGATCAACCTTTCACAAACCCAAACTGCGTGGAGTTCAGAGTTTGGAGATTCCCTATGTCCTTATTTATAAGGTCCATGATGATGCGCTCCATAGCCTTACATATCAGACTCATCAGACTAATGGGGGGGTAGTTCCCAGGGTCTGTAGTCGCTCCCCCTTTGTGGAGTGGGATGACCGTAGCAGTGCACCATTCAGTAGGAACAAAGCCTGAAATAAGGCTATGATTGAACAGGGTACTCAGGTGTGGTGCCAGTTCACTTTGTAATTCATGTAGAACACAGCCAGGGATATTATCAGGTCCCATGGAAGCTGTATTCTTGGCTTTGGACAGTGCAGTTTTTACCTGTGTAGCTGTAATAATAGGGACTTGACATTCCTCAGGTATTGTGATAGGCCTTTTAGGGGGTGAAAGGGGGGTAAAGTTCACACTGAACCTGTCAGCCAATATGTTGGCAATATCAGTTGGTTCTGTATATGTATTGCCATTGTGCTGTACCTCAGAGCAGATCTGAGTATTGCCATGTAGATTCTTGACATAACAATGCCTTGTGGTTGTCTTTAGAATCTGCAGTAATTTTGTTTTCATAACTAGCTTTAGAAGATTTGATGATGGATCTCAGTTTTTTGCTGAGGCTAACAAGGGAGTTTTTCCAGTCTTGGGAATTCACCCTTTTCTGCAACAGTTTTTTCCTTCTGTTATAAAGTTTGTTTATGGGGGGGAACCACCAGATTGGCTTCCTTTTTTTGGAGGAGAGTGTCTTGGTTCTGTTTGGTATGGCCCGTTCCATGCACTTGTGTATGTGCTCATACAGTGCACTGGTGTATGATTCAGCAATCATGCACCTATTTTCTATTTGCATGGGTATCATGAAGTTAGCCACCTCTGTTTTTAGAAGCCCAAAATTAGCTTTGGGGAAGTTTTTTACGGTGGTTTCCTTTAGGGGGGGTGAGGGTGGGATGTGGATATCCATGGTGATTAGCTTGTGGTCATATCTAACCAGGGATGAGTTGATTACTGGTGTAGAGCAACGGTCGACCATGTTAGTAATGACCAGGTCAAGGATGTTTCTACCCCTGGTGGGGGTAAGAATGAGTTGGTCCAGGGCACTGGAATTAATGAATTCCAGAAAACGTTGAGCAAGTGTGTTGGTACATGAGTAATTTTCCCAGTTAATGAAGGGATAGTTAAAGTCTCCTGGTATAAGGGTATTGGGTTGTACTTTAATATTTTCCATTGTGTTTAGGAATGTGAAGTAGGAGTCTTGGGACATGGTGGGGATCTATAGCAGGCTACAACCTGGATTGTAGTTTTACCCAGTGTTAGTTGTACCTGAAGTATCTCTGATGCGTTATGTTGGGCTACTAGTCTGGAAGTGTGCATATCCTTTATGAATATGGAGACACCACCGCCTTTAGTGCTTTCAGTCAAAGTTTAAGGGCAGAAAGGTGTGGTATGAATTATAGCCTGGTAGTGCTGGAGTGCTCTCCAGAGCCTTGAACCAGGTCTCGGTCACTGCACAGATGTCGATGTTCTCCATTTTAAGGAGCGCTTTGAGTAAGTGCATTTTGAGAGTTAGACTTCTAGCACTGAGTAGCATAACCATCAGATTTCATTTGCTTGTAGCCATTATGGTGGTAATTTTGTCTTCAGGACATTGCCTAAAAAAGGCACTATAGGGGTGGCAAGAGCCTTGGCCAGTATCTGGACTCCCTGGGGTGACAGATGCAGCCCATCTCTGGTGAAGCATCGAAGTCTGTAAATCATGACATCCCAGGCAGACAGACAGATACTGGATCCCCTTGGAATGACACCAGAAACTTAGCCAATTGTTGAAGTCAATCATTTTCTGCTTGTACTGTGGTATCATTTGTGGGATGGTAGGATGCTACTAAGAGCTAGGGTTATACCTGCCTGGCCTACAAGATCCAAGAGCTCCTCTATGTCTCTTTTCATGTGGTCCAGGGAGGTACATCTCAGGTCATTCACACCAACATGGACAATAACAGAGTCATATTAGTACCTGTTGTGGAGTGACCTAAGTGCATGTGTTATGTGGTGAATCCTAGCACCTAACAGGCAGCTGACTGTAACTTTCTCCTTATTCAACCTAGTGAGTGGGACATCAGTGTGCCTTACTATTGAGTCACCTATGACTAGTGTATTGCCTTATGGGCTTTGGTTGAGTAGCACACTGTTTATGTGAGCTATGTGTTTCATGGTTTGTGCTGGGATGTGGTGGTTGTTTGCATTTCTGCCTCGGAGGTCTCTGTTGTTTGGGCAGATTTTTATTGAGATCCTCCATGAAAGTAGGTGTGTGTTTTGTGTTACTATGTGAGGGTTGTGGTGGTGTCAGTTCTGGATGGCTATGTGTTGAATGTGGTATGGTGCAGGTGTTAACCTTTTCCTCTTGACTGGCTAATCCAGTCTTGGCTGGAGAGTGCTTGTCTTCCAGTTTGGCTATATATGTGCATCTCTCACAAGTCATAGTGTTGGGAGGTAAGAGGAGAGGGTTGTCTGTGTAGATGAGGCAGTTGCTTTATTGCCTCAGGATGCCCAAGATCACCAGGTTGACAGGAGAAAGCACAGGAAACTGACCTTTAGACATGCCTGGATATGAGCTCAATATATTAAGTGCTGAAGCTTTTTACAGCAAAAATGTCACTCAAAGTGTCTGAGTCTGTACAGAGCACTGCCAAACACTCGAGGGGGAAACCAATGCATGGACCCTGAAAATTTAAGGATGAAGTGGTTAGGCAGATATTCTAAACTTAGGAAGAAATCAAGCAGTACTTACTGCAAATAAAGAATGAGCTTGTCAAGAATGATGAAAAGAGGGGAGTCGCATGAATGGCTACTGCCTGGCTACTACTAATGCTGGTCTCAGCACAGCTTCATTCTGTTGGGATACAATGCTCCTTTGCTTCTTCTCTCTGCAGAAGCAAAATGTTCACACCGATCCGAAGAAGAGAAGCAGGGCACGGCCTGTTTGGTGATACACAGTCTTGTCCCAGATGCTGCAAGGGTCTGTGGGCTTGTAGCCTTTTTCTGGTAGATGCCTCGAACAGCAACCAAACCAATCAGGTACGTTAAGCACAGACACTCAGTCTCCAACCAGAATGAGTCAGGAATCAATGCACTCTGCTCCTACTCTCACCAGGATCAGACTATAAGCACAGATTCCAAGCTGTCACCTATAAAGCAGTTATTAAGCTTTCTGGTGATCACCAGTCTCTAGGAAATAATGTAACTGCACTCCATCTCTCACCAGGAGAAAACAGAAGCACTAATTCCAAGATGACCACTGAGTGGCAGAATGTAGGCTCTACAATAACTGGTGGTCTTGCAATAGATGCTTAAAGGTAAGATACAAAATGGTTTGTCCTTAACACTGCAGTGGGCACTAGATGTGTTAGATGTGAAAGTAGGTAACTTAAGTTTTACCTGTCTAAAAAGTTAAGTTTTAGTGGAGAGTCACTATTTTTAAAACAGCAAGATAGACTGATGGGGGTGGTCACTTTTTTTATTCTGGTACTATGGAATACAGCAGAATGGCCAATACATTTAAATAATTGAAGGGGAGTGATTTCACAAAATGCTAATTTTGTGCTTACTCACACCAACCAGTGAAAGCAGAGAGGAAATGAGATATATGGTCAAATTAGAAAGACAGTGATGTTTAAGAACACAGCAGTAACCGGGTGAGAGGGTGCGAACATTTCTGTCTGACTCACAAGAGACAGAGCTGTGGTGTCTTTTCAAGTTTTAATATGCAGTTAAAAGCAGAATACAAGTAAAAAAAACAGTGTAAAGAAAACAAATCACAGTATACAAAACAGAAAAAGGCAATAAAGCAATACAGAATACAACAAATAAAAAGCAAACCAACCTTTCCCTCACAGCAAAGTGCAGCAGAGTCTGGGTGAGCCTTTTCAGCAAGGAAGTGCATCAGCTCAACAAAGCTATTAGGGCAGAAACAGGGGGAGGCATGAAACAGATGCAGTAGGAAGTAATTAGGGGAAACAGACATAAACAGCTGAGGAAAACTAGAAGATAAAAAAACAGGTAAGATCATTGCAAGTTCACAGGTTTATAGGTACATACTAGCATATTAATCTTTTAGGATCAGAATATGCCAGGTCTCACATTCCCATGGTAGTTTGCAGTCCTTATACTTACATGAACGAATAACCAAAAAATGGACCAAAGAGAGATGGGGGTGTTAAACCAGGAATGAATTCTCAGTTGCCCGTTCATTTGTCCAAATTACTGATGAAAAGAGTAAGACAAGTACTTTACTCTATGTATTCTCTTGGCAAGTGCACTAATATTTAGGTCCTGAAGAAGTCCCAAGAATTACTGGGGATGAAAGCACTTAACCTTTGGTGGACTAACTCAAAGTTTTTATTTGTGCAGCCTTTATAGGCACCTGCCAACATTGGTTGTTAGCAGGTGTATCCTCATACTTTTTAATAAAGCCATTGGTTCATTTTGGCACATGCTGTTGGAGTTTGTATGAACATCTGTGCTGAGAATATTTACTGGATTTTTGCTCTTTCTGTGCATTTTGCAGTTCTGTGGTTTGGGTTTTATTTATTCTCTGTGATACATACTTATCCCTTCAACATAGGTTCATAGGTTGGTTCTAGGCTATCGGCCCTAGGGCCTATACAAGCCTAGCCATAACAATTCCCTGGCTTTTTCTTCCCACACTATTTACTTCCCTGGACCGCAGTCTAACAGGGTGACTGACATGATCCCTGGAGTGAATTTCCTTTCTCCCATCCAGTCGTCAAGGTTCCTTTTGAAGAGGGCCAAAGAGGTGCTCTGCTTGACATGTATGGGCAGTCTATTCCAGAGTCTGGAGAGTCTCTGGGTCAGGAACCTATCCCTCTAGCATGTTTTGTTTATTGTGATGACAGGGTTTAAATCCCTGGAGTGTGTGGCTCTGAGGGATTGGGATTTCTTTAAGTGTAGCATGTCCAACAGCTCTGGGTTTGACATGGCCTTGTATGTTAAGCAGAGATCACCTCTGAGTAAACAATATGTGACAGAGTATAGCTGGAGTTTTTTAAGGTGGTCAGCGTAGGGCATCTGTTTTAGATCTGTGATTCTTTTAGTGAGGTATTTCTGTGGCCTTTCCAGTTGTTGAAGATGTCTTGAGAGGTACATACCAAACGGGGCATTGTATTCTATAATGGGTCTAATGAAGGATGAGTACAGTGGGACAATGACCTCCTTCTTTCTGGATGAAAAGCCCTTAGTGATGAGGTGTGCCACATAGATGGATTTCCTGACTGTTGTGGTGATGTGGTTATCGAATGTGAGACCCCTGTCCACCTGTGTCCCTAAGTCTCTTATCACACTTTCAGTGTTTAGTGTACTGCCACCTATGTGGTAATTCATGGGTACATGTTTTTCCCAAAGGGGATAACTATACATTTCTTGGCATTGAGCTTGAGCCCATGGCTCTGGTACCAAGCATCTGTTTCTGTAAGGTCCTTTTGTAGAGTATCCACATCATTTGGGGATTCAATAATGGCTCCCAGTTTGCAGTCATCTGTGAACTTTGTTAGCCAGAGTCCCTTAGTGTTGGCCTGTAGTTCAGAGAAGTAGATGCCAAACAAGAGGGGTCCCAGGACTGAACCCTGAGGTACTCCACTTGTCACTTGTCTGGAGCTGGATTTGGAGTTGGCTACTTTTACAGTGAGGGTTCTGTCAGTAAGCCAGTTGGCAATCCATCGAGTGACAGAGGGATTAATGCCCAGCTTAGTGAGTCTATCGATGATTCCAGAGTGGGGAATGGTGTCAAAGGCCTTGGTGAATGTTGTCAAAGGCCTTGGTGAAGTCCAGATAGGCTGTGTGGACTGCCTTACCCTCATTCTCAGCTCTGAAGACTGATTTGAAGAAGTCATTCAGGTTCAGGAGACAAGACTGGCCCTTCTTGAACTCAAACTGTGTGGGTTCCAGTGTTTGAAGGTTGCCAGTGTCTTTGTTTATAAGTTCCATGATAATACATTCCATGGCTTTGCAGATCAGGCTCATCAGACTGATGGGGCTGTAGTTCCCGGGATCCAAGGTGTATCCCCCCTTGTGGAGTGGGATAACTGTAGCTGTGTACCACTCACTGGGCACAAAGCCTGAGGTGAGGCTATGATTAAACATGACATTTAGGCTTTATTTTGCAAAAGAAATTGAAATCCCTTCAGCAGTTGTTTATGATATCACTGGACTTGCGAATGTGCAATATATCTGAAGGAATAAGGTCTTTTGAAGCTCTACACATGAGGCAGAGGTCACCTCTCAGTAGCCTGTATGTTTCTGAGAAGAGGGACAATGCTTTGAGATAGACTGCATAGTTCTTTAGGATTTAGACCTTTGCATTTTGTTTTTTTTTTTTTTTGGTGGGAAAGCTTTGTGGTCATTCCAGTTGTGACAAGTTTTTGGACAACTACATAATGAAAGGGACATGATACTCAATAATAGGTCTAATGAGGGACGAGTACAGAGGGACAATTACATCCCTGGACCTGCATGCAGTACCTCTAGATATAAGCTCTGCAATTATCAAAGAGCAGTTCTTTGTCATCTTATATTCCCAGATCACTGACTATGAGATGAATTGTTAGAGGTATGTTGTTAGGTTCATAGGTTTATAGGTTGGTACTAGTCTATCAGCCCTAGGGCCTATACAAGCCTAGCCATAACAATTCCCTGGCTACTTCTTCCCACAATATTTACTTCCCTGGACCGCTGTCTAGCAGGGCAACTGATGTGATCCCCGGGGTGAATTTCCTATCTCCCATCCAATTGTCAAGGTTCCTTTTGAAGAGGGTCAAAAAGGTGCTCTGCTTGACATGCATGAGCAATCTATTCCAGAGTCTGGGGAGTCTCTGGGTCAGGAACCTATCCCTCCAGCGTGTTTTGTTCATTGTGATGACAAGGTTTAGATCCCTGGAGCATGTGGTTCTGAGGGACTGGGATTTCTTTAAGTGTAGCATGTCCAACAGCTCTAGGTTTGACATGACCTCTTATGTTTAGCAGAGATCACCTCTGAGTAGACGATATGCGACAGAGTATAGCTGGTGTTTTTTTAGACAGTCAGCATAGGGCATCTGTTTTATGACAATGATTCTTTTAGTGAGGTATTTCTACGGCCTTTCCAGTTGTTGCAGATGTCTTGAGAAGTACATACCAAATGGAGAGTTGTATTCTATAATGGGTCTAATAAGGGATGAGTACTGTGGGACAATGACCTCCTTTTTTTTTTTTTATGAAAAGCCCTTAGTGATGAGATGTGCCACACAGAAGGATTTCCTGACTGTTGTGGTGATGTGGTTATTGAAGGTGAGACCACTGTCCACCTGTGTCCCAAAGTCTCTTATCACACTTTCAGTGTTTAGTGTACTGCCACCTATGTGGTAATTCATGGGTGCATGTTTTTTTCCAAAGGGGATAACTATACATTTCTTGGCATTGAGCTTGAGCCTATGGCTCTGGTACCAAGCATCTGTTTCTGTAAGGCCCTTTTGTAGAGTATCCACATCATTTGGGGATTCAATAATGGCTCCCAGTTTGCAGTCATCTGCGAACTTTATTAGCCAGAGTCACTTAGTGTTGGTCTGTACTTCAGAGAAGTAGATGCCAAACAAGAGCGGTCCCAGGACGGAACCCTGAGGTACTCCACTTGTCACTTGTCTGGAGCTGGATTTGGAGTCGGCTACTTTTACAGTGAGGGTTCTGTCAGTAAGCCAGTTGGCAACCCATCGAGTGACAGAGGGATTAATGCCCAGCTTAGTGAGTCTATCTATGATTCCAGAGTGGGGGATGATGTCAAAGGCCTTGGCAAAGTCCAGATAGGCTGTGTGGACTGCCTTACCCTCATCCACAGCTCTGGAGACTGATTTGAAGAAGTCATTTAGGTTCAGGAGACAAGACCGGCCCTTCTTGAACTCAAACTGGGTGGGGTCCAGTGTTTGAAGGTTGCCAATGTCTTTATTTATAAGTTCCATGACAATCCGTTCCAAGGCTTTGCAGATCAGGCTCGTCAGACTGATGGGGCTGTAGTTCCTGGGACCCAAGGTGGGCCCCCACTTGTGGAGTGGGATAACTGTAGCTGTGCACCACTCACTGGGCACAAAGCCTGAGGTGAGGCTATGATTAAACATGACATTTAGGTTTTATTTTGCAAAAGAAATTGAAATCCCTTCAGCAGTTGTTTATGATATCACTGGACTTGCGAATGTGCAATATATCTGAAGGAATAAGGTCTTTTGAAGGTCTATACATGAGGCAGAAGTCACCTCTCAGTAGCCTGTATGTTTCTGAGAAGATGGACAATGCTTTGAGATAGACTGCATAGTTCTTTAGGATTTAGACCTTTGCATTTTGTTTTTTTTTTTGGTGGGAAAGCTTTGTGGTCATTCCAGTTGTGACAAGTTTTTGGACAACTACATAATGAAAGGGACATGATACTCAATAATAGGTCTAATGAGGGACGAGTACAGAGGGACAATTACATCCCTGGACCTGCATGCAGTACCTCTAGATATAAGCTCTGCAATTATCAAAGAGCAGTTCTTTGTCATCTTATATTCCCAGATCACTGACTATGAGATGAATTGTTAGAGGTATGTTGTTAGGTTCATAGGTTTATAGGTTGGTACTAGTCTATCAGCCCTAGGGCCTATACAAGCCTAGCCATAACAATTCCCTGGCTACTTCTTCCCACAATATTTACTTCCCTGGACCCCTGTCTAGCAGGGCGACTGATGTGATCCCCAGGGTGAATGTGCTATCTCCCATCCAATTGTCAAGGTTCCTTTTGAAGAGGGTCAAAAAGGCGGTCTGCTTGACATGTATGAGCAATCTATTCCAGAGTCTGGGGAGTCTCTGGGTCAGGAACCTGTCCCTCCAGCATGTTTTGTTCATTGTGATGACAAGGTTTAGATCCCTGGAGCATGTGGCTCTGACAGATTGGGATTTCTTTAAGTGTAGCATGTCCAACAGCTCTAGGTTTGACATGACCTCTTATGTTTAGCAGAGATCACCTCTGAGTAGACTATATGTGATAGAGTATAGCTGGAGTTTTTTTAGACAGTCAGCATAGAGCATCTGTTTTAGGCCAGTGATTCTTTTAGTGAGGTATTTCTATGGCCTTTCCAGTTGTTGCAGATGTCTTGAGAGGTACATACCAAATGAGGGTTGTATTCTATAATGGGTCTAATAAGGGATGAGTACTGTGGGACAATGGCCTCCTTTTTTTGATGAAAAGCCCTTAGTGATGAGGTGTGCCACATAGAATGATTTCCTGACTGCTGTGGCAATGTGGTTATTGAAGTGAGACCACTGTCCACCTGTGTCCCTAAGTCTCATCGCACTTTCAGTGTTTAGTGTACTGCCACATATGTGGTAATTCACGGGTACATGTTTTTTCCCAAAGGGGATAACTACACATTTCTTGGCATTGAGCTTGACCCCATGGCTCTGGCACCAAGCATCTGTTTCTGTAAGGCCCTTTTGTAGACTATCCACATCATTTGGGGATTCAATAATGGCTTCCAGTTTGCAGTCATCTGCAAACTTTTTTAGGCAGAGTCCCTTAATGTTGGCCTGTACTTCACAGAATTAGATGCCAAACAAGAGTGGCCCCAGGACTGAATCCTGAGGTTAGTGTGAAAGTCACATGGGGGGGGGTCATGGTTGCCCAAGGATATGATTATACTCTTCTTACCATTTAGTTGTAGTCCATCATGCAGAGTCAATAAATCCTAGATGGTCAGCTAAAACCATATCCACATCGTTGTGTGATGTGCACTTGATAGCGCACTGTTCTGTATTCAGCAAGTGGCTCTACACAGTGTGTAGAACTGCATGAACACAGTAAACACTGTGGCTGCTAACTACAGCATACGCAGCTGAACTGTATGAACACAGAGAACACTGTGGCATGTTAACTACAGCATAAGCATCTGAACTATATGAACACAGTAAACACTGTGGCATGCCAACTACAGCATAAGCATTGGAACTATATGAACACAGTAAACACTGTGGCATGCTAACTAAAGCATAAGCAGCTGAACTGTATGAACACAGTAAACACGGTGGCTACTAACTATAGCATAAGCAGCTGAACTGTATGCTAATCAACCAGTACAAGATGGAGGAGCTATTCAACAAGCTAAAAAGCAACTGTGAAAAGTCAGAACTGGTTGTCATTTTCATTACGTACCTGTCCAAAAACTTGTTGCAACTGAAATGACCACAATGGTTTCCCACTTAAATCCAGGGCAGTAACTAAGGAGCCTCAGTCCTCACCACTCTCTCTGGTAAGGGAAAGTCACTGAAAGAAGGGGTAGAAAAATACAATTTCCCCTAACAGTACACTGGGAACAGGCTCCAAACCAGGGACTGGACTACATGCTTCACTCCAGGTCCCCAATGAGTCTTCACACAATAACCACTGCAAAGCACTGCATCTCAGTTTTAGGTATTTGACACACTCACTCTTAAATATTTGATATTCACACATGCAAACACTCTTGGGAAAGACTGGTACAGATTTACCTGCTATTTCTCAAATTACAAGGTAATGACTGCCACCAGTCAAATAGCACAAGACCCTTCAAAGGGGGTGTTAAATTATATTGGGTAAAATAAATATTGATATAAATGGTAGCATGTAATCCAAGTGGTAAGGCTTTTCAGAGTGGCCCTGGTGTTATCACAATAAGAATAAACACTCTCAGGTTACTAAAATTACTTTCTAAATAATCAGTCACAATAAAAGGTTGTAAAATAATAAATAAAATTATTTAAAACATATATACCCTGAATAAGTGATTCCAATAAACCATACAATTTCACACACAGGAATTATGAAAATAACACTGTAGGATAGGTTTCACACTGATTCTAGAAAAACTCTAGCTAACTGTTGACCCCTAGCCATCTAAAGATTAACTGTCCCTGCCTCATCTAATTAACTTAGCAACACAAGATAATACTCTTACTTCTGCAAGGCAAAATAAGAATATATGTACACTTTTCAGGCTGTTGTCTGGACCTCACTGACTAGAATAGCAACTCCTACTATTTTTGCTGAACAGCTCTGGAAAATTCTGAGTGATAACTATTAATCTAGAAAACAACAACTGACTACTACTATAAATAAAATATGAACTTTAACTGACTCAGCACCTGCTTTTATAGCAACATTTTTTAAAAGTCACAGAAAGCTGTTAAGAGAATTCTACTCTCATATCAGACTTTAAAAAGAAAACAAAACAGCTGCTGTGGAGGTTGTGTTCCTTTCAGCTCTGGCACATGATGACATCACATCTAGGTCAGCTGACTGTCATAACCTACATTCAGAATTCTTCTTAAAAAATGTACATTTGGTCAGCCACGAGAACACTGTTTGATTCAAACATCTAACATAAATCAAAGTAATAATCAAAAACATAAACTTATTTACAAAATTATAGCTAAATATGCTGGCATATATAACACAGGGTAATTTACAATTATGCACAAGTATTTACAAAACATCAGCTGGTCATGCTAGCACAGATAACAATATCTGATATCCTCACATTTCTTCCCCCTTTGAAGACTCAAGCTAGATTTTCAAGTGACCCTGGAAAATCACCACTTGAGAAAAAATGGGGCTGACTTGAGAATCCTTCTGCACTGGCATTGCTGAAATCTGGACTGGGTAATGCAGGGGTTCTTCTCAAAACATCTTCAAGCTTCTGGAATGATCCACACTACCTTATTTGGCTTGTTTTTTCCTGTTAGGTCAGTAAGGGGTGCAGCTATTGTACTATAGTTGGGCACCAATTTCCTATAGTACCCCACTGTCCCTGGGAGAATTCTCAACTGCTTTTTGGTAACAGGAACAGACCATGCCTGAACAGCTTCCAGTTTGGCAAGTTCTGGCCAAATTTTACCATTCCCTACTGTATCTTCTAGGTAGGAGACCTTTGTCATACCCACCTGACACTTACTAGGCTTAATGGTCAACCTTACCATTTTAATCTACCTAAGACCTCCCTGACATGTTGAAGGTGCTCTTGCCAGGAATGACTGTAGATGGCAATATCATCCAAATAAGAGCGAACATAATCTTCTGCTCCCACTAAGATATGATCTACTAACCACTGGGAGGTTGCTGGGGTATTTTAAATCCCAATGGGCATCTTGTAAACTCATATAACCAAAAGGTGTTACAGAAGCTGACCTCCCTCTAGCAATGGGGATCAAGGGCACCGCCCAGTATCCCTTGGTCAGATACTTAGTCTCACCAAGCTGCTCTAAAGCTTCATTTGCTCTAAGCATGTGTTACGTATCAGACTCTGTATAACTATTTAACTTTCTGTAGTCTACACAGGATCTTACACTACCATCTTTCTTTGGTACCAATACTACTGGGGAAGCCCAAGGACTACTGGACTCCTAGATTATTTCCAGCTCCAATGTCTCCTTTATCTTCTCCTTCAAAGTCTGTATGACTCACTCAGGCACCCTGTAAGGAGCTTGCTTGATAGGACTTTGGAGTCCAGTAACCACATGGTGCTGTACTAGGTGAGTACACCCAGGTTTCCTGGTGAACATGCCCCCCAATTCGTGTAATACTGGTCGTATTTCTTTAACTTGAATGTGAGATAGCCACTGAGATATTGCTGTCTCTTCCACGGTAGTCTCAGTTCCAGCCTCATTGAGAAGAGAAGTCACCAGATCCCCCTCAGACTCTTCCAGCCATCCACTGTGAATATTCAGCACCAGGTCCTCCCTATCATGATAAGGTTTTATTATATTAACAGGGTACAACTTATGTCCCTGCCTCCTGCCTATCTTTTTGCATTGCTCACAGGTCCTGCAGTACCCTGTTACATCTTTTGCAATCCCAGGCTAATAAAAATTCTGCATAATGCATCTCCTGGTATGCTTTATGCCCATGTGACCTGCAAAAAAGAATGTGATGGGCTATGATTAGAGATGCCAGACAGTAGGCTGTGGTCACTACCAACTGCTGTATTACCTCACCCTCTAGCCCTACCTCAGGGGTCAACTCTCCATTCCAACATACAGACTCTCCTTTTTCTTGAGCATCAGGTGCCTCCTTAGCTACCTCCCTCAAGCCACATAAGGTAGGGAGAGAAAGCTGTTCCTGTCTCAACTCTACTTTTGTAACCCCTCCTAGCCCCCCCTTTTAGAGGAAGCCTAGTATCCTGTGTCAGTGGTGCCTCACTGTCAGCCTGGATACCACCACTTACCTCTATCCTTGCAGTCACCACATCAGTGGGAACACCAGTACCTACCATCAGCTGTGGTTCACCTTCAGGCTCACTGCTACAAGGTAGCTCCCTTCCTGATATAACCACATCACCAGCCCCAACTTCAGGCATAGGATCTGTCTGGGTCTTCTCCAGGCTACTAGACCTATGTGCCTGTTTCCAAGCTTGACTGCATGTCACTGCATGCACACAAGGTACTACACTATCAAAATCACTTCCTATTAAGACATTTGCAGGTATATCCTTAGACACATCTACCTACTTGTTCCCTTTTCCACCCTCCCAGTCAAGATGAACCCTGGCCAAAGGTATTTGGAAGGGGTCTCACCCAAAGCTCTGACTGGTGTGGACTGCCAAAGCAAGTATTGCCTGTCTTTAACCACTGCAGGCCTCACAATGGTTATATCAGAAGCTGTGCCTCTCTTAGCAGTGGTCTGACTTCCATCCACCAAGAGAGGATACAAACTTTGGTGATAATTTGGCACCTCTGTTGTTTCCAGACAACTTATCACTGGCATTCTGTCATTCCTACTTTCTGGCTCCCTCACCTTGCTTCAATGGACATTTGTTATGCTACATGCCCCCTCTGATTACATTGGAAACATCCAATTCTTAATCCTGACTGTGTAAACTAGTGGCTCCCATTGTTACTGGTGAACTCATTTGGAGTGGTATAGACTGCCCCCATGGGATCTCTTAGGTCCATATGCAGTACTGGGTATCCCTTACTTATGCAGTGGTGTCCTACTTACCAAGTACAGATCCCCCTCTTCTCCCCAATTCATTTGCAGAGTTACACTCTTGGTCTGTGAGCCAGATCTTCATGTCCTCAGGCAAAGTACTGAGAGCTTGCTCCTCAACAAAATGTCTGCCAGTCCTTCAAAAGTGATGACCTGACACCCACTCACCCACCTATGAAAGTAAGAACTTAAATCAGCAATGTAATCACATACATTTCCATCTGCCTTGTGTTTCTTTTCACAAAACCTTTTTCTACACAATTCAGGAGTTGATTTAAAATAATCCATCAAACATTGTTTTACATGATCATACTTCAAACAATCAATATCAAACAGTTTAGCAATTGCATTAATAGCTCTACCATAGAGTGAGGGGGTCAGGAACTGCAGCCAGAGACTTTGGTCAAAATTATATTGTTTACCTACCCTCTCAAATATATAAATAAAACTATCAAAGTCATCTCCCTCCCTGTACTGAGGAAATATTTACTGACCCTTATGGCTAATGGGGTTTAGTCATTCCCTTTCCCATTACCTCAATGACCCTGTCGAAGGGTTGCAAGCTCCGTTTCATGCTGTCTCTGCCTCTCATTTCCTTCAGCTTTTATCTCAAAACACTGAAATTCATACTGATGGTGACTCTTCTTGGTCTCTAAATGTCTGGCTTTCAGTTCATGCTGATGCTGCTTCTCTCACTCCTCAGCTTCCAGTTCATGCTGATGCTGCTTCTCTCACTCCTCAGCTTCCAGTTCATGCTGATGCTGCTTCTCTCACTCCTCAGCTTCCAGTTCATGCTGATGCTGCTTCTCTCACTCCTCAGCTTCCAGTTCATGCTGATGCTGCTTCTCTCACTCCTCAGCTTCTAGTTCATACTGATGCTGCTTCTCTCACTCCTCAACTTCTAGTTCATGCTGATGCTGCTTCTCTCACTCCTCAACTTCTAGTTCATGCTGATGCTGCTTCTCTCACTCCTCAGCTTCCAGTTCATACTGATGCTGCTTCTCTCACTCCTCAACTTCCAGTTCATACTGATGCTGCTTCTCTCACTCCTCAACTTCTAGTTCATGCTGATGCTGCTTCTCTCACTCCTCAACTTCTAGTTCATGCTGATGCTGCTTCTCTCACTCCTCAACTTCTAGTTCATGCTGATGCTGCTTCTCCCACTCCTCAGCTTCCAGTTCATGCTGATGCTGCTTCTCTCACTCCTCAACTTCCAGTTCATACTGATGCTGCTTCTCTCACTCCTCAACTTCTAGTTCATGCTGATGCTGCTTCTCTCACTCCTCAACTTCCAGTTCATGCTGATGCTGCTTCTCTCACTCAACTTCCAGTTCATACTGATGCTGCCTCTCTCATTCCTCAGCTTCCAGTTCATGCTGATGCTGATTCTCCTCAGCTTCCAGTTTGAGTTGCCTTAACTCAAAATGAAGTTTTAAATCCTCTGAAGAAAAGGACACTGTCTTGTCTCAGAAGGCTGCTTATCCCCAATGTCAAACCAGATATCCTCTGAGCTGCTGGTCTGCTCTGTGGCTGTGACTAAGTCTGAGATCATTGTTTCCTTTGTCAGGCTGACATGCACCAGTCCTTTGGCTTCACACATCTTCACCAACTGGTTCCTGGTCAGCTTGCTATAATCTTTTACTGACATCTTTGTCTGCTGTCCCTGACTAAACTGACTAAAAAATAATTATAACTGTTGTAAAATAAAACTGCATGTTTATCTTGTGGCTGTCACACCTCAGTGACAACTACCCACAGGTTACTAAAGCTCAATTAGAATCCCACACTGCTAGCACTAAATTATGTGACGACCCCACTTAAACCAAGTACAGTAACTAATTAGCCTCATTCCTCACCACTGTCTCTGGCAAGGGAGTATCACTGAAAGCAGGGATAGAAATACATAATTTCCCCTAAGAGTACACCGGGAACAGCCTCCAAAGCTGGGGCTGGACTATATGCTAAACTCCAGGTCCCCAAATGAGTCTTCATACTAACCACTGGAGAGCACTGTGTCCCAGTTCCACGTAGTTGACACACTCACTTTTAAATATTTGATATTCACACTTATAAACACTCTTGGGAAAGAATGGCACAAATTTACCTGCTATGTCCTCTTTCCCAAATTACAAGATAATGGCTGCCACCAGTCAAATACCATAATAGCATTCAAAAGGGATGTTCAATTATATTAGGTAAAATAAATATTAATACAAATGGTAGCATATAATCCAAGCAGTAAGTCCCTTCTATTATCACAAGAAGCATAAACACTCTCAGGTTACTAAACTTACTTTCTATACAACCAGCCACAATAAAAGATATTAAAATATTTAATAAACAAAAATGATTTAAAACATATATACATTAAATAACTGATTCCAATAAACCACAAAGTATCACACTGATTGTAGAAAAACTGAATATCTAACTGTAGATTGCTAACTGTCTAAAGATTAACTGTCCCTGTCTACTCTAATTAACTCAGCAAGGCAAGAAGATACTCCTACAAGGCAAATAGGAATATATGCCCACTCTTCAGCTGTTGTCTGGTCCTCAGTGACTAGAATAGCAACTTCTACTGTTTCTGCTGAACAGCTCTGGAACACTCTGAGTGATAACTAGTGAAAACAACTGACTACTGCTGCAACTACTGCTACTATAACTACTGAATTTTTTATTGACTCAGCACCTGCCTTTTTAGCAGATTTTTTAAAAGTCACAAAAAGCTATTTTGAGAATTCTACTCTCTCATATCAGACTTTAAAAAGTAAACAAAACAGCCACTGTGGAGCTTCCATTCCTTTCAGATCTGGCACATGATGACTAAGTCAGCTGACTGTCATAACCTACATTCAGAATTCTTTTTACAGAAACATGTACATCTGGTTAGCCAGAACACTGTGTGATTCAAACATCTTACATACCTCAAAGTAATAATAAAAAACATAAACTTATTTACAAAATTATAGCTAGTCATACTGGCATATATAACACAGGGTAATTTACAATTATGTACAAGTATTTAGAATACTTCAGCCAGTCATGCTAGCAGATACCAATATCTGATATGCTCACAGTGTCCACATCGTTGTGTGATGCGCACTGTTTTGTATTCAGTAAGTGGCTCTACACAGTGTGTAGAGCCGTATGAACAAGGTAAACCTTGTGGCATAATGAATTGTATGCTAATGAACCAGTCCAAGATGGAGGAGCTATTCAACAAGCTGTAAAGCAACTGTGTGGACTCTGTGCTGGTTTTCCGGTGAGTTCAAAAACCTATTGGAATACAGCCATTGAAACTAGGCTACACGGAAATAATGTTAGGGGCTCCTGTTGCTCTTATTCATGTGTATGTGCAGCAGACCCATGTCTGTGCTGCTGCTTCTAACAGATCATGGCAAAGAAGGAGAAGGGATTTTAGACCCTGTTTAACTTTTCACAAAATGCATGAAGTGAAATTGCAGAGTGCTACAGGGTGTATAGAGACACACTTCAAGAACTCTGCAACCCCTGTCTTTCTCAACTGAGAGTAAGGGGAAACCAAGGAGAACTGATCCTAGTGGAGACTAAGGTATGTGTTGCACTTTGAATTGTAGCTACAGAAACCTTCCAGAGACCAACAGGAGACGTGATGAAGGTGTCTCATGCATCAGCATCCAGGATTGTACATCATTTCCTGGGTGTTATGCTACAACATGCAAGTGAGAACATATATTTTTTTGTACACTTAAGGACAGAGCCAAAACTATGCAAGAGTTCTACCCTGCAGCACACCACCCTGACGTCCTGGATGATACAGACTGTACTCATGTAGAAATCAAACCACTACCTAGGGAACAGAGAAGGGTGTACATAAATAGAAAGGGCTACCAGTCCATTAACTGCCAGGTTGTGTGTAATGTTAAGGCAATTGTCCTGAATGTGAATGTTGGCAACCCAGACAGTTACCACAACTCACATATCTGGCACAACTCTCAACTGCATGAGGTGTTTACTAGGGGGGGATATCCCACAGGATCATTTACTGGGGGATGCAGGTAATGCACTGGAACCATGGCCGATGACTCCTATCAGAAATGCACAAACACCAACTGAAGAATGCTATAATGAGGCACATGCCCAAACAAGAAATACCAAAGAGCATGTGTTTGGGCTGTTGAAGTCACAGTTCTGGTGCCTACATACATCTGTGGAAGCCTTGTAGTACAACCCCTCTACATGTGCTGAAATATTCACCATCTGTGCCATGGTTCACAGCATTATCCTGAGAAAACAGCTTTAGCAGGAACAGTAAGGGGAAGGGCTACACATCCCACCACCACCACTGGAAAGGCCACCACATCCACATGCAGGTGAGGAGTCAGAGGGGGAACAAGCAGCCATCGTGTATGATGGTAAATGTAGACGTGCATAATATGCCCTCACACTGGTCAGAGGCAATGGATAGCACAAACGCTCACCACCTAAGGGGCTGAAACCTTTATGCTATGTATATACATACAGTAACACTGATGCCAAGCAACACTCACAACCTTTACTTACTAATGTAATGGCTGTGTACTGCTAGCATCAGACTGAATCAGCCCTGAACTAAAATTCTTGCAACTGCTGGATTTCCAAGGTAAGTGCTGAAGAATACAAATGAATGGCATAGCCTTGCATTCTGTTACTTGGTAATGCAAGTACATATAAGGTGGGTGATTTTTACTGCAATTACAACAAGATGTGACAGCAGTGACTTATGTTAATACATATGTCTTGTATCAACTAATAGGCTTTATGTCTAAAATGTACAGATTTTCACCAAATGTCCACAGTTTGGCCTCATATGTTTGTAATGTCAAATCATTAAAGAGTGAAGTTAGAAAATAATAACACACATTTCAGTTTTAGACTTCATAACATTCAAAACAATCATAAAATCAACAATGCAAAACTTGTTATTCCATCAATTGTCTAAGTTTGTAAGACCACAATGTTTAAAAACTCTCCCCATTGTTGGGACTTTATCACACTTTTATTTATGGCTTGGTCCAGCTTTGTTGATCTAAGAGTTTGGGATGGATGTACACATTGCAAAAAGCTTGTAAGAAAGCAGTACAACTTGCAAAACAGCATAATAAAAACAGATGTACTCAGCACTAAGTCAGCTATGCACTCTGAGCAGCAGACAGAAGACTTATGTATCCCTGAATCCAAAAGACAGAAAACAGGGATGTGGCACAGATATCATCATTTGTGTGTGTGTGTGTGGGGGGGGGGAGCAGGAGGCCTAGGCTGACACAAAAGATAATGAGTGTGTGTGAGTAAGAAAGGGAAAGAGACACACATTTGGATAAAGTATCAAATGGCCACTGAGACAGAATGAGTTATGAGCCTCACAACTGACCCATGCAACTGTTATGTGTGTGTGTCTGTATGGGCACTCCAGATGAAATTGGTGTGTGAGTGTCTGCAAGAACACAGCCCAGCTTTGTGCTAGGTCTATGTTGGAGTATGTCAGACAAGTGTGATTTGTGCGTGGTAGAGGTGACAATTCATCGTCATTGCCCCTGACCCCGAGAAGTGGCTCTGCCAGGAGTTGCATTGGCATGTCCATACCCACAGTCATATGCACTGCTGCTAGCTGAATGTGACTAATGTCTGCTGGATGACCTCTACTCGTGAGTACTCCCAGGACCATGACCACATGGCCTGCCACATCTGGGTGTGGACACCTCAACCATTGATGGAGCAGTGGAAGTAGTGCCACTATGGGAGCATGATCGGGCACAGCCATGCCAGCTAACATCAGATGATGTGGCTGGCCTACGTCCACATGGATGCTGTCCCCTCCCAGCAGACATTCCTTCACAGACATCACCCTTTCCAACATGTCATTCACCAGATCCATTTAATCAGCAAGACAGTGGAGGCAGTCATGCATGTCAACCTGTGCCACATCTATAACCCTTAGCATTTCCTCAGTGGCCCTATAAGAACATGCCTATGCTTCCATGACAGCCCTAAACATACATCAAGTGTCATGGAAAGACACACTGGAATCAGGTGGAGGTTGGACAGCAGGCCTCCTCTGAGCAGCCCTAACAAACTTTCTGCATGTATCTTGCCCACACTTCGGCTACTGCCAGAGTCAACAGGCACTGAAGCCACAGTAACCACACTTCCATGATCAAGTGTCTCACCATCCACCCGCCCAATATCTGAGGGCTCACTGGAAGAGGTATGTGTAGGCCTACTGGCTGGATCTGATGGAAATACAGGGGATGGCTGAATGTCAAAATTCAACCTCAGTGTCAAATTCAAACTCTGCACCCCCTGACTGTGCCTGTGTTTGGCCACCACCATCAACATCAGAGTCTGCCATTACTCTGGCATGAGGTGATAAGAGTCCTACACTTTCACTGTCAGGATCACCTGTGATAATAAGCAACAAACACAGGAAAGAAATTAATAGCTACTCTACTACAGTTTAATATATGCTAACAAACTAACACTGGTGCCACTATCACAGATGTTACAACAATACGCACATGGTCCTGATACCCACCTCTCACATACGGATAAATGCTTATTTCTGTCAAATGCCCATCTGTACTGAAATAAAAAATGCTTTGCTTACCACGTGCAGATGACTCCACACTTTCTAGGGAGGATGGTCCTGGAAGAAGTTAAGCAACATGTAAGGACACCATCATCACAATAATAATAACACAAGGGGAAAAAAATTTTGGCCTATATATGTCCATTAACAATACATTTAACTAGGACTTGGATGACACGTTGTAAAAGGAAAGCTCACAGACCAATGCATGTTAGGTTCAAGCAAGGCATCTTTTATTGCTTGCAGCAAAGAGACAAAGCATGTAGGTACAAGGTTTGTCTGATTTTCTGGAGATCAGTATGTTATTCTTATACAGTTCTTCTTCACGTCATACAGAAAATGTTACCAAGTCCACTGCTGACGCAGCCGGACACAGTTCTTTGTATGTTACACAGAAAATGTTACTAGATTTACTGCTGACATGGTCATATTATTTTTGTCTTGCAAAAACATTTGAGAAAAACAACCTGTCCTTGGGCTTATTTTAGCCCTCCCTGGTTCTTCAGTTCTTCAATTGTACAGTTCCAATATATGAGTTACATTTTGTCTAGATTCAAGGTACATTTCTAGCTTTGGTACAAATAATGCTGGCTATGGTTAAGCTTTTCAAACATCTATTGTTCCTTTATCAATGCTTCTAGCAGCTGAGTATTTTCACATGGCATAAGCAGAATCAAATGCCTCTTATCAAGTTTCTAATAGCTGCACATGTTTTCAAGGCATAAGCAGAATAAAAGCATCTCTTAAGCAGTTTCTAATAGCTGCACATATTCAACAACATGAACAAAATAAATGCATTAACTCTTTTAAGTCTTTAATGCACTAAGCATACACATTACAATTATGCATTTTCCCAACATTTCCCCCTTTTAATACTTTATTCTACTTTCAGAACAAGCATACACAGTTTTTCTTCCCTTAACCTCTTCCTTTTCAGGATTTGCAGTTAAAGAGTCATTAAGTTTAAGCTTGCAAACGCATTTCAGTCTTTGAGTAATTCTTCGAGTTCAGCATCGTGGTACAAGGTTTCTGAAACTGAAGTGTCTACAATATTCTTAACTAGTCCTTTCATACAGGGGAGGCAGAAGCACCCACACACCATCAATAAGGCTATCCCTGCACAGATGGCAATCAAAATTTTCATCAGGATGCTACCCCAACCCCCGAACCATTTTTGAAAAAAGTCCGTCAGTGGATTTGGTCCTGGTTTGGTCATGGCTGACACCTGCTGAATTACTTCAAGATGGTTGTCTATCTCGTGTCTGTAGTCAGGAATGTAAAAACAGCACTCCTCCTGGATTAAAGTGTATGTACCTCCTTTTGCCACTAGGGTGAAGTCAAGAGCTATGCGATTTTGAAGTTCCACTGTTCTCATGGCAGTCAGTTCATTGGTTACTAATTCTAGGGCGGAAAAGGATGCATTACTCATTATTTCCAGAAGTTTAGACAATTTTCTCAGTTCCCAGATTGATTTCATTGCTCCATATGCTGGTAGTATGCCTGCTCACAATATGACGGTATCACCCAGATGCATATGTGACAGTCCGTTGTTATTCCCAGGGCCTAAGTCATGATGGTATTTCCAGGGTGCATTGATTTGTCCTACTGGATTGACAGGCTTCTTGATTTCTCAGACATTCCGAATTTTCCCTTGAGGTAAAACTGCTGTGTGTCATATGGCCGGAACCAGGTACCCCAAAAAACAGCTATCGGACCAATTTTCGGGTAGCCATTTATATGCTTTTCTTCTGCATATAAAGTAACAATCTTCCACTTTAGTAATAACTTTACTATAAACATACCCTTGTCCTGCATTAAACATTTTTTTGTCGATTATGGACAGTTGTTTATAGAGAACAGTATCATGTTTCACTTCCTCAATTGTCCTATGCATCAGTTCAACAAATGAATCATAGCTCATGTTGCAATAGGATCTGATGTTATTAGATTTAGTGTAGCATCTATAGGGAACTGTTACATTGCAAAAACTCCATCCTACCTTGACTGTGCCATTCTTATAAAAACACACGGTTCCCTTCTGACAAATAGACAAGTGCAATGCTACTTTATCTTTTGAAGTGACATTTGATGTGTTATGTCTTAGGTTTTCCCAGGTCTCATTAGCCCCTAGGGGAACTGAAGTTAGCAGTAACCCCCCATATGCTGTTGGTAGAGCTGTGCAGACCCAGCAATTCGAAACATTAAAGGTTTCAGCATACACATATTTGATTGCCTGATAAGTATTGAAGTTCGGGGGCCATTCTGCACGCTTATTTATTTCTACTTGCATGGCTGAGAAAAGAAATGGCCACAATAAAAAGATTATTATTACCAGTACAGTCAACAGGATGGTCATGTAATACTTCTGTGGAAATGGTTGCTCTGCATTCCTGTTTTCTCCAGTTCTTCCAAGTAGGTGTATTTGGATCTTACTTGATTCTGTCATCTCACTTAGGACATGTGATCTTACTCTCTGCCCTATAGGACCTTTAGCACTGATTATTGCTTCACTGGGTTTGAGACGGATCAGTTCCTATTGATCTGACCCCCCTTTGTAGCCAGACTTTTGTGCTTAAGGTCCCGATGGAGAGGTAAGATCTTTGTCCAACTCAAAGTTTTTCACCAGCTTGTAGCACGTCAGGTGTATCCACGAAGCTCACTCTGCTATCTTGACTGCAGTTGTCGAAAGAAGCACCTGGTAGGGACCTTCCCACCTTGGCGATGCCCAGTTCTTTCACTTTACAATTTTAATCCATACCCAGTCTCCTGGCATCACTGTCACTTCCGATGTTTCGATTTGTTTTTGTCCTGAAACAGAATTAGACTGCAACAGATGTTTAGAATTCAACAACTTTTTCATATATTCAGCTAATGTAAAATCAGCTTCCTGGTCTGATGACATGAGAAGTTTCCACTGGTGTGTATAATAAGCCCTTCCAAACAGCTTTTCAAAAGGAGTCAGTCCTTTTGCTGTGGGGACAGTTGTCATGTTCAACAGTGCCAGGGGTAAACAGTACAACCAAGTTTTTCCTGTCTCAGCTATTAATTTTCTCAATTTGCTTTTTAGTATACCATTATGTCTTTCAACCAGCCCTGCAGACTGCGAATGATATGCACAATGATTTTTAAAGAAATACCAAAATACTTACCCAACTGCTGTATGGTTTGATTTACAAAGTGTGTACCATTGTCACTGTAGATTCTTTCCAGAATGCCAAATCTAGGAATAATTTCCTTAACAAGTACTTTAGCTACTGTAGCTGCATCCGGATTCTTGGTTGGAAAGGCTTCCACCCACCTAGAAAACATATCTATAATGACAAGGCAATACTTTTTGTTCTCACATTTGTTCAATTCTATGAAATCCATACAGATAGTGTGAAACGGATATGGTGGTATGGGAAAATTCCCTTGCTTGGGCTTTATCGCCCCTTGTGCATGATGTTTGTTACAAATCTGACACATTAAACTAAATTTTTTAGAATAATTTGTGAATCTGTATGTTGTAAACACTTGGTTTACTAGCTGTACCATCCCCCCTGTTGAGACATGGCACTGCCCATGGCTCAACAATGTCGCATAGCGAAACAAATTAGAGGGTAGTATCGGTTTTCCCTCTTTAGAGATGTACAGCCCCTTTTCAAGGATTGCTCCTCGCTTCATCCATCACTGTTTTTCAGCTTGCGTAGTAAGTGTCTGCATTGTTTTTAACATATCTAAATTCAAAGTTTCAGAGGGTTGTAATTCCTCGTTTAAAAGAAATACCTCTGTAGCTGCTTGTTTCGCAGCTGTAACAGCTCTCGCATTACCTTTTGAAATCTTATCTTGTTGCTTGGTGTGAGCTGCGCATTTACAAATGGCCACTTTCTGAGGCAACTGAATAGATTCTAAAAGATCGAAAATAAACTGTGCATGATTTATAGGTTTGCCAGTAGATGTTATCATTCCTTGTTTTTTTCCACTGTTGCGCAAACACATGTACAGTGGAGAAAGCATACTGGCTATCAGTAAAAATGTTTACACATTTACCCTTTGCTAAAGTACATGGCCGTGTCAAGGGAATCAATTCTGCTGCTTGTGCAGATAAATTATGTGGTAAGGATTTTGCTTCTATAACCTCGGTATCAGAAACTACTGCATATCCTACTAGGTTCTGTCCTGCAGGACCCCTTCTGCACTAGCCATCCACATAGTATGTCAACTCGGCATCATCCAAGGGGACATCCATGAGATCTTTTCTCGGTAATGTTTTTTGCTCAATCACCTACAGGCAGTGGTGCGGTGTGCCGTCTGCAGGAGTTGGGAGCAGAGTAGAAGGGTTTAAAGTCATACATCATTCAATTGTCATATGAGGTTGGCTCAACAATATGGTCATGCAGGGCAGATGCCTAGCAGGGGATAGATATGCCACCTTTTCTTGTAATAAAATAATTGCGACCGCATGGGGTACCCTCAAAGTGAGAGGGTGTAATAAAACTACTGAGGCTGAAGCCTGTACTGCCATCACTGCTGTGACTACTTCCTGTACACAGTGGGGTAAGGACCGTGCTACTGGGTGCAGTTGTGATGAGTAGTAAGCAACGGGGCGTTGCTTGTCTCCATGCTGTTGTGTTAGTACTGATGTCATATAACCTTGCTTGCAATCTACAGTCTGGAAAAAAACATTTATGGTAGTTTGGCAATCCCAGAACTAGTGAGGACGATATTAATTGCTTCAGTTTACAAAAGGCAGATTCTGCCTCTGGTGTCCATTGTAACAAATCATGTGCTGCCATAGGTGTCTTATATATAAGGTCAGTTAAAGGTGCAGATTCCAAGGGATAGTTGGGAATCCAGCTCTGACAAAAATTAGTCGTACCCAGGAAGGACATCATTTCCTTCTTGGTAGTGGGTTTTGGTGCCTGCAAATTTGTCACTTTTCTGTCCTCATCTAATGTTCTACCTTCTTTAGATATTACATATCCTAGGTACTTAACGTGTTTTTTCCATAGCTGCAGTTTGCCTTTGTTTACTTTATGTCCCTCAGCGGCTAAAAATTGTAGAAGTGCTATGGTATCTTCCCTGCAGTCCTGCAGGGTGGGGGCTGCTAACAAAATGTCATCAATATAAAGTAAAATCTGACTACCTTTCGGTGGGTTGAATTTCACCAAGTTACTTGCCATTTCCTGTGAAAATATCATTGGGCTCTCACAATATCCCTGTAGTAATCACATATATGTGTGTATCTTTTTCCCTGAAATGTAAATGAAAACCAATACTGGCTATCAGGGTGTATCGGTATTGAAAAGAATGCGTTGCTAATATCTACCACAGAGAAATACTTTTGTTGAGGTTTTAAATCATTTAACAGGGTGTGTGGATCTGGCACTATGGGTGCCCTTGGTATTACTGCATCATTTACAGCTTGCAAATCCTTGACCATACTCCATTCCCCACTGGCTTTTTTTTACTGGAAATAAAGGTGTATTACATGGAGAATCAGGAGATTCCACTAGCACCCCTCCCTTAAGTAAAGCTGCTATGATAGGTTCAATTCCTGCCTCTGCATCTTTCCTTAAGGGGTACTGTCTCTTTTGTGGTCTAAATGCTGACTTCGGTGTGATATTAACTGGCCCTGCTGTACAGATAAGTCCTACATCTGATCTTCCTGTTGACCAGAGAGTCTCTGGTATATCTCGCAAGGCATTTTCTTCCTCCTTTAGTAGGAGTGTCCATCAGCTGTCTTCATAAGAATGTAAGTGCACAGCTGGGTTGGTCTGAGTTACCCGATTCAATTTCTGCACTTGTATCCCCTGTCATGACAGCTCCAATTCTGTTTGTTTTTCCCATCTTGTGACTTTCTCTCCTAGGTCTGCCCATTTTATATTTTTATTTTTGGTCAAGCTATCATGTGGTAATCAATTAGATTTATAAAGTATAAAAAAACTCCTGGGGCTGCAAACAGCTGGCCACACTGTTCCCATCTGCATCCCAGTACAAATTACGCAGTACTAATCTATTTGTATGATTCTTAAATAATTCTTTCTCATACTCTTTATCAGGACCTGGTGTGTTACAAAAATACAGGGTGCAATGCATCAGGTGTTGCTGATCAATGTCAAGGGAGGGGGAACTTACTGATGGCCACATTCATCAGTTCCTTAGTCACGGTCCCTGGACCAGTCATAACCAAGTCCTGGCTGTACCAATAAAACATTTCACCCCCCGATTGTACCACAAAGGTGTCAGTTTGTCACTGTACTTCCATACCCTGCATGGTTGGGACTACCGCTATACCAAATAACTGCATAAGGTCCCTGCCCAAGAGATTTACTGGGCACTTTGCAGAAACTACAATTTTACTTCTTTGTGTCAATCCTGAAATTGGATTAGTTATTGTGATACTACGGGAGAGGGGTTTCCCGATACAGCTGTCCATTAGCTGCTTTGACCAGTATATAGTCAAGTGATTCTGAGTTTTCTGGTAATTTGGAGGGGTGTATCAGGGTCCGTGATGCCCCTGAATCACACAAAAATTTGACCTCCCTCCCTTCTACCAAGAGTGTAACTTTTGGTTTCATGTCCACTAAAGAAAGCTCCAAGCTCAATAAAGCTAAGTCTAATATTACATCTTCTACATCGTCATCAACTTTCTGCACTTCCTCTATTTCCCTTTTCACATTCTCTTTTGTCCTTTCTTTGCTAGTCCCGTCTAATGATTCCTGACTATCATATAGTCAGTCCTCACCTTCCTTATCTTCCGTTGTTGCCTTCTTATTTTTCCTGCAATCCTTTGCCAAATGTCCCTTTTTACCATATTTAAAACATTCTCCCCTTTTCTTACGCCCTTCAAAGTCCTCTGATCATTGATCAGACTGTTTGTTTCCCTGTGCATTTTTCTTGCCCTTTTTCCCAGACTGTACTATATAAACTTCTGCTCCTTCTTCTACAGAAAATACTTGAGCTTTCTTTTTCTTTTTGCTATTAAAATGCCTTTCGGCATGCCTAGCATATTCAAGTGCTCTTACGATGGTCTACCATGTGTTTTGTAATGAAGCTTGTTATAGGTGTACTACTGCCTTTTAAGAATGCATTCTTTAACTGCTGTTCATATGGGGAATCTTGTGTTTGATCTTCAGGAATTTGCATTCCACAGTGGTTATTAAAACATTCTAGTAATCTAGCATAGTATCAGTCAACTGTTTCACCTTCTTGCTGGATGCACCGATTAATGCATGTCCAGTCTGCCCTAGGCTTCCATTTCTCAGAGATGCGGTCTGTAAGACTTTTTACTCTAGTGTCTAACTCTGCGCTGCTATGTGGGAGGGGTCTTTGTGCAGCGTCACGGGGATTCCAGTTGCCACAAATCATGTACCAATCTGGCCCTACAATCTGTCAAACTACTTTTTCTATTTCTTCCCCATTTAAGTTATAACTTAACCTCATTCCTTGTAAATCTTCTGAGAATTTTCTAAAATTAATCTTTGGATGGGGAATTCCCTCAGTGGCTTTCTGGATATCTTCCAGAGTCCAAGGTCTATATACTAAGATAGTCAGGTCCTGATTATCCTGACATGCCTGAGGATTGGGCACTTCTATAAGTGGACATATCTCCTCTTCTTCTCCTGTAGGTTGTGTGTTTTTAACTATTTGCCATAACTCAATACCTTCATCTGGATTGTTTGTTCTTGTTCGAGACCTGGTCTCAATGGGGTCTCTGATTTTAGTTAGCTTCAATTTTACAATGTCCCTGTCTCCAGTGACCACAGGATATAGTGGGGGTGGACTAAATTGTCCACTTGCTTCATATTCTGGTAAGGGAGGAGGAGGTGCTGATGCTATTACTAGATTATTATCCTCCCTGTCTAAAAACATCGCTTTTGAGTCTTTATTCTTTTGGTCCCTACGGTTTACTTCCTCCAGCCACATGTGTGCCTGAGCAATTCCTAACCGTCATTGTTTTTTTACCTGACCCTTAGAATCATTTTTAAGTTGTTTGATAAGTTTAATAAGTGAAGATTTTTCTAATTTTTTGTCAAACTCATACTTGATAACCCATTTCAAAAATATCTAATATTGTTGGTGCGCTGGGACTGCATATATTTCGTGTCTTCTGTTAATGGCAGGTTTTGGGGTGTTTTCGTGCAATTATTACCCATTTTAATTGTTATGTAACTTTACCTTAAGTTCCTTAGTTTTAACGTGTACCACGGATTTTGTTATAGTCTCTTCAGAATGACTACCTAAAGTCTACTATTCTATTTCAGCCGATCTATGACAAGTACTTTTCCTATCCCTGACTGTAAGAAAAATACAACCTGACAAAAAACAGTACACATCCAGTCCCTGATCTTGAAACAGAAAAAAGTAGATTTACCTTACCTGAACCCACGTGATTGATCGCTGATTCACTGGAAACCCATCCTTCAGTCACAGATCAGAAAGTGGCTGGCCTCTTTTGACGACAATTCAGTAGGAGGACTTTACATATAAGAAGAACCGATTTGGTTTCTTCCCCGTACAGTTTCAGCCACCTGGCCTGTCTGATCCGAGGTGAAGGACCAATCTGTAAAAGGAAAACTCACAGACCAATGCACGTTAGGTTCAAGCAAGGCATCCTTTATTACTTGCAGCAAGGAGACAAAGCATGTAGGTACAAGGTTTGTCTGATTTTCTGGAGATCAGTATGTTATTCTTATACAGTTCTTCTTCACGTCATACAGAAAATGTTACCAAGTCCACTGCTGACGCAGCCGGACACAGTTCTTTGTATGTTACACAGAAAATGCTACTAGATTTACTGCTGACATGGTCAGATTATTGCTGTCTTGCAAAAACATTTGAGAAAAACAACCTTTCCTTGGGCTTATTTTAGCCCTCCGTGGTTCTTCAATTGTACAGTTCCAGTATATGTGTTACATTTTGTCTAGATTCAAGGTACATTTCTAGCTTTGGTACAAGTAATGCTGACTATGGTTAAGCTTTTCAAACATCTATTGTTCTTTTATAAATGCTTCTAACAGCTGAGTATTTTCACATGGCATAATCAGAATCAAATGTCTCTTATCAAGTTTCTAATAGCTGCACATGTTTTCAAGGCATAAGCAGAATAAAAGTGTCTCTTAAGCAGTTTCTAATAGCTGCACATATTCAACAACATGAACAGAATAAATGTATTAACCCTTTTAAGTCTTTAATGCACTAAGCATGCACATTGCAATTATACATTTTCCCAACACACGTCTACCCCAAGCCCATGGGTAATGAACCAGAATGTGCTGTTAACTGTATCAATCTATAAATAGTTCCCTCCAAAAAAATTGTTAAACTAACTTAACTGTTGCTTTCAATATTTTACTATACAAGAAATATTTAAAAATTGACATATGCAAGCCTGCCTGGAAGCTCCCCCTGGGACATACTTGTCCTCACTGAAACAGCAGCACCAACATCAATCACATGCTGTTGTACACTTTCCACTGAGCTCTCTGGATCCCTGACAGTGGACAGGAAGTCTTCATTTGGTGTCAGTGGTGGCTGTGTAGCAGACTCCCCCAGTAGCCAGCTGTCCATGGGCTACTATAGCTGCTCTTCTCCGGGCCAATGAAATCATGTCAGTGGCCCTGTGGTGCATCTGATCATATGTCCTGCTTTGTCTCCAACACCATTGACATCATTCACTATCTGGTTCCAAATTTACATTCTTCTAGACATATCCCACATCCTCTCTCAGGCAGAAAGGCACCATATAGGTGAAAGGCTTGGATGATCACATCGTTCTCTGAGTTACTGAAGGGGGTTTGTGAAGACTGAGACACTTGGTTGGCATAGTCCTAGATGACATAAAACACAAAAGGAGGATACTACACATAAATATCACGTAAATAAAAGTCCTGCTTAGATATAACACATATTTTTAGTTTTTTCAATATTACCCACTGGAGAAACAAAAAGAAAATCAGTTATTCAAATATAAAAAAGGGTTATATGGTTCTAACATATCATAGTCACACACAAACTAAGGTTTGATCTGAAACAAGGACTTACAATAGCAAAGTAAACCACTGTAAAAACATTTTTCGGTTGTGGCAACATAGAAATGGAACTTGGCTCCCCCACCCCAAAAACAACAGGCAAATGACATTAAGTATCAAACAAAGAATAACACATTGGTAAATTGTTATAAGTGCTTTCAAACAAACAGTCCCTAAAACATGTACACATTTACCACAGAGCAATCAAATTATGTAAGCGCCAGTCACCTCTCCCTGTGCCCAGCTCTCCACAAGAGGTGTCTATGGGCCATCCTAAAAGGCTAACAGCTCTGTGTCATGGATAGTATGGAACATTTATATTTTACTAAAATAACACAGAAGAGTTTAAAGAGAAACAGTTGTAACAGTAACACTTGTGATGAAAGTTAATAAGGCTGTGTATCTGAGACAGTAAAATGCCCTGACAAAATGTAGATGCCATCATACTACGATGTGCATACTAATAACAGTATAACAGTTGCATTTGCTAATGTACTGTATATATATATATATATATATATATATATATATATATATATATATATACATTTCCTTGTTACATGTGAGCAAATCCAGTATATAATTGAAAAATTCAATCACACCTTATCAAGGTCAGTAGTCTTCTGTGCAGATAAATCCAAAGTAATAGCAATCTTCTTCTGTGTTATCCACATGCACAACGTTCCTCGCCTTCAGATTCCCTAGTTACACACTTCCCAGCTACACACTTCCCTTATTATAGTGTAGATTCAGTTCTGTGAGCTTGCTGAAGATGCAAATGAGATGTGAACTCATTAGAATTGCTGAATCCCAAGTACTTGGTTCTGTGTAGCAGGTGTAAAAATCGTGCAGACACTCCCTCAGTGTTTATTGCTAATGGAGTGCAGCTGTGAATGATTACTGGAATAGAGAAGGAAAATACAACAGCAATTCAGATTCCCTTATCTCCAGTGGGTGTGTCAGCCAGGTTACACTTGCTAAGTGTAGAAGTAATTATATCAAGGTTTTAAATGAAAGAGAACAACATACAGTTTTCAGTTTCTGTTCATTAATATCCAACCTCCCCTGACTTTGTTGAAAACTGTATATTTTTGTCATTTAATATTCTCATACATCTTAAGGACAATGATACAAAATTCCTTACAGACTGCATGTCTCAGATTACTGCTCAGATAAGAGAAGAATGAACATCACAAAAAAGAAGACAGAGCTGAATTGCTGCAAACAATAGTCATGAAGTTTTGTGATCATTCATTATACTACATTGGAAATTAACACATATACAACAAACTCAGAACTGTACACATGCCATATGTCTTGTTAATACTGTAGATGATTTGGGACTTGATTGTATGTACAATGATATTCATTTGTACTGTAAAGCTGTTCCTGTGGCAAAGAGGGATAAGACACTCTTAATGTGCTTTGTAGGCTGAGAGTTCAAATCCAGAGTTGTGTGAAAGTTTTTCACATATACTAGCATTTATTTTGTAACACTGTTCAGTCTTTTCTTTTTCTTTCTTTCTTTTTTTTTTAAATGCCATTTGCATGGCTCCCAGTGTATAGCAAACACAGGAAAATGGACAAATACCATAAATGTCATGTAATGTACTTCTATGATAAACAATACATAAACTACACCTGTGTATAGCACATCTATAAATACAGTGATTCCACAAAGTATATGCTATTTGTAGCTCAGTCTTCAAGTCCAACATGTGTCCTTTAAGGATGAAACATAAACAATGTTCACAAAGATAAAACAAGCTCAGCATTGTCTGTCACATTTGCACATCATGCATTGTCATGCAAACCTGGAGTAATAGACCACACATGAAGAAGACAAAACCCCTGCACAAAGGATGCAGACATTCTTGATTTCAAAAATGATAAATTGTTTCATCTTTTGCTTTCCATCTTGCAAACCTGCTAAGTGGTATTGTGTGGTGGTTACCAGCCCTCCACCAACAACTGCAGGTCCAGAACACCTGCAGACAACAAGCAGACAGTAGACAATTTCAAAACAGATACATTGCAGCCTCTATTTTTTGCTGCTCTGTAAACACAGTAAGCAGTGTTGCTTGGTGGTTAACATACATACTCAATGAATATGAAAATATACAGTGGTTTCTTAAATGCTCCTGTGGCAGCAGATGAAAGTGTAGGTCTGCAATAGAAGTGAGCTTGGGTTCTAATGTAGCACACTCCCAATTTTATTAATACTTGTCCACTCATGTTTAAACAAAACAACTCAAACATAATTATAAATAATACTAAGCATGTTTAGCAGAGGATGTCATATGAATTATGTTTGTGACTGAGGGTATACTGAATATTATGTGTCTGTAATTATATTCTCTTCTCTTGCGTTGGATTGCTTTCAATCCTCGATGATAGTCATACACATATTAATGTATAAACCAGGACCTTATCAGGTCACACACATACTTGGTGAACCCCTCAGTTGGTCGTGTGTGTGTGTGTGTGTGTGTGTGTGTGTGTGTGTGTGTATATATATATATATATATATATATATATATATTTATAGGTTTACTATCATAATGCCAAGTACCGTTTAGACAGAGATGGGAATGTCGAACAACAGTTGGATGATCCCCATTTCATTTAACATGCCCAAGTGCAAGTGTTCAGATTTGAGAATGCCACAGTGCATTTGCACACCTGTCTTTGGCATTCTGAATACAGAGAATACAGATTGCTGTAGCGTGGGTTCGGAAAATTACCTTTTTCCCCACTGTAGTGCGATTTCGGAGTTGGAATATATTATTTGCTGGGGGTGTGGGGGTGCAGCCCCCCTGCAAAAAGATGACTATGACATTATGCAGTATGCACTAGGGACTTGCTTAAGAAAATGTTGAAAGTGCGAATTTGAAGATGTTGGTGTGTGAACTTCAACATTCTGTCCTACTTGATATTCTGAACTTCACACATCTGATTCACATATGTGGATGGATTTTGTTTTGCACCTCGACAAAAAGTGGGGTATAGAGGAGTCCAGAATCTTTACCTTGTAAAGTGCCACAGCCAAAGGCTGCTGCAGGGGAACTATGCCAGCTCCAAGTACAAGTCTGAGGCATAGAATAGTCTGGCCAAGGCTGTCTCCAGTGTGACTGGCATTCCACATACTGGATAACAGTACAGGCATCACTATAATGCCCTCAAAAGGCACAAGCGGGATATGCACAACCAGTGGTTGGATGAGCTTAGGGCAGCTGATATCTCACATTTGTGCAACTATGCAGATAAAGAGAATCTCTAATAGATAAAAAGTTGCATGCAGCCAAGACTGGCATGCATACAGCTCATCTCTTTCTCTCCTTTTCCTTCCACAGTTAATCAGAACATCCTGGCAAACAGGGAAGCCCAAATGCATCTAGTGAGACTGAGGGAACCAAGGGATGTGTATGCAGCACAACATAACTATTATTTTAGCTAAAGTATTGCTATTTTGTACAGTAGTAACAAAGTAAGCATGCATATCCTAACTGTAAAATCAAGCATGCATGCTTCAGTCTATAGCACAAGCTAGCTGTAGGAAACAAGTCTAACACTGTAGTCAGACATTGTGGGTTCAAATAACACAAGTAACACATGCATAGTAAAATCCTTTAAAACTATTAGACTAATTTAATTTCAACAAAAGTGGTATAAATGCCCTGCTGTTAACTTAATATCTGTATAATTGGACAAAGCATATAGGCAATATCTGCACATTGCAAGGACTACATTGAGTAATCATAACTTATAGTTTGTAGTTGTTAAGAAGTACACTTAAATGTAAAAGTAGAGATAAAATATTTTATTATTGTGATAATGCATTGTATGTACAACATGATGGTACTAATTATATCTTTTTTTTTCTCTTACCAAAACCATTATTTCTCTTTTTTTTTTTCTATGTGTCATCAAATCATTTTCGATGGCATCCATTTCTGACAACCCACAAAAGGCTTTACAGCACAGGGAGGTACATCAACCTCCGTGGCTCAGTCTACCTCCACTAAACTGGCCCCAGCACCAATCCCCAGCACATATGGGACCCAACATGGCAATACTGCCTCTGCTGCCCCTGGACTATCTTGGCCCTCCACATCAGGTAGCACCACCCTGGAAGCTGGTGCTGTGGTACCCAATGGAGTAGTCACATGGGGTGGGGATTTTATCACCCACCAGTTGATAAAAGGGTTGGTGCATAAGGTCATGCACAGCACCATCGGTGCACTCTTACACTGGCTGGAGAGACTGCTTTAACGTATGGTCCATAGGAGAATATGTAAAGCACTTCAACAGCTAGTAGAGTAAGGGGACAGTTATGATAGTTCTGCAGGTGAAGAATATATTCTCACTGTCCTCTTGTTTGATGGGCATGGGCATCTGTTGTCCCCTCATTACTCCAATCATGATGTCCCACAAACTGTGTCCCTCACTCTCCCTGCATCTTGTCTTGTTTGTTTGCATCTGCTTCCTCACCTACCCTACTTATCTGACCCAGATCAATTAGAGGGAAAAGTTGTGGATAGCAATTAATAAAGAGCTGGAGGACTTTATCTGGGAGGGGAAGATGGCAACTGCCAAGTGGGACAAGCTGATTGCTCCAACAGAACAGGGCAGATTGGGATTATCCAATTTGAAGGGGTATTTCAGAGCTACACAATTAAGGCTCCTATACATAGCATAAGCAGAAAACTATAATTCAAAGTGGAAAGGGATAATGTTGAAACATGGGGGAAGCTCAAGAAACAAGGAGAGACTGGGATTTTGAATGCGGGCCTTCAAGGAAAATAACAATAATCATACAGAATATTATATCCAGAAAGTATTCTAAGAAGTAAGCAAACATGGGAATGGCAAAATGAGATTCTGCTGATAGGGATTACTGCAATTAGAAATATAGACAATAGGCAAGAGGGGACTGGAATTTATTGGAGAAAACTGGCAAAGGAACCAAGGTATTGGGAGCAAATAACTAGAAAGGGAAAGGTAATAGAATGGGAAGAGGCCAAGAATTTATTTGGACTGCAGGTTAGAGATTGCCTTCCCTATCAAGGTCTGATATCAGAGTATAAGCAAAGAGAAAGGAATAGGGGTGTCTAAATGAAGGCTAAGCACTGCTATTGTTTTAGCAAAATCTAGAACAGAAGCTTCCATTTAAAAAGAATAATTAGTAGGGAATATAAAATATACTGCATGATGACTATACAAATCAATCAGTGGAGGTTAGAAGGGATTGGGAAGAGATACTGATAAACAATTCACAAAGAAATAATGGAAATTGAAGTATATATGTATGTCTCCCAAATATGCAACACAGTCTAGAAGATTTAGAATTTTTGCTTGGAAATGTTTACATAAATACCTTTATACCCCAAGTAGAATCCAGAGAATTTTTCCTTAGGTAGACAGCAAGTGTTGGAGGTGTGATGGGGAAGAAAGAGGTACTTTGGAACATATTTTCTGGGAGTGCAGTGGGTTGGCAGAAATGCTGGGTGGGCTGATTGGTGTGATGAAGGAGATTGTTTTTCAAAGCTATGATACAGAATCAGAATTGCCTAGACATATTATGGCCTTGCAGAGTCTAATTATGGTGGCTGCCAAAAAAGCAATTACTAGAAAATGGAAATCAAAGTCTAAACCAATTACATTAGAAGTAGTGAATATAGTAACAGAGATAAAACAACTGGGATTGAGATCTTTAGAAAAGGGTTGGAGCAAACTACATAGGAAAAAATGGGAATTGTGGGAACAATACATACAAGGGAGGAATGAGGTTTAAAAGGTGGCAGGACTTAATTGAGCTATGTAACATTTGACTGAAAATGATTGGGTAGATTACAAGTGATGTATAATGTTTGCAACTGGGAGGGTGTCAGCATTTTTTGTGATGTAAAATGTTAAGATTGTGTTGGTATGGTTTGTTTTCATTGATATAAATGTATTGCTTATGTCAGAAATGATGGTTTAATAAAGATGTTTTTGTTTAAAAAGGGACAGGACTGCAATAATTTATGTAATATTGCTTAGGTTGTATGATATATAGCAGTATACGTGAAGTATGATTTTAAAGTTAATTTGTTAACACAGCTTGATTATTTTTGTATAAATTTGGTTCAATTGGTTATACAACATGATTGTGTTGTTGTCATCCCTATTTGTTGAGGTGACAGTCCATATTCAGCTAATATTCTGCACATATTTTACACTCTTGAAGAACTGGCTAGCTATTGTTCTTTCCTATCTCCCTTCTGCACATTCCCATATTGCTTTCCATTTGTTCTTCCCCCATTCTTGCCCTTTCAGCATTTTCCTATCTACCCCATTTTCACACCTTTAATCTGGTCAAAAATAGAATCAAATAAAATGTTCCACCACTCAGATAAATCTGTATTACTAAACAAGTAAAACAAAAAAAAGCATAAAGCAGCACCAAGACACTAAAAATGTAACACAATCTACTTTATTTCACATTGCAACATGAAATAAAGCATATTTGTTACATTTTGAGTGTTGTGGTGCCATTTTGCACACACAAAAAATAGACTCACATACCACCCACATAAGTGAAAAAAAAACAATGAAGACCTTATTTTTTTTGTTCTCTGTATTTGTGCAGAGTTTGGCATTGCACACCAATGCTGAGTGACAGTGAACGGTTCTTTAATGGTGCTGTTACCCCTGTGCAATGCAGCTTAAACATGCTGCACAGAGGTAACACACAGTGAATGTAGAATAAAGAATAATTTCATTGCATTACATATACATATTTAATACTATTAGATACACCTGGATTTGAGCCCTTTATCATCTGGGCTTCAAAAGAAATATGCAAATGCATTTACACCTGCTGCTACAAAGTCAGATAGGTAGCAGGTGTGTTTCTTACTCAGAGTACTATCCACACTGACTGCCATGCCTCTTCACTTAACATGATTGCACAAATGTAAGCAAACCAACAGAACTCTCATAATTTTAGCAGTGGGGCAGAGGCTCATGGTTGTCCGCTGCTTAACTTAAGTGCAAATGGGAAAAGCAGGGTATATGTGTATCTCGCATGGGCAAACACTTTGCCATCCATCTCATAAATCAGTTGCTCAGCTGTGTGCTATGGAAAGTGCTCATTAGCATGTATTACTTATGCTTACTGCCCAGTTAGTCATATGTTACTTGCACCCATGCACTTGAATCTTGGTCTCTCAGTACTTGTTCCCAAATACATCAACTGCAGTGCATAAATAAATAAAAAATGGTTTTGTTATATATCATGTACATCTTTATACTGACAATACCCATTCAGATTTTCCAGTAGTTGTAGTAATGTGGACAGCTGTTTGCATATAGTTTGCAAAATTGTCTTTTTAAGGTATACCTACACATTGGAAACACAACAGCAAATGCTACACTTTGTACACTCATCAATTTTGTTACATCAGATCTTTAATATCTTGACAGTTGTACATGGCTAGCCACCCATTTCAGACAGCCCTCCCAATATCTTCTCTTAAACATCCATTGCAGATGTCATCCACTATAAACTCCCCTTCAGCATTGTAAAAGGCAGATGTGTGCCATGGCACTTGTGTTAAGTAATGAGCTTTCTAGTCAGTGTACTTAAGTAGGGGTTCTAATTTCAATGCACTCAAGTGGTGTGTTTGCGTCTGTCTAGTCAGAAGTTCATAACTGTATCCCGCAGTCATCAATGCAGTCCAAAGCGTACCAGTATTTTGACAGTTGTACATGCCTACACATCCATTTCATAATGACCTACCAACATCTTCTCTCAAACATCTAGTGCTGATGCCATCCAATATGAATTCTCCTGTAGTATTACAAAAGTCAGACTTATGCTATAGTGATTGCATTAAGTACTCTGCTGTGTAATTAGGTAGGCAGGGGTGCTATTCTCACTGTGGTCATTTGATGTGTGTGTGTGTGTGTGTGTGTGTGTGTGTGTGTGTGTGTGTGTGTGTGTGTGTGTGTGTGTGTGTGTGTGTGTGTGTGTGTGCATGCGCATTCCCTTGGTTTACATTCAAAAGCATGTTTTACACCAGCATGTCAGACACTGCCATTACCATGTTCTTCTCACCAGACACTACTGATGCCATCAGCTATAAAGTGCTGTCGGACACTACAACAGACAGACTTATGTTGTGGTGCTTGTGTTAAATGTCGAGTTCTCTAGTGGGTGTACGTAGGTAGCAGTTCTGTTCCTACTGCAGTCAGCTGGTATGTGTGGGTATGGGTGTATGTTCAGTTGGTTGACATTCAAGAGACCACTTTACACCAGCATGTGGGAGACTGCTATTTATACCAACATGTGGAAGACTGTATTATCATTTTCTTCTAGACACTGCTAATGTCATCAGCTATAAAGTGTTTTTGGACATTGCAAAATTAAGACTTGTTCCATGGGTCTTGCGTTAAGTACTGTACTGTGTAAATGAGTAGGTAGGGGTTCTATTGTCTACAAAAACACAATGCAACTCCTTCTGACATTCTCTGTACTTCTCCATCAACACTCTTGGAGCAAACATCACATCTATAGCACTCAATTGATGTGTGTGTTCTGCTGACATTCAAAAGAGCATTTTACACCAGCATCTCAGACACTGCAATTAACATTTTCTTCTCACCATACACTACTGATGTCATCAGCTATAAAGTGTTGTCATGCACTATTAAAGGCAGGCTTGTTCCATGGTGGTTGCATTAAGTACTGTGCTTTGTAAATAGGTTGTCATTCTATTCTCACTACAGTCAACCATGTGTGCAGCCAACAAACATTATGGTGACAATTTTAGTATGATATGTGAGCCCACAGTTATGTGAAGCTCTACTCCAAACATCTCCTTGTAGCATACAATGATGATGTTATCATGTGTAACATGCACTCTGACAGTACTCAAAACAAAACCTGGGCTGTGGCAGTAACCTGAACTACTGTGTTTACAAACTACTTTATCTACATATATAGGGGTTCTAATCTGACAGTAGTAGACTTGCGTGTCTGGACATACACCTATCACTTTTGAGGCAATTTTACTCAGGGATGTGACTCCATATCCATGTCCTACTCTCCTCCCAACATTTTCTCCTCAGCATACAATTATGCTATCATACTCCATAAACAGCAATGTGACAGTGTTACAGTCAGACATATGTGGTGTTGCTACTGTGACACTGCATAGCATTCATATTCTATACCTACGCATGTATACTGTTCAAATCAGGCCCAGTCTACTGCTGTGTGTGCAGTTAGTGGTACATTATGGTCATTGTATAATCTTTGGAAACACTCATTTCACTACCATTTGAGGAACTTTTCATGTAGCCCCATGCATCCACCACCCTCCTTTTTCCTCTGCCCACATGGCATACTTCATGCAGAAGAGTGGAGGATGTCCTCATGTCAAATATGCATACATACATCATGAAGCAAAGTCCTTCCATGAGTCTTTGCAAGCCATCTGAAGACCATCGCATTTGTGATTGCTAAGTCTGTCACGGTATAGTGCACATGTCCCATATGGACAGTGGCAGGATGTAATGCAATCAAACAATTATACACATATGCACAATAGGATTTCTATGTTCCATACTATAGATATAGGGATATTTTTTACAGGGTATAATAATGGCTGGAATTTCTTGTGATATAGACAATTAGCCTAATAATATCCCATGATCCTATAAATAGTTGATGTACAGTATGGCTACAAAGAGTCTTACAATCATTGAATACAAGTGTAGTATTGGTATAACACATACAGTAGTGACACACACAAAGGAGTGATGCGACAGACATGAAGACATGGTAGATGAAGGAAACTCATTGGAGGGAGGAGTTCCATTATGAACGCAAATGCATAAGATAATTACAGCACTAACAACACACTCCTGTGGGTGTGCCAAGTGGTATGTACACTTGGCAGCTAGCCAGGACTGCTCATTATTTCTATTACAGGTATAACAGTGTCCTCCAAACATCTACGGCAGGTGTTGCATTTTGAGGGAGGAGTGATTGATTTCCCCCAGAGATTGCTCATAATAGTTGTACAAATGTGTTCATGCAGAATCATCTGTGATCACTCACAAGCACATATTTTATGTGGAACACATGGGATTACTGTGGTGTTATTCTGATATTGCCCCTGATTTTGTGTGCTTCAGTCTACTATTTTCCATGTGCTTGTTACTATTTGTCCCACTTGTTTGACACCTATGCTCACATTACATTCATATTCAGGCAACTCATTTTGCACAGCTTCACAATGTGCACCTAACTCCTATTGCATATACCATCCCTGATATATGTTGTGTCCACTGTTCATGTCAAGATGCTTATGTCACAAATTAACTGCTCCACTGTTATGTCACTTGTGTGACAGTCACGTAATATACAAAACTGTGCAATCTGTACTGTATCATGTCACTATGTGAATAGTGTTCATGCCACCACTATCTTTATTGACATGCCCTGATGTGCAGTACATTACCATATTTCACCTCTCCTCTTCCTCTGTGTTCATTCCTACAATTAATCTGTGTGTCCCTTTTCAACATACACACTTCACCTGACTATTTACTTATAATGCTGTCTATGTACCTCTACTGATCATTGACACAACATTTGTTCAGTATGCCTGACACAGGTTTCCACAATACTCTGCACTATGTACACTTTCATGTAATGTGCTGGAAATATATACATTGCTTTATTAATAACCCTGGTAATCACGGTGGCATTCCACACAATCTTGCAGGCCAACCTTGCCTGTAGGTAAACAGGTTTACATGACTGCTGATGTTGATGTTGCTATAAAAGTTTGCCACACAAAACCATGTTTGTTTACATTTAAAAGCAGTGCGCAGCATGCATATGCAATTAACACTGCTACTCACCACTCAAAAATGTAAACTCCATGTAGGTTTTGCACTAAGCCTACACAGAGTTTATTGAATCCTCAGATTTTTACACCAGCTATTTGCACAGGACAGACCCTCTTAGAAGATCTTGAATCCTCAGGTGAGTTTATGACGCCCGCTAAAGAGTAGTATGCCATGTCACTTTTAGGCTTATTTGGGAGTTATACTTTCTTTTAAAACTTAGGGAAATTTTTAATGCAATAATTGTACTAACAAAGTCATCATCTTCTTTCGGCTGTTCCCGTTAGGGGTCGCCACAGCAGATCACCTGTTTCCATTTCCTCCTGTCTGCTGCATCTTGCTCTGTCACACCAACCACCTACATGTCCTCTCTCACCACATCCATAAACCTTATCTTAGGCCTTCCTCTTTTCCTGTTACCTGGTAGCTTCATCCTTAGCATCTTTTTCCCAATATACTCAACATCCCTCCTCAGCACATGTCCAAATCAACGTAATCTTGCCTCTCTGGCTTTGTCTCCAAACCTTCCAACCTGGGCTGACCCTCTAATATACTTATTCCTAATCCTGTCAACCCTCATCACACCCAGCGCAAATCTTAACATCTTTAACTCTGCTACATCCAGCTCTAACTCCTGCCTTTTTGTCAGTGCCACTGTCTCCAACCCATATAACATAGCTGGGCTACCCTCTTGTAGACCTTCCCTTTCACTCTTACAGGTACTCATCTGTCACAAATCACTCCTGACACTCTTCTCCACCCACTCCATCCTGCCTGTACTCTCTTCTTCACCTCTCTTCCACACTCACCGTTACTCTGAACTGTTGATCCCAAGTATTTAAACTCATCCACCTTCGCCACCTCTACTCCTTGCATCCTCACCATTCCTCTATCCTCCCTCTCATTCACGCACATATAGTCTGTCTTAGTCCTGCTGACCTTCACTCCTTTTCTCTCTAGAGCATATCTCCATCTCTCCAGGGTCTCCTCCACCTGTTCCCTACTCTCACTACAGATCACAATGTCATCTGCAAACATCATAGTCCATGGGAACTCCTGTCTGATCTCGTCTGTCAACCTGTCCATCACCATTGCAAATAAGAAAGGGCTCAGAGCTGATCCTTGATGTAACCCCACCTCCACCTTAAACGCATCCGTCACTCCCACCGCAGACCTCACCGCTGTCACACTACCCTCGTACATATCCTGTACCACTCTTACATACTTCTCTGACACTCCTGACTTCCTCATACAATACCACAACTCCCCTCTAGGCACCCTATCATATGCTTTCTCCATGTCTACAAAAACACAATGCAACTCCTTCTGACATTCTCTGTACTTCTCCATCAACACTCTCAGAGCAAACATCACATCTATAGTGCTCTTTCCCAGCATGAAACCATATTGCTGTTCACTAATCATCACATCCCTTCTTAACCTAGCTTCCACTACTCTTTCCCATAACTTCATGCTTCTAACAAAGTATTTAACCATAAAAATCTTCTGAGGATGAAAACTTTTTTTTTTATTTTAAAACAATGGTATTTATTATTTTAGGTAAGAAAACATGGGAAAACTGAGTTACCTGACAGCCAGATTTCTGTCAATGTCATCTCAACAACAGCTGTCAGGGCAGGGCAAAGGGGTGGCTGCTGCAAGAAGAAACAGTTAGGGGGCACAACTGGCAATACAAATAGGGCAGACCTTCAGTACTAGCAATGTACTGCCAGCATTCATTGAGTATCAGCATGCTGGGATTCAGTCACTTAAACTGCCATGGCTGTTTAAATGCATGAATTTCTGGTGTGTCAGTCCTCAGTAGCATTGCTACACTTACAATTTCAATCAGTATATATATTTTTTTTCTTTTTTTGCTTCTCATGTACAGATGTAATTCTTTTTCCTTTTTTGATATTCAGTCTGAGGCCACTGCCCAGAATGCCAATTTAGTTAGCAACTGTTCTGATTAGGGGTTCATGTTATATTTCTTTATCAGATATGATCTAGATATGTAAGTTCGGTCAGGGTATTTGTATACATAGACCAGTGTCATGGTGTTGAGACGGGAGCAAAGGGAGTCTAATCTCACCCATCAGCTGGAGAGAATTGGGTTAATTCATCAGGAAAAAAGGTAAGGCAAAGATTACACAAAACTGCAGTCAAACACCTGCAGACGCTAGTAAATCTAATTAGAAAAATAAAGTATTGCAAATACAGAAATAATGCTACAGCACATGTAAACAGCTGACAGCAGAAATGAATGAGATGCACAAGCAAATCCAGGCCAACATTCAAATGGATTCATGGGCAGAAGGAAAATTTATGTCATACTTAGTCCAGTATTATGACTGAGCTACAGTTGAATTTGACAGGGGATTTCCACTTCATCAAGGTATTTGAATAGGTCCCATGCAGAAAGCTCACAGGAAAACTAGAGAGGCTGTGGGTAGAGCCAAGACTAAGGAACTTGAGAGCTGGATGGTTGATGGACAGGACACAGAGGGCTATGGCGAGAGGGAGGAACAATGTCAGAGATCATGGTAGTGATTAGTGCAGTACGTCAGGACTCTGTTCTAGGTCCAGTACTCACAGTGTTTGCGTCAGATACACCTGAGGGACCTCAGAACACAATCAGTGTGCTTGCTGAAGGTGCAGAGGAGAAAGAGGGAAAGTCTGGAGAAGGATGTGGAAAGGCTGAAGACATTCACATAAAAGTAATTGAGATTACACTGCAAACAAAAGCAGTTCTTCTCTGAGACCACATCGATCCTCGAAGAAGTGCTAGCTGGGAAGATTAAAACCAATGAGAACAGAAGAGGAAATGTATATGGGAATGTTAATCACAGCTAGTATGAACTAGCAAAAACAGAGTGCTTGGATAGTGGCAGCAGTAATCACAGTTAGACTGTACCAACAGAAACAGAGTGCAAGGATAGTGGCAGCAGTAATCACAGTTAGACTGTACCAACAGAAACAGAGTGTGAGGATAGTGGCAGCAGTAATCACAGTTAGACTGTGCCAACAGAAACAGAGTGTGAGGATAGTGGCAGCAGTAATCACAGTTAGACTGTGCCAACAGAAACAGAGTGTGAGGATAGTGGCAGCAGTAATCACAGTTAAACTGTACAACACAGACAGAGTGTAAGGATAGTGGCAGCGGTAATCACAGTTAGACTGTACCAAAAGAAACAGAGTGCAAGAACAGTGGCAGCATTAATCACAGTTAGACTGTACCATCAGAAACAGACTGTGAGGATAGTGGCAGCAGTAATCACATCCAGACTGTAGCAGCAGAAACAGTGTGTGAGGATAGTGGCAGCAGAGACCAAAATTCTGGATTGTACCCTCAGAGTATCTCTTCCAGAAGCACAGAAGTAATGCTTTCACTTTGCAAGGCCCAGTGGTTTTGGAAGCTTTATAGGGAAAGGGATCAGACCACAGGAATGAATCCTTGCAAAGATCCATGGGATGGATGGAATGGGATATAACTGCAGGCTAGAGAAGCTACAGGTGGTCTCACCTGAGAACAGATTAGATGAGAAAGACATGATACTGGTGCACAAGGCCAGGTCTGGGTGATATGAAGGGTCACCTTGCATTGGAAGGATTGACAGGGATTTAGGTGGGGGAATTCAAGCAGAAGACTGCAGGAACTATCTACTCTCTGGATCTCCTAAAGTGCTTTTTCATAGAGAGGGTTGCAAGCACATGGAATCCACTACCAGAACGGATGGTGGAGAGAGAGAAACTATACAGAGGTTCAATGGGGCATGGGACAAATAAAAATGGTAAGGGAAAAGCAGAGATAAAGGAGTCAGAATTTGTTTTAACAATCTCATCTTTATTAGTGTCAAAAAAGTCAATCAACATATTGAGGTGTAGCCTCAGCAATATTTACAACCAAATTAACATTACCTTACCCCAGGTAAGGAAAAAGGAATGAAAAGGACCCAAGTAGGACATCTAGTAAAGAATAATATACACAAGTGTGTACAATGTGACCTCCAAATTTTATCTGCAGACACTTAAAGTTTTTTTATTTGCGGAGCCCTGCTTCATCTAGACATGTCAGGTGAGCCATCTCTCTGCAGACACTTAAAGTTTTTTTATTTGCGGAGCCCTGATTCATCAAGACATGTCAGGTGAGCCATCTCTCTGCAGACACTTAAAGTTTTTTTATTTGTGGAGCTCTGATTCATCTAGACATGTCAGGTGAGCCATCTCTCTGCAGACACTTAAAGTTTTTTTATTTGCGGAGCTCTGATTCATCTAGACATGTCTGGTGAGCCATCTCTCTGCAGACACTTAAAGTTTTTTTATTTGCGGAGCCCTGATTCACCTAGACATGTCAGGTGAGCCATCTCTCTGCAGACACTTAAAGTTTTTTTATTTGCGGAGCCCTGATTCATCTAGACATGTAAGGTGAGCCATCTCTCTGCAGACACTTAAAGTTTTTTTATTTGCAGAGCCCTGATTCATCTACACATGTCAGGTGAGCCATCTCTCTGCAGACACTTAAAGTTTTTTTATTTGCAGAGCCCTGATTCATCTAGACATGTCAGGTGAGCCATCTCTCTGCAGACACTTAAAGTTTTTTTTATTTACGGAGCCCTGATTCATCTAGACATGTCAGGTGAGCCATCTCTCTGCAGACGCTTAAAGTTTTTTTATTTGCGGAGCCCTGATTCATCTAGACATGTCAGGTGAGCCATCTCTCTGCAGACACTTATTTTATTTACGGAGCCCTGATTCATCTAGACATGTCAGGGGAGCCATCTCTCTGCAGACACTTAAAGTTTTTTTATTTGCGGAGCCCTGATTAATCTAGACATGTCAGGGGAGCGTCTCTGAGAACACTTTTGCTTATTTCCTCTCCTTTCATCACTTTTATTCCTGCTACTTTTCCCTTAGTAGGGCGGTCCTGTTTTTACTACTTCCTAGTGATAGCCTTTCTGGCTACTAAAGTCACTATCAACAACTTTTCTCATTGGTTCAGCATTAGTTTAACCTCCTCCCATAAACCTATAAAGTATTGTTAAGGAGTAAGGTCCCTATCTTCATCCAATTTTTTTTTTATGTTAGTACTAGCCAACTATCTTTGCGGGCTATTTTAAGCTTAGTCAGTTATCCCACATGACAATCAAACCTTGCACCTTGTATGTAAGGTAAACATCTTAACCATTCAGCCATCCTCCCCTTCTCCACTAAGCTCAAATTACTTGCAAGTCTCTCCTAAATTGAGTCAACAATTCATAAGAGCAAAAATGTGTTTCCTCTCTCCTAAACCCTGGTTTCCAGACCTCCACCAAGATGCTGCAACCACAGGAAATGCCTTAGCCAACCTAACTGCTGTATAAAAGTATTTATGGAGACACTTCCATGCAAATATCCAAAACTTCCACCACTTCAGTGCCTTAGAAGGTGATATACAAATATCTACCCGTTGTGTGAAGGAAATGGGTAGATATATCTGTATATCACCTTCCACCACTTCAGTGCCTTAGAAGGTGATATACAGATATCTACCCGTTGTATGAAGGAAATGGGTAGATATATCTGTATATCACCTTCCACCACTTCAGTGCCTTAGAAGGTGATATACAGATATCTACCCGTTGCATGAAGGAAATGGGTAGATATATCTGTATATCACCTTCCACCAGTTCAGTGCCTTAGAAGGTGATATACAGATATCTACCCGTTGTATGAAGGAAATGGGTAGATATATCTGTATATCACCTTCCACCACTTCAGTGCCTTAGAAGGTGATACACAGATATCTACCCGTTGCATGAAGGAAATGGGTAGATATATCTGTATATCACCTTCCACCACTTCAGTGCCTTAGAAGGTGATATACAGATATCTACCCGTTGTATGAAGGAAATGGGTAGATATATCTGTATATCACCTTCCACCACTTCAGTGCCTTAGAAGGTGATATACAGATATCTACCCGTTGCATGAAGGAAATGGGTAGATATATCTGTATATCACCTTCCACCACTTCAGTGCCTTAGAAGGTGATATACAGATATCTACCCGTTGCATGAAGGAAATGGGTAGATATATCTGTATATCACCTTCCACCACTTCAGTGCCTTAGAAGGTGATATACAGATATCTACCCGTTGCATGAAGGAAATGGGTAGATATATCTGTATATCACCTTCCACCACTTCAGTGCCTTAGAAGGTGATATACAGATATCTACCCGTTGCGTGAAGGAAATGGGTAGATATATCTGTATATCACCTTCCACCACTTCAGTGCCTTAGAAGGTGATACACAGATATCTACCCGTTGTGTGAAGGAAATGGGTAGATATATCTGTATATCACCTTCCACCACTTCAGTGCCTTAGAAGGTGATACACAGATATCTACCCGTTGTGTGAAGGAAATGGGTAGATATATCTGTATATCACCTTCCACCACTTCAGTGCCTTAGAAGGTGATACACAGATATCTACCCGTTGTGTGAAGGAAATGGGTAGATATATCTGTATATCACCTTCCACCACTTCAGTGCCTTAGAAGGTGATATACAAATATCTACCCGTTGTATGAAGGAAATGGGTAGATATATCTGTATATCACCTTCCACCACTTCAGTGCCTTAGAAGGTGATATACAGATATCTACCCGTTGCATGAAGGAAATGGGTAGATATATCTGTATATCACCTTCCACCACTTCAGTGCCTTAGAAGGTGATATACAGATATCTACCCGTTGCATGAAGGAAATGGGTAGATATATCTGTATATCACCTTCCACCACTTCAGTGCCTTAGAAGGTGATATACAAATATCTACCCGTTGTATGAAGGAAATGGGTAGATATATCTGTATATCACCTTCCACCACTTCAGTGCCTTAGAAGGTGATATACAGATATCTACCCGTTGTATGAAGGAAATGGGTAGATATATCTGTATATCACCTTCCACCACTTCAGTGCCTTAGAAGGTGATATACAAATATCTACCCGTTGTGTGAAGGAAATGGGTAGATATATCTGTATATCACCTTCCACCACTTCAGTGCCTTAGAAGGTGATATACAAATATCTACCCGTTGTGTGAAGGAAATGGGTAGATATATCTGTATATCACCTTCCACCACTTCAGTGCCTTAGAAGGTGATATACAGATATCCACCCATTGTATGAAGGAAATGGGTAGATATATCTGTATATCACCTTCCACCACTTCAGTGCCTTAGAAGGTGATATACAGATATCCACCCATTGTATGAAGGAAATGGGTAGATATATCTGTATATCACCTTCCACCACTTCAGTGCCTTAGAAGGTGATATACAGATATCTACCCGTTGTATGAAGGAAATGGGTAGATATATCTGTATATCACCTTCCACCACTTCAGTGCCTTAGAAGGTGATATACAGATATCTACCCGTTGTGTGAAGGAAATGGGTAGATATATCTGTATATCACCTTCCACCACTTCAGTGCCTTAGAAGGTGATATACAGATATCCACCCGTTGTGTGAAGGAAATGGGTAGATATATCTGTATATCACCTTCCACCACTTCAGTGCCTTAGAAGGTGATATACAAATATCTACCCGTTGTATGAAGGAAATGGGTAGATATATCTGTATATCACCTTCCACCACTTCAGTGCCTTAGAAGGTGATATACAGATATCTACCCGTTGTGTGAAGGAAATGGGTAGATATATCTGTATATCACCTTCCACCACTTCAGTGCCTTAGAAGGTGATATACAGATATCTACCCGTTGTATGAAGGAAATGGGTAGATATATCTGTATATCACCTTCCACCACTTCAGTGCCTTAGAAGGTGATATACAGATATCTACCCGTTGTGTGAAGGAAATGGGTAGATATATCTGTATATCACCTTCCACCACTTCAGTGCCTTAGAAGGTGATATACAGATATCTACCCGTTGTGTGAAGGAAATGGGTAGATATATCTGTATATCACCTTCCACCACTTCAGTGCCTTAGAAGGTGATATACAGATATCTACCCGTTGTATGAAGGAAATGGGTAGATATATCTGTATATCACCTTCCACCACTTCAGTGCCTTAGAAGGTGATATACAAATATCTACCCGTTGTATGAAGGAAATGGGTAGATATATCTGTATATCACCTTCCACCACTTCAGTGCCTTAGAAGGTGATATACAAATATCTACCCGTTGTATGAAGGAAATGGGTAGATATATCTGTATATCACCTTCCACCACTTCAGTGCCTTAGAAGGTGATACACAGATATCTACCCGTTGTATGAAGGAAATGGGTAGATATATCTGTATATCACCTTCCACCACTTCAGTGCCTTAGAAGGTGATATACAAATATCTACCCGTTGTATGAAGGAAATGGGTAGATATATCTGTATATCACCTTCCACCACTTCAGTGCCTTAGAAGGTGATATACAGATATCTACCCGTTGCATGAAGGAAATGGGTAGATATATCTGTATATCACCTTCCACCACTTCAGTGCCTTAGAAGGTGATATACAAATATCTACCCGTTGTGTGAAGGAAATGGGTAGATATATCTGTATATCACCTTCCACCACTTCAGTGCCTTAGAAGGTGATATACAGATATCTACCCGTTGTATGAAGGAAATGGGTAGATATATCTGTATATCACCTTCCACCACTTCAGTGCCTTAGAAGGTGATATACAGATATCTACCCGTTGTATGAAGGAAATGGGTAGATATATCTGTATATCACCTTCCACCACTTCAGTGCCTTAGAAGGTGATATACAGATATCTACCCGTTGTATGAAGGAAATGGGTAGATATATCTGTATATCACCTTCCACCACTTCAGTGCCTTAGAAGGTGATATACAGATATCCACCCGTTGTATGAAGGAAATGGGTAGATATATCTGTATATCACCTTCCACCACTTCAGTGCCTTAGAAGGTGATATACAGATATCTACCCGTTGTATGAAGGAAATGGGTAGATATATCTGTATATCACCTTCCACCACTTCAGTGCCTTAGAAGGTGATATACAGATATCTACCCGTTGTATGAAGGAAATGGGTAGATATATCTGTATATCACCTTCCACCACTTCAGTGCCTTAGAAGGTGATATACAGATATCTACCCGTTGTGTGAAGGAAATGGCAGTGTGCAACAGAGACCCAGAACAGCCATGCAAATGGCTGTATAAAGGCTGCTGTACCTACAGGAAGTCAGCCCAACTCTAAAACAAACCACACCGGTACAATCCTAACCTTAACAGGATATTTAACAAAAGGCAAAAAGTCATGGCTAAAATCGGGAAGAGCTACTCACATAATGATAAGGAGCTCTCTAATTAAACTAGACAGGAAACTAAGGGGGGTAATAAATCCAATATGGCCAATTACAAGGTCAAGATAGCTTCACAGGCTAAAGACAACCACAAGACCTTCTACAGCCATGTCCAAAACCTCAAAGACAGCACATGTCAGTGTGCCACACTGGTGATCAATGGTGCCACCTTCACTGAGCAAAGCAACATAGTGGATTTGCTGGGTGACAAATTCAGTTAAAACTTCACTCCCCACTCTCCCTGTCTCCCTCCATAAAGTACCTACTAGCATAACTTCCCCAACTATTAACAGACAGGAGGTCCTGGCAGTGCTTGCTAAGGCCAAAAACACAGCTTCAAAGGGCCCAGACAATTTCTAGGGATGCCTCCTCAATAACTTAAACATGACCTATCAGGACCACTTGAGTCATTTTGATGGTCCAAGCTTGTGAAGTGGGATAACTTTGTAATCGTCCATTCTCGTGGTACAAAAGCCTGTTTTGAGGCTATAGTTGAAAAATGACACTGTCCATCAGAGAGATGAGGGCCAGACCATGGGTAAATTTGTGAGTTCCTATCAAATGATCAAGGTTTCATTTTAATAGAGTCAGGGATGAATTCTTCTTTATGTGGATAGGGAGCTAATTCCATTGTGCTGGAATCCTTTGAGACACATAGTGGTCTTTCCAGCATGTTCTATTTATGTCACAATAAAAAGTTTAGGTACTTGGTGCTGTTTGTTTTGTGGATGTTTAAGACATCCATCAATGCTGGATCTGAGGATCCCTTCTATGGCAGGCATAGATCACCTTTCAGTAACCTGTAGGAGACTGAGTACAGAGATAGGGCTTTAAAGTAATCTGAGTAGGACAGGGTATTCATACCCTGGATTCTCCTGGTAAGGAAACTTTGAGGGCATTCTACCTGTTGCAGGTGAATGGTTAGGCACATACCAAAGAGGCACACTGTTTTTAATGATGGGTCTGCCAAGGACTGAGTAGAGTGGTACTATAACTTTCTTGCACCTGGATGATATACCCATTTTAATGAGTTAGGCGGCATAGAATGATTTTCTTAGAATCTTAGCTACATGTTGGTTGAAGGCTAGAATGCTGTCTAAATATATTCCCAGATTCCTAACTACCGGGTCACCTCTTGAAGGAGTTTTATCAATGGAGTAATTAGCTTGGGTGGATGGTGTCCCATAGGGCACTACAGTGCATTTCTTTCCATTGAGTTTTAATCCATGGCTTTGTCATCAGTCATTTGTCTGTGTTAGACTCTTTTACAGGATGTTGATGTCATGGGGGAATCTGTGATAACTCCCATTTTACAGTCTTTTGAGAACTTAGTGAGCCAGAGACCTTTCACATTAGCCTTGACTTCCAAGAAGTAGATGCCAGACAGGAGCTGGCCCAACATGAAGCCCTGGGGTACTCTCCTAGGGGACTGGTCTGCTGGAGGTGGTCTCACCAGTCTTGACTTCTTGGGTCTTATCTGTGAGGCAACCAGCAATCCAGCAAGATATGTAAGGATTATGGCTAGTTCTGAGAGTTTGTCATGAATACTTGAATGGGGTATTGAATTGAATGGTTTAGCCAGGTCAAGGTAAGCAGTATGCACACCATTTTTCCCTCATACATACCCCTGGTGACCCTCTCAAAGAAGTCTACCAGAATGAGTAGGCAAGACCTTCCCATAACAAAGCCAAACTGGGACGGGTCCAGTGTCTGTAGATTTCCATGTTCTTGTTGATATCTTCCATGATAACTAATTCCATGGTTTTGCATATTATGGTGGTGCAGTGCTGCAAGAAGTTCTACAGTTTGATTCTCAGTTGGGGTGCCTTCTGTGAGGAGTCTACATGTCCTCCCTGCATTTATGTGGGTTTCCTCCCACATTCCAAAGACATGTCCCTGGAGTATTTCTCCCTGGGCCTCCACTGAAAATAGGGCTTGTCCTAGTCGGACTTTCCTGGCCAACAAATGTTAAATAAATAGACTTGTCATTCTGTAGTACCTGGGGTCAATTGATGGTCCCCCCTTATGAAGACAGATGTCCATTGAGGCCCTTCATTCACTGGCACATATCCTGTTTTTCAGGCTGTAATTGAAAGGTACTTCAAATGTTTCTACTAAGTCATGTTTTACATTCTTAGGAGGCAAACTGAGATATTGCCAGGGCTCATAGAAGCAGTGTTTCTAGCCTTAGTGAGCATCTGGGGGGAGAAAGAGCTAAATTTATTAGCCAGTAAATTAATTATGTCACTTTGGTCAGTGAAGGCTGTGCAATTTTCAACCAGTTCTGCACACTGCTGAGTGTTACCTTTAATGTTGCTGACATGGCTAAAGATGGCTTTGTGATTGTCCTTAGACTGGAAGGCTATCCTGGCTTCAAGCATCATCCTTGGCGAAGGTAGATTGCTGCTCAGTATAAGGCATGTATCTGCCTGTGACACATATTCAGAGATCCATAATGTGTCTTTTCATATAGTCCAGTGAGGTATGTCGCAGGTGATTTACACCCACATGGACTATGATAGAAGCACATTGGTACCCGTGGTGCGGTGACTTGAGAGCCTGCGTGATATTTAGGGAACTAACCGTTATCTTCTCCTTGTCCAGCCTGGCAAGAGGGCATCTGTGTGTCGTACAATAGAGTCCCCTTCGACAGGAGTCCCAGGTAAAGTGTTTGCTTGCCTTATGGGCTTTGTTCTTGGGGGAATCATTGGGTGTAAGCTTATGTGTTGGGTTAGGTGCAGCTGTTGTTGTGTGCTTTAGTGATTGCTGAGGGTAGGTGTCATTGTTTGACGGCTTAGGAGGTCTTTGAGGTTTGGGAATGTTTCTTTTAAGTGCCTTAGCATAAGGCCTATACGCGTGGTGAGTGATACATATGAAGGATGTAGTGTGTGTGTTCTTGATAATCTTGTTTGTAAGCAATTTTTTGCCTCAAATGAAGTTATGTATGTATGTCTCTCACATACTATGTTAGTTTATTTAAGGATTAAAAGGTTGTTTGAGTACATGAGACAACTATTCCATTATCTCAAGATGCCCATATCTACCAATCTGGCCACAGAGCCATTAGGAAATTGTATATCCATGTTGTCAGCACCTGTGTTAGTGCTGAGTTATTATGGTTTGGGACTTGGTTTTTACAGGGGTCAACTGAGTGGTATCTAGGGTTAAGGATAGATGGTACATAGTGCTAGGATGTGGAATTAGTGTTGTTTAATGCTAAATAGCTACTCTAAGCTTAGCAACATGCAAAGCCTATCTGTGTTACAGATTAGAGTCCTAAATACTAGCTTTACAGGTAAATTTTACAAGCTAAGCATTTCATAGGTTCATAGGTAGGTACTAGACTATCGGCCAAAGGGCCTAAGTAACCCTAGCCAACAAGGTTCCCTGACTTAATCCACCCAAGAAAGTTATTTTCCTATGCCCCTGTTGAGCAGAGCCACAGAAGTGATCCCCGGGATGTATTTCCTATTTCCCATGCACTCATCAAGAGTTTTCTTGAAGAGTGCTAATGAGGAACTTTGCTTGACATAGACGGGTAGCTTGTTCCAGAGTATGTGGAGTCTCTGGGACAGGAGTCTATACCTCCAGCATGTTCTGTTTAGTGTGGTGACAAGGTTTAGGTCCCTAGAGCGTGTAGCTCGGAGGGATTGGGATTTCTTTAGGTGTAGCATGTCCAACAGCTCTGAGTTTGACATAGCTTTATATGTTAGGCAGAGATCACCTCGGAGTAGGCGATATGCTACAGAGTAAAGCTGGAGTTTTTGGAGACGGTCAATGTAGGGCATCTGTTTGAGGCCAGTAATCCTCTTTGTGAGGTACTTCTGTGGCCTTTCCAGCTGCTGCAGATGTCTTGTGAGGTACATTCCAAAAGGGGCATTGTACTCTATAATGGGTCTAATGAGTGTCGAGTAGAGGGGAACAATGACCTCTTTTTTCCTGGATGAGAACCCTTTTGTGATGAGGTGTGTCACGTAGAAGGATTTCCTGACTACTGTGGCGATGTGATTATCAAAAGAGAGACTACTGTCCACCTGGGTCCCAAGGTCTCTTATCACACATTTGGGGTTAAGTAGACTGCCGCCTATGTAGTAGTTCATGGGTACAGAGTTTTTACCAAAGAGGATGACAATACACTTTTGGCATTGAGCTTCAGGCCTTGGCTTTGACACCAAGCATCTGTCTCAGTGAGGCCCCTTTGTAGTATGTTCACATCGTTAGGAGTTTTGATTATGGCTCCTAGTTTGCAGTCATCTGCAAACATTGCTGGCCAAAGATCTTCTGTATTAGCCTGTACTTCAGAGAAGTAGATACCAAACAGGAGAGGACCCAGGACTGAACCCTGTGGTACTCCACTTGTCACTGGTCTGAAGTCAGATTTGGAGTCTGCTACTTTCACAGTGTGAGTTCTGTCCGTGAGCCAGTTGGCAAACCATCTTGTGACATTGGGATTTATACCTAGTTTAGTGAGCTTATCTATAATTCCAGAGTGGGGGGTGGTGTTGAAAGCCTTGGCGAGATCTAGATAAGCTGTGTGAACCACCTTACCCTCATTTATGGCTTTCGTGACTGCTTCAAAGAAGTCAATCAGGTTTAGGAGGCATGATCTGCCTTTTACAAACCCGAACTGGGTAGGGTCCAGAGTTTGGAGATTACCAATGTCTTTGTTTATGAGTTCATGATGATACGTTCCATGGCCTTGCAGACCAGGCTCGTCAGGCTAATGGGGCGGTAGTTCCCTGGGGCTGTCATAGCTCCCCCTTTGTGGAGTGGGATAACCATTGCAGTGCGCCATTCAGTGGGCACAAAGCCTGAGGTGAGGCTATGATTGAACATGGTACTTAGGTAGGGTGCCAGTTCATTCTGCAGTTCATGTAGAACGCAGCCTGGGATATTGTCAGGTCCCATGGATGCTGTGTTCTTGGCTTTGGAGAGTGTGTTTTTTACCTGTGTAGCCATGATTACAGGAACTTTGCATTCTTCCGGTATAGAGATGGGCCCTCTAGGGGGTGGGGGGGTAAAGTTAGCACTGAACCTTTCTGCCAGGATGTTGGCAATATCAGTTGGTTCTGTATATTTAGTGCCATTGTGCTGTAACTCAGAGCAGATCTGGGTGTTGCCATTGAGATTCTTGACATAGCTATAGAATGCTTTGTGGTTGTCTTTAGAGTCAGTGGCAATTTTGTTTTCGTAACTAGCTTTGGATGATTTTATGAGGGATCTCAGCTTCTTACTGAGGCTGACCAGGGAGTTTCTCCAGTCATGGGATTTTACTCTTTTTTGCAACAGTTTCTTTCTTCTGTTGTAAAATTTGTTTATGGCAGAGGACCACCAGATTGGCTTCCTTTTTTTGGAGGATAGCATCTTGGTTCTATTAGGGATAGCATGATCCATGCACTCGTGTAAGTGCTTATAAAGTGCATTTGTGTAGGATTCAGCAGTCGTACCTCTATTGTCCAACTGCATGGGTGTCATGAAGTTTACCACTTCTGTCTTAAGAAGTGTGAAGTTGGCTTTGGAGAAGTTTTTTACGGTGGTTTTCCTAATTGGGGATGGGGGTGGGATGTGGATGTCTAAGGTGATTAGCTTGTGGTCAGATCTGACCAACAAGGAACTGACCTCTGGTGTGGAACACCGGTTGCCCATGTTGGTAATGACCAGGTCTAGGATATTGCTGCCCCTGGTGGGGATGTGAATAAGTTGATCCAAGGTGTTGGAATTTATGAATTCCAGAAAATGTTGAGCAAAAGAGTTGGTACATGAGTAGTTTTCCCAGTTAATGGTGGGGTAGTTGAAATTGCCCATTATTAGGGTGTTGGGTTGTACCCTAATACTTTCCAGTGTATCAAGAAATGAGCAGTGGGAATCCTGGGGCATGGTGAGGGGTCTGTAGCAAGCTACAATTTGGATTGCGGTCTTGCCCAGAGTTAGTTGCACTTGGATAATCTTGGATGCATTATGCTGTGCAACTAGCCTGGAGGTGTGGATATCCTTAGTGAATATGGACACGCCTCCACCTTTAGTGCTTCATTCTGGGTTAGGTGGCTGAAAAGTGTGGTATGAATTATAACCTGGTAATGCAGGGGTGCTCTCTGGAGCTTTGAACCAGGTCTCTGTCACTGCACAGATGCCGATGTTCTCCATTTTAAGGAGTGCCTCGAGTGAGTGCATTTTGAGGTTTAGACTTCTAGCACTGAGTAGCATTACCTTCAGATTCTGCTTGCTTGTACCTGTTAGGGTAGTGAATTTGTCATTTGAACCTTGCCTAAAAAAGGCACTACAGGGGTGGCAAGAGCCTTTGCCAGTATCCAGAATCCCAAGGGCAACAGGTGCAGGCCATCTCTGGCAAAGCATCGTGGTCTGTCGATCATGTCATCCCAGGCAGACAAATACTGGATCCCCTTAGAATGACACCAGAAGCTTAGCCAATTGTTGAAGTCAATCATTTTGTCCTTGTACTGTGGTATCATTCTGGGTGATGGCAGGATGCTACTCAGGGCTAGGGTCATACTGGCCTGGGCTACAAGATCAGAGAGCTCCTCTATGTCCCTTTTCATGTGGTCCAGGGAGGTACGTCTCAAGTCATTCACACTAACATGGACAATGACAGAGTCATATTTGTACTTGTTGTGGAGTGACCTGAGTGCGTGCATTATGTGGTGGATCCTGGCACCTGACAGGCAGCTGACAGTAACTTTCTCCTTGTTTAGCCTGGTGAGTGGAACATCAGTGTGCCTGACTATAGAGTCACCTATAACTAGAGTGTTGGCACGTTGTTATGCCTTATGGACTGTGGTTAAGTGGCACACTGAGTTTGTGGGCTATGTGTCATTTGGGTTGTGTTGGGGGGTGGAGTATGCTTGCATTTCTGCTTTGGAGGTCCCTGATGAATCTGAGGACTGATGCTGCAGGTGACAGGTCGGTAATAGACAAGTATAGGCATTGTAAGGATTTAATCAGAAGTCTGGTTAGGAACCAGCTGGGACCTGAATCCATCCATGGAATATCTTTGGATACAATAGAGATGTTGATGGTTGACTTTTGCAGTAGCAGAACATGAGCACCAATCCTATTACCGGGTCATCCATCAATGTTACACTTATAATGGGGGAAAGTGCCTTATATGATGCAGATTGGTTTTGAATCAAGATTTGGTTCTGTGTAGCAAGTCAGGGGAGTGGAAATTCATAAAGGTTGTGTTATTCCTGACAACTTTAGCATAGACCAGGGCACAGGAGAGAGAGAGAGAGAGAGAGTCAGACTGAACAGTGTTAGAGAATATGCCATTGTTGTAAGAGATAAAGGGGCTGAGAGATGGGTGATGTCTTAGAACAAGTGGTTACTGGAAAAAGTAGGAAAGGTGTGTATTTGAAAGTCATGTGGTTAATAGTTAGGGAAGTGGGAAAGGCGGGTGTCTTAGACAGGGACATTTAGTGAAATGATGTTCCAAATAGTGTTTAAAACAACAAAGATATTGCTCATTGCTGTCACAGTGTATACCGTTAACACTTCCCACATGCATAGCTGATGTGCTGCCAGTATTTATGTTTTCATTTTAAATTTGAAAGGAGAGATCTCAATGAGAGTGGAGGCATCGGCTTCTTTCAGCAATCTGTCTACAAATGCTACAAGATCACTGGATAAATACTGACATCTTTTGCATCTAAGTAACCAGTGTCATTGTTTGTATAATAAAATAACATGCTATGGACTGGGCTGCCATGATATGTTACTATAAGATAAGGGGGTGCATACCTCCCAAAGTAAAAGAACATGGATTGTCTTACTGTAATATGTTACTATTTGTTACCAGAGTACATACCTCACATAGTGACAGACCATGGATTGGCTAATTATGATGTTACTATCTGATACAGAGGTGTATACTTCACACAATAACAGGCTGTGGATTGGCTAACAATGATATGTTACTGTATCATACAGAGGTGCGTACCTTAAATAGTAACAGACCATGGATTGGCTAATTATGATGTTACTATCTGATACAGAGGTGCATACTTCACACAATAACAGGCTGTGGATTGGCTAACAATGATATGTTACTGTATCATACAGAGGTGCGTACCTTAAATAGTAACAGGCCATGGATTGGCTAATTATAATGTTACTATGTAACAAAGAAGTGCATATCTCACACATTAACAGGTTGTAGATTGGCTAACAAAGATATGTTACTATATGATAAAGAGGTGCATACCTCACATAGCAATACACCATGGACTGCATAATTATGATGTTACCATGTGATGCAGAGGTGCATACCTCACAAAATAACATGTTGCAGATTGTCTAACTATAACATGTTACTATGTGATGCAGAGGTGCATACCTCACATAGTAACAATCAATGGATTGGCTAACTGATATGTTATAATATGACACAGAGGTGCTTATCTCACAAAGTAACAGTCCGTGGTTTGACTATCAATGATATGTTACTATATGACACAGAGATGCTTAACTCACAGAGTAACAGGCATGGATTGGATACATGGATTGGTTACTCGCTCTAAATACCTTAACCTGGTATGTGACATTAATAAAACCTGCTGGAGGGACAGGTTTGTCTCCCAGAGGTTACCACATCTTTGGAACTGACTCCCACTTCATGTCAAACAGAGCACCTCATTGACCCTCTTCAAACACAATCTGGATGATTGGGTGGGTGACCATAAATACACCCCAGGGGGTTCATCTGTGTCCCTCTTGGACAAGAGCACTAGGTGTTGATCGTGGAAATTAGGGCAAGAATTTGGCTAGGCTTTTAAGTGCTCCAGGACCATTAACCTAGTAACTTCCAATGATCCTATGATATGTTATTATGTGATACAGGCATGCACACTTCACATAGTAACAGGACATGGATTGATTAACTGTGATAGGTTACTATGTGATCTAAATGTACACACCTCACAAAGTAACAGGCAAGGATTGGCTAACTGTGCTAGGTTACTATGTGATCTAAATGTACACACCACATAGTAACAGGCATGGATTGGCTAAATGTGATAGATTACTATGTGATCTAAATGTACACACCTCACAAAGTAACAGGCATGGATTGGCTAACTATAATCAGCTTACAGGAGCTGATCTAGGACTGGTGTGCTCTCTCTGATCTCTGGAGTGAATCCAAATGAAATCCAAGACATCCTTTAAAATCTTTTGAAAAATAAGTATTTTATTCACTGTACTGCACTTTTAAATTGTGTATTACTGAAATTGCTGCCTACTTTTAACTGTTTTTAGCCATTTCAACTGTTTGCTGTTTGAGATTGTTTTTCCTGCACTTTGTATTTTCTAGTACTTGTGTATTTTATAGCATAGGCTAGATTCAGTTTTGCTGAATCTAGACTGTTTGCCATTATCTGAGCACTTAAACCAGCCATCTAGCATTAAGAGGGTTCCCTGCACCTTGTGGCTTGTTTGAACCAGGCTCTGCTGAGGTGCATAATCTCTGGGCTGTTTTACAAAATTTCTGAGGTGCCAAGACCAATCTAAGTGCTTTTTCACTTATTCCACTTATTTTATTTTATTTGCACTTGCCTATCATTTTTATTTGTGCCTTATAGCTAATTTATCACATTTTCACCATTTTAAAGCAGTTTACTGATTAACTGCATTCCATTACTGCTTAACTCTATTTCATTGCTATTTATTGCAATTCATTACTGTTTAACTGCATTCTACTGCATTTCATTACTGTTTAACTGTATTTTTTTCATACTGTGAGTTCTGTTTTATTCTGTAAGTGGTTAATCTGTGCTTTTCTGTGAGTTTTACTGTGTTCTTAACCCTTAAATTGAGTAGCATAGTCTGGATACAGGTTTGCTGCATCCATAGCTGTTTGTTTTTGTGTTCTGCATTTCTGGCAGCCATCTTCTGTTTGTCATCTGCATTTCTGGCAGCCATCTTGTATTGGTAAGGGCCTATCCTCTCCACTAATGAAAGTGTCAGGGCTGCCTGGACCTTGTCTGGCACAAGCTGATTGATATAGAAAGCAGGGGCTAGCAGGATTGACTAGATTTCTGTGTTACTAGAATCTTCTATTTTTGTGGTATTTAAACCCCGTGATTGAGCTGGTTTGGGCTTGTTTTTGCATGGTGCTCCACAGCTGCTCTGTTTTTATCCCATTGCGAGGTATTCCAGCTCCAGATTTTCCCTTAGTAGCTCTTGTGTGATCACCTAGTAGTACTCATCATAGACCTTCCACCCTTTACCCCCTAGCTCTTTCTGGCCTCTCTTCCTCAGATTCTGATAAATATGGATGGAAAATTTTCTACAGTTTCTCCTGCCAGTCTGGTTGATATGGGCATCCTGAGACAATACAGCAACTTCATGTACATAGGCAACCCTCTACTACTACCACCTAGGAACACAATTTGTGAGAGATGCAGTTACATTAAGAACCTAGAGTCTATGCTCTCTCCCTCACAAGCCAATATATCTGGCACTGAGAAGGTTGTCAACACAAACACCACCATCACCTACACAACACACACCCACATATGTGGAGGTCTTCAACAAAAACATATCCAAACAAAAGAGACCTCTGAGGCAAAAACACGTGTGAACTCCACAGCCCACAACACCACACACCACACAGTCCGCACACTTGTTTCTTACAGCCACTAAGGCCTAACCAATAACCCAACATATTAGTCATAGGAGACACCATTTTGAGACACAAAGATGTGCCCTTCACCAGGCTGGATAAGGAGAAAGTCACAGTTAGTTGTTTTTCAGGTGCACAAATCTGCCATATCACACATGCACTCAAGTCTCTCAACAACAGGTACTGTTATGACTGCCATAGTCCATGTTGGCATGAATGGCTTGAGATGTACTGCCCTAGACTATATGAAGAGAGAGACATAATTAAACTCACTGAATATGTGTCCCAGCAGGTATGTCCCTAGCCTTAAGCTTACTGTCACCCAGAATGATGCCTCAGTACAAACAGAAAATGATTGACTTTAACAACTGGCTTAGTTTCTGGTGTCATTCCAAGGGGATCCAGTACCTGACAGCTTGAGTAGACATGATCGACAGACTATGATGCTTTGCCAGAGATGGCTTGCATCTGCCTCCCTTGGGCTTCAGGCTTCTGGCAAAGGCTTTTTCCTCACCCATAGTGCCTTTTTTAGGCAATGCCATGAGGTCAAAACTACCAATGTGAAAATTTCATCAAAACATAAATAAAGGTTATGCTGCTAAATGCTAAGAGTCTAAACATGAAACTGCACTCATTGCAAGCATTCTTAACCCTGGCAGATGTTGACATTTGTGCAGTCACAGAAATCTGTTCAAAACTATAGGGAGCACCCCAGCCATACCAGGTTACTCATCCTATCATACATTCAGAACCCAAACCGTGGGCAGCAAAGCAAAAAAAGGTGGAGTTTCAATATATATTAAAGACACACACACCTCCAGGCTGGTCAAACAGTATGGCACACAGGAGACACTCCAGGTGTAGTTAAACATTGACAAGACCCCTATTCAAATCATCACTAGCCACAGGCCCCCAACTTTCAATCAAGATGCCCACTCTACCTATCTGGACCTCTTTGAATCTATCGAGATTCAACCCTTTACCCTGATCCTGGGTGACTTTTACTATCCAACCACAGATTGGAAGAACTACTCATGCCAAAACACAAATGCCCAGAGATTCCTTGATTTCATCAGTGCAAATACCTTGGACCAGCTGGTCAACACCCCCTACAACAGGTGATAATATCTTGAACATGGTATTAAAAAACATGAGTAACCACTACAACATCCCTACAGTGTCATCCTCCCTGGTAAGAACTGACCACAAAGCAGTCACTTTTGAAGTTACCATCTCCCCCGACCCCCCTTTGCTAGGGTCAAACATAAAAACTTCTCCAAAACTGATTAAAATCTCCTGAGGGAAGGTATAAATAGCTTCACAGCTCCTTCCCCTCTGCAGAAACTGGCACAAATGCCCAAACCTACACCAAAGTTATATATGAGCATTTATATAGCTGCATGGAATCAGGAATACCCAACAGGACAAAATCATCCTCCATAAGGCACAGTAAACCTGTCTGGTAAACATCTACAATAAATAAACTCTATAATGAAAGGAAAACATTGCTGTCCATGACCAAGAAGGAGCAGGTGTCTAATTAAAAGCAATCTCTCCTTAACCTGAACACACAAATAAGAGCACTAGTGAAATCCACCAAGGAAAACTTTGAGTCCAAACTGGCCACATCTACTAAAGACAATCATAAGGCCTTCTTCACATATGCCTGCAATCTCAAAAGAAGCACTCAGATCTGCTCAGAACTGGTGGTCAAGGACACCACATACACAAATGCCATAGATATAGCCAACCTGCTGGCAGACAGGTTCAGTGAAAACTTCACCCCTCTGTCTCCCAATCAGTAAATCAGGACATCCCCAGCAACTGCCCTCTGAAAGACAAAAAAATACAGACTCCATGGGACCCGATAATATCCCAGGCTGCATCTTACATGAACTCAGGCAGGAACTTTCCGCACCACTAAGCACCCTAGTCAACCAAAGCCTGAGTACTGCCTTCATCCCAGCTGAGTGGAGGACAGCCACTGTCATCCCTTTGCACAAAGGTGGAGTGTCCACCGATCCAGGAAATTATAGACCCATCAGCTTAACTAGCCTGATCTGCAAGGCCATGGAATGGATTATCATGGACTTCATTAACAAGGACATTAGCAACCTCCAAACACTTGATCCCACACAGTTTGGTTTTGTCAAGGGGAGGATACACTTGTTAAGTTTGATTGACTTCTTTGAGACAGTCACCAAAGCCATGGACGAGAGGAAGACGGTGCACATCATCTACCTTGACCTGGCCAAAGCCTTTAATACTATTCCCCACTCGGGTATAGTAGATAAACTCTCTAAACTAGGCATCAATCCATATGTTACTAGATGGGTAGCAAACTGGCTCACTGACAGAACCCACATAGTCAAAATAGGGAAGCCACCTCAAGCAGTATACCCATAATGAGTGGTGTATCCTAGGAGTAAGTCTTGGGACCTCTGTTGTTTGGGATATACTTTTCTGAGGTGCAGGCCAAAACCAGTGGGCTATGGCTGACCAGATTTGCAGATGACTGCAAGCTGGGTGCTGTCATCAATTATCCTAGTGATGTGGACATCCTCCAAGAGGGTCTCACTCAAACAAATGACTGGTGCCAGAAGTATGGCCTCAAACTGAATGCCAAGAAATGCATCATCATTCCCTTCGGGGAGAGTGATGTCCCCACAATTTATCACATTAGTAACAAGGTCCTAAGCATGCAATTAGTTATGAGGGACTTGGGTACCCAGGATGATAGCAAACTGACATTTGACCACCATATTGCCTCTGTTGTATGGAAAGCTTTCCACATAGCCCACCTCATTAGTAATGGTATCTCCTCCAGTGACAAGGATGTCATAACATCCCTGTATTCTTCCCTTGTAAAACCCATTACTGAGTACAATGCCCCTTTCTGTATGTACCTCATAAAGCACATGCAGCAGTTAGAGAGACCACAGAGGTTCCTCAAAAGGAGAATCCACGGCCTCAAACATCTACCCTACACAGGCTAAAAGCCCTGCCCCTCTACTTAGTCTCCTACAGATGCCTCAGAGGTGGCCTCTGTCTGCCATACAAAGCCATCTCAGATCCCACCCTGATGGGACTGCTGCATATCCACAAGTCAAGTTCCACTCGAGTAACCCACACGTGCAGCCTCAACCTAGTCTGTTATATCAATAGGACTTGCTGGTGGGACAGCTTTGTGTCCCAGAGACACCCTTCTGTGGAATAGGCTCCCTCTCCACATCAAGCAGAGTACCTCATTAACCCTTTTAAAGTGCAAACTGGGTAACAGAAAATACACTCCTGGGATTCCACCTGTGTCCCTGCTGGACATGGGTATCAGGTGCTGAACTGTCGGAACACGGGCTAATATCTTGGCTAGCCTTGTAAGGCCCTCATGGCCAATAGCCTAGTAACTTCCTTTGATCCATGATCCTGTGATATTATGTGTAGCAAAGGACCCATCTGAGTTGAAGATTGTTGGAATAAGGCTTAGTATTGAGCATTTCCATTGGCCAGCTTGTTTGAAAATTGCTTAACTTGTTTAAAAGGGTTCTGACAGTTGCATAAGCCTCACATTTGCACCTGTTTTAACGCAGCTTCACAGAGTTTGTCAGCCAGCCACTGATCCACTATCTTCATCTGAGCAATCCGAAGCATCTGTTTGTGAGTAGCACACCTTTGTGCAGCACCGCACAGTGGATGTAACCATTGGTGATTATAGACACAAAAGCTAAAACAGATTAATCTTCCCTTAGAATCTGCCTGTGCTCCAACTGAGGAGTCCCTTAAATTGTGTTTAGCTGTTTGGAGAACACCTCAGCTGGGCTTTCTACAGCATCTACCACTTTAACTGTAATCTCCTAATCCCTAATAGTCTCGTACCCCTTGACAGCCCCAGTAGTATAGACCCAGCATTAAGTCCTCATTTGAATCACATCCTTCCTCATTAAAGTAAGCAGATCTACACCTAGTATTATGGATGGTCAGTTTGCCTCCATTTCCCCTGCCAGCCTGATTGACAAGGGTACCCTGAGGCAGTGTAGCAATTGCCTCAAGTACACTGACAACCCACTACTCCTAAACCACTCAAGCCCAATTTGTGAGAGATGCATATACACTAAGAATTTGGAATTCTTGCTCTCTCAGTCACAGAACAGGGACACTGAACAGGCTGTCAGCCCACATACTACACCTCCTGTACAAACCATGCTCTCAACACATAAACCATCATACGTGGAGGTACTCACATGAAATTTAACTAAACACCAAGGACCTCCAAAACACAAGTACCTACTGCACTCAATATACATAAAACCACAAGAAGAAGAACTGTCTCACCAAACAAGCCCCCAAGGCAAAGCACATCTAAATCAAATTGTCTGGTCATAGGAGACTCCATAGTGAGGCACACAGATATCCCACTCACCAGGATGGACAAGGAGAAGGTTACAGTCAGCTGTCTATCAGGTGCCAGGATCCGCCAGATCACACATGCACTCAAGTCTGTTCACAACAAGTACCGTTATGACTCTGTCATGGCTCATGTTGGTGTGATTCACTTGAGATGTACCTCACTGGATTATATGAAGACAGACATGACTGAGCTCTCTGAATATGTGCCTCAGAACGGTATGTCCCGAGCCTTGAGCAACATATTACCTTCACCTAAGACGATACCACAATATCAACAAAAAATTATTGACCTTAACGATTGGCTTAGTTTGCGGTGTCACTCTAAGGGGATCCAGTACCTGACAGTCTGGGATGATATGATAGATAGGCCATGTTGCTTTGCCAGAGATGGTCTTCATCTGTCTCCTCCAGGATTTTGGTTACTAGCTAAGGCTCTTGCCTCCCCCATAGTGCCTTTTTTAGGCAATATTACAACAAGAAAAGTCCCAATGTGAAAATATCTTCAGAAAGCAACCTCAAGGTTATGCTGCTAATTTTTTATTTATTTATTTAACATTTGTTTACCAGGTAAGTCCGATTTGGAACAAAGCCAATTTTCAGCAGAGGCCCATGGAGAAGTGCTCGAGATGGCAGATAATCACGAATGCCCAAGCGCTTCCAGGCTTAAATGAAGTCTTGTCAATTAAATGTGTGCTAAAATTGCTATCATTAAACAGATAATAAGTAATTAGAAGGAACTGAACATACTCATGGCAAACCAGTATTACACTATATTATATATTCACACTATTTTATCGTTAATAATGTGATATATTTTAACTAATTGTTCAACATAATATTTTTTTGACAAATTTAATATATAATAAATATTTCCTCATTTTTATGCATATATATTTATTTAATGAGACTTGTGGTTATATGCTTTTGCCATTCGTCTTATTAATGTATTTATTTACTATGTAATGAATAGAGGAATATTTGGTATTTATTGTTAATAAAATTAGTTGATTTGTTAGGCTATTTATATTAGAAAAGTTATTTTATTTTATTTTAATTCTGCTAGAGCTGAATGTTTAAATGTATATATGATGGAATTTTTAAGTATAATGGTTATTGGTTTCTTTAAGATTTAATTGATTGCTAATTGAATTTCACTTGATTAGAAGTATATAAAGTTGTAATGATGTAGGGAAACTGTTTTGTCTGATGAAGGCTTGGAATTGACCGAGACGAAAGCGCTTACAATAAACAGTAGTAACATTTATTCTACACTGCTGCCTGCTCTTATCGTTTCTAGCGCCTATTTTTTGTTTCAGAAGTGCTCCAGATGCACATCTTTGCTACGTGAGAGGAAACCTGGAGCACCTGAAGCAAACCCACACGAATGCAGGGAGGACATGTAGACTCCACACAGAAGGCACTCCAGCTGAGAATCGAACCAGAGAACCTCTTGCTATGAAGTGATAACACTACTGCTGCACCACTGGCCATCCAGATGTAAATGTTAGTAGTCTTAACATAAAACTGCACTCACTGGAAGCAGCCATCACCTTAAAAGATGCTGACATCTATGCAGTCACAGAGAATTGATTTAAGGCCACAGAAAGCACCCTGCCTATAGCGGATTATAATGCCTTCCACACATTCAGACCACATACAAAAAGTGCAAGAACTAAAGGAGGTGGAGTATCAATATTCATCAAAGATAAATACATCTCTAGATTGGTTAAACAAAATCATTCCCTTGAACTAATCCAGGTCCAGTTCATTGTAGGTAAGACCTCTCGCCAAGTTATTGCCAGTTATAGGACCCCCTCCATGAGCCAGGATAACCACACTGCATACTAGGATCTATTTGAATCACTCAAAATACAACTAAGCACTCTTGATCTAGGTGACTTTAACTACCCATCCATACTGGGTAAATTATACATGTACTAACACACTTGCCAAAGGTTCTTGGACTTCATCAACTTCCTGCCGAATGCTCAGGTCTTCCTCTTTCTCTCATATTTCAATCCCTCACAGACTGCAAGATCCTAAAGCTCTTCTAACTCCTTCTCTGTTTCTATACCATATCCTTAAGCTGCTGCTCAGGCTTTATTGTTTCTATTCTTCTTAACTCTCTCTCGCTATATGTCTGCATCACTAAGGTTCCGGCTGCTATTTCTACATCATGTCTGATGAGAGAGACTATTATTGTTTGTAATGTTTTAACTGTATAGAATTGTTTAGATGTGTAGTAAGATATTACAACACCTTGCAGCAGTTTGTTCTTTCAACTTATTTTTGTATAGTATTCTAATGTAATTTGCATTGTACTGGATTATACTCTATTTGTATTGTACTGTATGTGGAGCTTTTCTCCCTGGGCCTCTGCTGAAAATGGGTTCTGTAGACCCAGTCAAACAACTCCAGTAAACAAATGTCAAATAAATAAATAAACTTCAATGCCCTGAATCAGTTGGCTGACACCCCCGCAAGGGCTGAAACAGTCTGGATTTGGTGCTCACTAACATAGCTGATCATTACACCACCCCATGTGTGTGGCCCTTCCTAGTGAGGTCATGTCATAAATCAGTCTCTTTAAAAGTAATAATAACATCTGACACCCCTATTAGCAGCAACTAGACTAAAAAACTTATCCAAAGCCAATTACAACCTAATACATGCCAGCATTAATAACTTCATAGCCCATGCCCTCACTGATGGCATGGACACCTATACTGAAATTTAAACCAATGCCTTGTATAAGCGTCTATACAAATGCATTGACTCAGTCATACCTAATAGGACCAAAGCAAGATCCTGAAGAAAGAACAAGCCTGCCAGGTGGACGTCCACCATTAACAAGTTGTACAATAAGTGAAAGAAATGGTTATCCAAGAGTAAGGAACAGTCTCTGAATTGGAAGCATTCCAAGCAAATAAGACACCTCATAAGGCATTCTAAAGCTACCTATCAATCCAAATTAGCCTCCTTCACTAAAGATAACCAAAAGGGCTTCTTTAGCTACATCAGAAACCTTAATGGAAAAACCCATATCTGTACAAAACTGGTTGTTAATGGCACCACAAATACTGTACCTACAGAAATAGCCAACCTGCTAACTGACAGTTTCAGTGAAAACTTCTCCCCCATCTCCACCACATATTCCCCAAAGCATCCCTACCAGCTGCCCTCCATCTAATAACTCCAAGGAGCAGGTCGTAAACGCTCTCTCTAAACCCAAAAACACAGCCTCTGTGGGACCTGATAATATCCCAGGCTGCATTCTAAACGGATTAAAACAGGAGCTAGCTGCACCACTGGGTAGTCTTTTTAACCACAGTCTAAGCACTGGTTTTGAACCTGCTGAATGGAAAACAACAACCGTCATCCAGTTACATAAAGGAGGTGTCTCCACAGACCCTCGGAACTATAGACCCATAAGCCTGACCAGCCTAATCTCTAAGGCTTGGGAAAAAATAATCATGGACCTTATCAACAAAGATATAGGAGACCTCCAAATGCTCGACCTGACCCAGTTTGGCTTCATTAAGGGGTGATTCTGCCTCTTGAACTTGGTGGACTTCTTTGAGAAGCCACCAAAGCCCCAGACAAAATGCACATCCATCCCTGCAGCCTACCTGGACCTGGCCAAAGCCTTTGACACTATTTCCTACTCAGGCATCACTGATAAACTTAGCCAGCTGGAGATCACCCATATATTGTCAGGTGACTTGCAAACTAGTTCACCGATAGGATGCACACAGTCAAAATAGGTGACTCTACCTCCACCAGCAGACCTGTAACCAGTGGTGTTCCACAAGGATTGCTGCTGGGGCCCCTATTGCTTGGCATTTACTTCTTGAATGTACAGTCTAAAACAAAAGGCCTATGGCTAACAAGATTTGATGATGATTGCAAACTGGTTGCAGTCATTGAGTCCACAAACGATGTCAACATCCTACAAGAGGGACTTACACAGACAAATGACTGGTGCCAAAGTCATGGGCTGAAAAATACATTATCATCCCCTTCGGCAAGAGTGATGTCCCTGCAGATTACCATATTAATAACAACACCCTAAGCATGAAATCAGCAACCTTTCCTTTGACCACCACATCTCCATAGGGGTAAGAAAGGCTTTCTATGTCACTCACCTCATAGGTAGAGGCATTGCATCCAGAGCAAAGGAGGTTATAACCCCCCTTGTACTCCTCATTCTGCAGACCAATAATAGACTACAATGTGACCTTTGGCATGTACCTTACCAAACACCTGCAGCAACCGGAGAGACCTCAAAGGTTTTCTACAAACAGAATTCAGGGTCTTCAGCATAGGTCATAAATTGACAGACTGAAATCACTGTTACTATACTCTGTGTCTTACACACTACCCAGAGGCAACCTGTGTCTTGCATATAAATCAATCTCAGATCCTGCTCTAATGAAAATGCTGCACATTTGTAAATCAAATCCCTCTAGGGAATTCAACCTAGTATTTGACATCAACAGGACTTGCTGAAGAGACAGCTATGTCTCACAGAGGTTACCTCTCCTCTGGAACAAACTTCCAATTCAAGTGAAGAACAGCCCCACGCTGACTCAATTTAGCATAATTTGGATGACTGTATGATTGGATGGGAAACTGTAAATTCACCCTTGGATGGGAAACCACAAATTCACCCTGGGAGTTTCACCTGTGTCCCTCTTGGACAGGGATAATAGTTATTGACTTAGTTTCGCTTAATACCTTGATATCCTTGGGAAAAGGGGTTGTACTTGGCTAGACTTGTAAGGACCTAAGGCCATTAGTCTAATAACCTGCTATGATCCTATGATATGTTACCATGTGATACAGAGGTACATACCTCACACAGTAACAGCCATGGATTGGCTAGCTATGAAATGTTACTATTTGGAACACAGAAAAATCTCATAGACTAAATAGCCATGGATGATCTCACTATGATATGTTACTATGTAAAACAGAGGTGCTCATCTCACATAGTAACAGGCTATGGATTGGCTATGATATGTTACTATGTCATGCAGAGGTGCTTACCTCACATAGTAAAAGGCCATAGTTTGGCTAACAATGATATGTTACTATGTCATACAGAGGTGCATACCTCACATAGTAACAGGCATGGATTTGCTAACTATGATATCTTACTATGTGATACAGAGATACATACTTCACATAATAACAGACCTTGGATTGGCTAATTATGATGTTACTATGTGATTCAGAGATGCAGATCTCACTCCATAACAGGCTGCGGATTGGTTAACTATCATATGTTACTATGTGATACAGAGGCGTATACCTCACTGAGTGACAGGCATGGACAGGCTAACTATGATATGTTACTTTATGATACAGATTTACATACCTCACATAGTAACTCATCACAGATTACTTAATTATATGTTATTGTGTGATACAGAGGTTCCTACATCACATAGTAACTGATATGGCTTGGCTAAGTATGAAATATTAGCATGTGATACAGAACTACATTCCTCATATAGTAACATGCATAGATTGTCTGACTATAATATGTTACTATGTGACACAGAGATGCACTCCTCACATAGTAACAGGCCAAGAATTACCTAACTATGATATGTTAGCATGTAATACAGAGGAACATACCTTATATAGTAACAGGCCATGGGTTGGCTAACTATGTAAAGTTACTTTGTGATACAGAGGTATATATGGTATGGGCAGCGCAGTGATGCAGCGGTAGTGTTGTCGCCTCACAGCATCTCTGGTTCAATACTCAGCTGGGGTGCCTTCTGTGTGGAGTCTGCATGTCCTCCCTGTGTTCATGTGGGTTTTGTCCAGGTACTTCGGTTTCCTCTCACGTTACAAAGATGTGTCTGGAGCATTCCTCACTGAGTCTCTGCTGATGGTTAACAAATGTTAAATAAATAAATAAATAAATAAAATATCTCTCTCGTAGTAACAAGCTATGGGTTGTCTAGCCATGATATGTTACTATGTGAGCAGAGGTTCATACCCCATATAGTAAGAGGCATGGATTGGCTAACTATGGTATGTTAGTATGCGATACAGAGGGTACATACCCCACACAGTAACAGGCCATGAACTGGCTAACTATGATATGTTACTATGTGATACAGAGGTACATATCTCATATAGTAACAGGCATTGATTGGCTAACTGCAATGTACAAAGGTACATATCTCACATAGTAACAGGCACAGACTGGCTAATTATGATGTGTTACTATGTGAGATATAGTGATATATGGAGCACATGGTTACATGCAGTGCATTGACTCACGATAATCTGTCACCAAGTGATGCACAAAGAAGCAAGATGGTCGCTAAACAATTGTGTGCCATGTCACTTTTAGGTTTGTTTGGAAGTTATGCTTTCTTTTAAAATTTTGTTTATTTTTTAATTCATAAATTGCACTAACAAAGTACTTAACCATAAAAATCTTCTGAGGGTGAAAACTTTTTTTTTTATTTTAAAACAATGATGTTTATTATTTTAGTTAAGAAAACAGAGTTACCTTGACACCCATTGTTCTGTTACTGTAACTTCAATGCCAGTTGTTAGGACAGGGCAATGGTGGGTGGATGCTAAAGGACGCAACTGTTAGGAAGCACAATAGGCAATTGGGCAGAACTTCAGCACTAACTACGACTGCAGGCATTGATTGAGTACCAGCATGCTGGCACTTGTTTACTTAAAACTGTCATGGCTGTTTAAAAGTATGAATCTGTGGTGTGTCAATCCTCCATAGGATTCCTACACTTAGAGTTTATATCGGTATATTTTTTCATTTTTGCTCTTGATGTGCAGAGGAGCTTTTCTTTTTCCTTGTTTGATCTTCAGCTTTGGGGGGCTGGAAGTTTGGGGATCTGCCCAGGGTGCCAATTTATTCAGCTACTGTTCCAATTTGGGGTTAATGTTTTATTTCATTATCAGCTATGATTTAGATATGCAAGTTGGGGTAGGCTAAGCATATACACAGTCCAGTGTCGACAGTGTCATGGGGCTGGGATGGGAGCAAAACAGGCCCCATTTCATCCGCCAGCTGGAGCTGGACTGATGGGAATCAAATCACCTGATTGACCCAAAAGGCAAAGCAAAGATTACACAAAACTGTAACCAAACACTTGCGAATGCTAGTAACTCTAAATAGACAAATTAAGTTCCTGCAATTACAGAAATAAGGCTACAGCACAGGTAAGGGTCTGTCAGCAGACAGGAACGGGATGTACAAGCAAATACAGGTCAACATCTGACTGGATTCACAGGTGGAAAGAAAATTTCTATCATACCTGGTCCGTATTATGACTGAGCTACAGGTGAGTTTGACAAGTGTTTGACTAGGTCCCATGCAGTAAGCTGACAGGAAAACTGGACAGGCTGTGGGTAGAGCCATGACTAAGGAACTTGAGAGCTGGATGGTTGATTGATGATTGATGGGATACAAAGGGATGTACCAGAGGGAGGTGATTAGTGCACTTCAACAGGACTAGGTCTGAGTCTAGTACTCATAGTGTTTGCTTCAGATATATCTGAGAAAACACAGAACACAATCAATATTGCTACCGATAGTGCAGTGGAGAATGGGGAAAAGTCTGGAGAAGGATTCAGAAAGCCTGATCACACTGGCAGAAATGTGGTATTTGACATTCACTGCAAACTAACACAGTGTATTTCTGTGAGGCCACATCAACTCTTTTGAGAAGTGCCAGCTGGGGAGACTGAAAGTGAAGGCAACAAAACAGGAAAAGGATTTGGGGATGTTAATCCCAGCTAGAGTCTACCAGCAGAAACAGAGTGTGATGATAGTGTTAGCAGTAATCACATCTAGACTGTACCAGCAGAAACAGAGTGGGAGGATGTCAGTAATAACTGCAGCTACAGTATACTAGCAGAAACAAAGTGCGAAAATACTGGCAGCAGTAAGCAACATTCTTGATTTTATCCTCGGGTATAGATTCCAGAAGCATAGAGGAAATGCTTTCATTTTGCAGGACCCATATGTGTGGAAGCCATATAAGGAAAGGGATATCAGACCACTGGAAGGAATCATTGTAAAGATCCATGGGATGGATGGGAGGAGATGTAACTGCAGACAAGAAAAGCTAAGGATGTTCTCACTTGAGAACAAATTAGATGGGGAAGAAATTATATTAGGTGCACAAGAGGAGGTCAGGGTGAAATGAAGGGTCATCTTGAATTGGAAGGACTGACAGGGAATCAAGGGGATTCAGGCAAAAAACTGTGATGCCTATATTTTCACTGAATGTCCTAAACTGCTTTTTCATAGAGAGGGTTGCAAGCACATGGTATGGACTACCAGGTGGAGAGAAAAAACACACAGACATTCAACAGGGCTTGAGACAGATGAAAAATGGTAAGGAAAAAGCAGAGATAAAGGAAGTAGTATGTTAATGTATTTTATCCCAATTATTTCCTTTTGCCATCAAGCAGTTGTAAGTTATATTCTCTTTGTCATTCTTGCTGATTCCACATTTCTACATTTCAGTACAGAGTTGAAGAATGAAGATTAAACTCTTTCTCACCACCTCTTAGTCGCCAAGTAAAGAGTGCATTCAGGCTTTCAGTCCCTCTAGTCCCATCCATCAATGTCCCTCAGTGTTTGGCTAACAAGTAACTCCATCTCACAGGACTTTTTCCTCTTAATCCCAGCTTCCTTTTCGCTGGGGATAGTGGGGGCTTGTGGTTGCTAGGAAGCTTTCCGCTTGGAGTTCCCAATGGAAACAGTTCTTCCTTTGGAAGGAGCAGTACATTGTGCCCTGTGCCACACCACCCTTGTGTCCTGTGCCACACCACACCTTACCCTGTGCCACACCATCCCTGTAGCCTGTGCCACACCACTCTGCCAATCACAGCCAGCCTGCATGGATGTACAGGCCTGATTTGGTTCCTTGGTAATCTTCTGCTCTTTTTTTCAGATGACTGTCAGGACTGAAATCCAAGTCTGGCTGGTTGAGCGATTAGCCTGGAAATAATACTTCATTCCTGTTTGAAGAAGCCGTACTGTTTTGGGACTTTGACTTCATGTTCAACAGGCTTTCCTGTCTGCTTTTTGTATTGTGGTTTCAGTAATTCTATAGTTCACCATTATGTAAATGACAGAATGCCAGTTAGGGCTGGGACTGAAGGCTATGCAATGTCAGCTAACTGCATCCTGTAATCCATGGTTTGAGTCCCTCAGCTTCCATTGCCCTACTGTATGACTCTAAAAACACCACTCAACCAGATAATGTTCCAGAACTATGTCTGAAAATGGCCCATGTAGATCAGGGCTCTACCAAGGTGAAAACATTCAGATAAATAAATAAATAGGCAACATATATGCAGCTTTGTGTCTGCAAAAATATTATAGTGATTCAAAATCACAACTGCTAAAGGTAGGACTTGTTAATGAGGTACTGCCTGGGCCAAGGGTACAGGGTGTGCATCTTTCCACCTTCAGTTGCTTTACTGTGTGACCTTGAGCAAGTCACTTAACCAGGCTGTGTTTTGTGGGAAGGGAGAAATGGTCTCCTTGATTGCATGCTTGGTAAGAAGCTATGAACTTAGAGATTTAGTTTCTTGAGGATTTGGTTTGGTTAGAACGCCTCTCTTGACTCAGTTTTGCTTTGGTTCTCTAGCTCCTTTCATCCTGCTGTCCTTACTGCCTGGATTCATATCTACCCTAGGGGTCCATCAAAGATGGTCTTCTGTTAGATCCAACATATGCAATCTTATCACTGCAGCTTATTTACAGGAGGACCCCTCCTTTATGGATTCTACCATTTAGTAAATAAACACTTTATGATTATTCAATACGCACAGCACTGTGACGTACTGAATATTCATAAAGTAGGATGTCCTCTCATCAGTGGGCGTCAATGTTGGGACTGCGTGGGCGGGGTTTGTTACTCGCATCCAGGAATTCTTAAAATAGGTTGTTATTCCTCTACTTCATCCAAACCTCTTAGCTGTGCAGATTTTCACAGAATGTCCAGATTTTGGCCTCATATTCTGGACCGTTTTTCATAAAATTAAGGTTTTCTGGCAAATCAGTAGTAGGTTGTTCGACTTCATACTCTTCAGAAAATTCGTGTTAATGCAAAACCTGGCATTCTAACAACTTTCTAAGTTTGCAAGAGCAATATTTAAACAGGGTCCATATTTCTGGTCCTTTGTCCCACTTTTATTTATGGCTTTGTCCAGATTTCTTGCTGTAAGAGATTGGGAATTATGACTGGATCACACGTATGTGGAACTACCGAAACAAAACAGGAAATGACCTGCTTTATACAGAAACCTTATAACCGGAGAGTGTGTACGGCAAGGCGGACAGTCCCTCGCAGCATTTGTTCCTGCGGTCTCAGTTCCAGCGGACTTAAAAATAACTGACTACAAGGCATGCGCGGGGGCTGCTTTGCATACCCAGAATGCAACACGGTTGCGTAAACCATGAAAGAGAATATACGAGTCCAGCGTTTCCTTAACGTGTGGAAATGTGTAAATCGTCTTTTTGCTCTTATGTATTCCGTTTATGTTAGAAATACTGATACGTATTTGGTCCCTAAAATATAAAAAGAATAAAATTCTATTATTATTTCAAAAAAGTTACATGCTAACTATAACCCATCGGTTTTACTGCATACACGTCTTTAAGCTATCTTAAAAATTTTTGAAGTCTTATTTTGTTAAAAAAAAATGAGATCATTTGTAATTAAATGAATTGTTTATTGTTCATAAGTTTCGTTATCTCGCATGATTATACAAATGTTTGTAATTTGTTTAGTGTATTTATGCATGATCTTTAATAGCTGTAAATCAGGTATTTTGCAGTAACAAGCATTGAAGGATAGGCATGTTAGCAAGCAGATGCGGATGTTGTCCGTTGCAAATATAAATAATAAATCTTTGCATTGTACATGCAGTCACTTTACTGTACATAATACGAAACTGCATTTGGTGAATACACCAAGCGTTTTAACCCCTTACGTTTTTCTTGTTGCTGAAAGCCTGTATGGCTACATAATGAAATACCGACCCATAATGCCTCACTATTAATTATTTATAATAATTACTATTATAAATGAAAGTACAGCCAACTGAAGTTCTATTCAAATGCACCAGTAGAAGCTTTTTCTTGCGTGCAAATATTTTAATCTACATGTATTACATATCTTAACGCTAAACAGTTTACATTATGCACTGTGCTGGATATGCCAAACGCATATTCTTCAGATATTAAACCATTCCATACCTCTCAACTGTACAGATTTTTGCAGAATGCCCAGATTTATGCCTCATATTTTTCGTTTGTTTTTCAGAAAATTGTGGTTTCTGGCGATTTTTTTTTCTGATTTTGGTCATCTCTGTCCTTAGGGGATGCTTGCCAGACTCCCTTAGTGACCATTCTCCAACCTTTCTTTTCAGGAGACGCATTCACACAAAGTAACATCTCCTTCAAATACATCCGTAGTACAAAGAATATCTCCCCTCTACCTTTAATCTATTACTTCATCAATGTGACTGGACACCACTTAAACACCTCCATCTAGACCTGGTTGTCCAATATTTTAATGACACCTACCTTAACATACTTAATAGTCTTGCCCCCACTAGAAATGTACGCCAGAGAGCTAAGCAACTACCTTGGCTATCTAATGTCACCAAACTGCTACTTAAACGTAGAGATAGAGCATGGTCAGCTTACCAGACTACCAACGGTTCGCCCAACCTCATAGCATATAAACAGCTTTGGAATTTAGCTAAGAAACAAGTCAAAAAAGACAAACCTACTTCCAAACCAGTCAACAAAAACACCTAAACAACCCCAAAAAAATTCTGGAAAAGCATTAACTATCTCCTTAGCCCCAGTCATACCCCAACACCTGACCCTGTCTCTTCTAACAACACTGACACTATAGCTACTCAATTCAACTCCCACTTTATTAATTCCATAACCACCCTACTAGGTACCCAGGACTCACAGCCACTTACCATTCCCACTCCTACCTTAGACAACCCCATCCCCTTCACTTTTAATCCCATTCAAGCCAGCTACATAAACAAGCTGCTAACCAGGATAAAACCCTGCTGACTTGCTGCTGACCAACTTCCTAATTAATTTTTAAAGATTGCAGCACCTTCTATCACCTATCGAAGATCTATCTTGATCAATTGTTCCATTACAGAACAGTGCATCCCTTTTCTCTGGAAAGTATCACACATCATTCCCCTCCACAAAGGTGGCCCCACTGGAACTAACCAGCTACCATCCCATAGCCATCCTCTCCCCCCTCGCAAAAATCTTAGAAAAATGCAAACAACTCCAACACCACCACATTAGTCACAACCTGCTATCTAGCTCTCAGCACGGCTTTCATCCTAAACATAGTACTAGCACAGCTCTAACATCTTTCACCAACGCAATTAATCATCTCCTAAACGAAGGTCACTCTGTCTCTTCTATCTTTCTAGATATCAAACTCAAGAAAATGAATAGGATACCAAATGAACTAAATGAAAAACACAAAGAAACGGCAACTTAGAACCACCTGTTAATAAAAGCGATTTAATTAAGCACTTTTCATCTGATATTTTACTCAAACTTCTTCAGATACAAAAAAACATTAAGAACACCTTTTAAATAATCCTTCCTTCTAGTCATATTATCACCCCATTCATCTTAAAAATACAAAAAACACAATTCACATATCATTACAAAAATAATACATATATACAATTATATTAATAATGGTAATTAAATCATTCTGTTAATAAAAAATAATAAATTATGTATTCTATTATGTATATACATATCAGCGTGTATATTAGTATATTATACCCAGTCCCTATCTATCCAAGTTCCTTAATTTTAACAAACAATTGCTAGAATACGTCATTAAGACTTGGATGGTTATGGACATTTAAACGTAACTGCCAAAATAATTCAAGTTTATCTAATTTTAAACTGACAGTCCCACCCCTTACATCAATGGCCACCTGATCAATCACTCTAAACTTAAAAAGTGGTCTGAGTTGTTAATAATATGTTTTGCTAAGGCATTTTCTATTTTTTTCTTTGTTATACTGTACAAATGTTCGTAAACCCGTTCCCTCAGTTTACGGTCGGTCTTACCAATATAATAACTTGTACAGAGATGGCACTTAGCTAGATATACCACCATCTTAGAATTGCAATTACATTTTTGCATGGTGTTAAATCTCATATTATTAATGACAAAGCTTTTTCCTACTTCCATATGCTTATAATAAGGACATGCCTCACATTTAAACATACCTGGGCTTTTAACCAATGACCCATGTTTACGTTCTAACATGTTCTTAAAATTTAAACTCCTCTTAAAAACAAGTCTAGGGTATCCATCTATTTTATTTCTAATACTTGGATCATCAATAAGTAACTTCCATTTTTTATTGATAATATGTCTTACGTGAGTTGCATCTAATGAGAACGATGTGATGAAACTAACACTAAAGTTAGTCTCAACAGAATTTTCACCCCTGATGATATTAAGAACCATGTCATAGGTTCATAGGTTCATTGGTAGGTACTAGGCTATCGGACTAAGGGCCTATGCAAGCCTAGCCAACAAGGTTCCCTGGCTTATGCTACCCAAGAAAGTTATTTTCCTGTGCCCCTGTCGAGCAGAGCCACAGAAGTGATCCCCGGTGTGTATTTCCTATTTCCCATCCACTCATCAAGATTTTTCTTGAAGAGTGCTAATGAGGAACTTTGCTTGACACAGATTGGTAGTTTGTTCCAGAGTATGGGAAGTCTCTGGGACAGGAATCTATCCCTCAGTCACTAAAGGATTCCATAAATTAGGTTTATATTGTCCAATATTCCTTTCGTGGGTGACTTCATCTATAGGGGTATCTAAAAGAGCTTGTGGGTATCCTCGTCTACTGAGCATGTTCCTTAGATTACTGACTTCCAAATGAAAGTCATCTTCTAAGGAAACCATCCTGGCAGCTCTAACTAGTTGGCCTTTAACTACTGACCTTTGTAATGGAACATATGGGAACTTGAAAAATGGAGAAATGCATTTGAATATGCATTTTTCCTATATATTCAAGCTAGATATTTACCAGTGCTGCAATCGTTTGTATGCTCCACATCGAAATAAGGGATGATATCTGCATGAAAAGTATACGTATACCTAACCTGGTTCTATAGTTATCTTTCCAATCGTCAGTGATGATATCTGAATGAAAAGTATACGTTTACCTAACGTGGTTCCATAGTTATTTTTCCAATTGTCAGCGATGATATCTGAATGAAACGTATACATATACCTAACCTGGTTCCATACTTATCTTTCCAATCATCAGTAAGCTACTAAATGGGAAGTCTCTCTCCCCTACTCTCCATCTCAATCGGTGTACCCCACAGCTCCATTCTGGGTCCCCTCCTCTTTACCATATTTACTAACAACCTCCAGCTCAGCAACTCAGCTGGCCCCACATTATCCAGTACGGCAATGACTCCACACTTATATGCTCAGCCCCCTCAACACAAGAAATTCAAATAAAAATGCAAATCTCCTTTCAGGGCATAGAAAAATACCTTTCAGAGCACCAACTCCTACTTAACCCAAACAAAACTAAAATTAATGTCTTCAGAAACAAATTATCCAAACCTGGTCAGTCCCCTCTCACAATACTATCCTCAAATGGAAACAAAATAGAGCCTACTAGCCAGACTAAACTGATAGTTATCACAATAGATGAGAATGTAAAATTTGACAAGCATGTTTCTCTGACCATCAAGAAAGTTCACGCCAAACTTGGCACCCTATACAGGGCTAAAACATACCTTACTCAGAGTGCCTGACCAGCCACTGCTTGGCCACACCTGCTTTCCATGGATCTCAAATCCACCCTCCTATATGGATCTCACATATTCACAAACCTACGTAAGACTGAGCTCAATGACTTACAAACCTAAGTAAGTCTGAGCTCAATGACTTACAAACCTACGTAAGACTGAGCTCAATGACTTACAAACCTATGTAAGTCTAAGCTCAATGACGTACAAACCTACGTAAGTCTGAGCTCAATGACTTACAAACCTACGTAAGTCTAAGCTCAATGACGTACAAACCTACGTAAGTCTGAGCTCAATGACTTACAAACCTACGTAAGTCTGAGCTCAATGACTTACAAACCTACGTAAGACTGAGCTCAATGACTTACAAACCTACGTAAGACTGAGTTCAGTGACTTACAAACCTACGTAAGACTGAGCTCAATGACTTACAAACCTACGTAAGACTGAGCTCAGTGACTTACAAACCTACGTAAGACTGAGCTCAGTGACTTACAAACCTACGTAAGACTGAGCTCAATGACTTACAAACATACGTAAGACTGAGCTCAATGACTTACAAACCTACGTAAGACTGAGCTCAGTGACTTACAAACATACGTAAGACTGAGCTCAGTGACTTACAAACATACGTAAGTCTGAGCTCAATGAAGTACAAACCTACGTACGACTGAGCTCAATAACCTAGAATACCACTACAACAAAATCGCCAAGTTTGTCACTAATCAGCCATACAGGACTCACCGCTGCTCTACCCTCTTTCAGCTCAACTCACTAGAACTCCCTAATCTTTTATCACTCAACCAAATGGCCATGGCCCACAAAATAATCTACCAACCCAGTAACTGCACCACTCTCACTAACCTTGTCCAACCTAGTACCGCTTCCCGGTCCTTCAGATCCTCCACCAAGCTAATGCTAAAGGTTTCCCACACCCACAACTACAACAGTGACTCCCTTTACTCCCACAAAATATCCAAACTATGGAACACTGTTCCACAGCCTATCACACAAAATCCTCACCACCACAATTTCGAACAACTCCTAAAGAACTACCTAGCCAAACACTGGCTCTGCTCCTGTCATTCAACAGACTAATTGCTTCCTATCTCCCTGTATCTAACCTTATTTATCTACTTTAATGCCTTCTATACTCCCTCCATCTCTTATTCAAATACTGCTGACCCATAGCAGCTTTTACACTGTTTTAATTAACAGGCAGAGATTCTTTGATTCCAGCCACACTGTACATATGAATGGAACAGTAATTAACTCCATGTCTTACGTCACTCTTGATATACATGCATACTGCCTCTAAATGTATTTTGTGCACACTGACATTGTAAATAGTATTCAAAATACATGCATACTGTCTCTTAATTTATTTTATGCACACTGTCTTTGTAATTGGTATTCTGTATAAGTTTACAATGGCTTGTTCTTGGAACTCTATATACTTGTGTAAACTGTTTGTATTTTTACAAACTATTGTATAATAATTATTATTATTGTAAGCTTTGTTACTACATGTGGAGCTTTTCATCTTTTAATACATCAAAAGTATATCAGTTAAGAATTTTTGGGACTTGTGACACAGATTGGGTTATATATCTGGCAACATGTAGCTGCTTGGCTTTTTATGTGGAACAGACTTCACGTCTGCTAAAACTCAGAATTTCAAAACATCTTGGTGGCATTAGATATGCCAGAATGTCAAATGTTTTGTTTAAACATACATTACTTCATAAAACAGTAAGGTTTCAATTTACTATTATAGATAAAATTGTGTTAGATAGAAGCTATAAGGGGGTTGGGTATAGTATTTTGAATAAAAAAGCTAAGGGTTGGATTATTAGGTTAGGTGCACTATTCCTTCCAGGTCTTAATGACTCTTTGTAATAAACCAATCAATGTTAAGGTATTGCTATTTAAGGGGTATTACACTGTCTTGATTGTTAAGCACTGAAGAAGGTGTGCCGCAATAACTGTGAATGTTGGAATAAAGTACTTTGTATTTTTTACCTGTGTGAGTTGGTATTGTTTTTTTCCCCACCGTGGCTGAGTGCTGGCGTTTGGAGTTTATAATTCATACATTTTCTAATAAAAGTAAAGGCAAAGGGCATTCACGGCCACAGTGCCATATCTAACAGTTGCTAACAAGGTGTTTGAGACTTTGTGAGGAAAACAAGTAATTAATGCACACACCCAAGGAAAGAGGTAGCTAGGAAAGGAAATGTGGGGTATGGGCGAAGAAAAGGGGCATACAAGGGGTTGGTTGGAACAGGAAAATCTGAGGGAAAATTAGAGGGGTATGAGCAATGGTTTTTTTTGGGGGGGTAGGGTAGGCCTAATTTTTTTAAGAATAGAAGGAAAAGTATACGTAGTTAAAGAGGAGGAGATGGTCATCACAGCAGGTATACCTGTAGAACAAACAGCACAACGCAAGACAGACAAAGGTTGAAAAAAAAACAGTACAGACATTTAAGTTACACTGTACTACATGGGCAATGAAAACTTTTCAAACAGGGTGGGGATGCCTATCAACCATGTTGAAATGCAGGAAAACACATCTACCTATGCACTATCTCAATACTACATGTCTTAAACTGTGTGGCAGTCATACCTGGATGTATGTGACCAATGGTAGATGTGTGTTCCAAGGTAATAAAGCAGGATCACAGCACACGTTGGATACATATACACGTATCCAATTAGTCTGTCAGCAGTGCACGTATAAGCCAAGCAATATGAAAGATGAACATGTGCAGGTCTAACAATGGCAGCTAATCTCAGCAGACGATAGAACCAAACCTACAACCATGCATGTGAAGGGAAAACAACCAAGCACAGTTCCAAATAGAAGTACTGCAAAAGAGCAAAAAAGGCTGCTACACACACAAGCAGATGTGCATAACCAAAACAAACATTTTCTTCTGTGGATCCCTAGTGATATCTGCATTGCTTACTGTACTTATTTCCTTGTTTCACTTAAAAGAAAGTTACTGTTTGTCATTTTTGCATTTAAGTTACCTGTAACACTTTGCATTTAAGTTACCTGGCACTTGCTCACTAAAGCAATTATATAAGTCAGCACTAAAAAATTAAAAGCACTACACCCTCACAAACTCCCCTTGAGTACCTTGTTCCCCATTGGCCCTTTTTTTCAATTATAAAGGAATTCCCAATACTATTCTAGCATGTCCAAAGGTCAGTTGTGAATCTCCTCTCCGGTCCAGCTGGTGAATCTGGGAATCTTGAGGCAATGTTACAACTGCCTCATGTACACAGACAACCCTCTCCTCCTCCCAACAAATTCCAACACATGTGAGAGATGCATCCATATAGCCAAACTGGAGGCTAAGCTCTCTCAACTCAGTACTGGCGTAACAAGTCGGGAGGAGAAGGAAACCACACTCACTACAAATCCAGTCTCACATAGACCTACCACGACTGCAAACCAAACACATAAACACACAAAAACATACTTGGAGGCTCTAAATAAAAATCTGCCTAAGCAGCAGAGACCTCCAAAGCAGACACCCAAGCAACCGCTACCCCAAAACAAAACACATGCAACACATAGCTCACAAAGCCAGTGTGCCAAACAGTCACAGCCCTTAAGGCTAAACAACACACCTGATACACTTGTAATAGGTGACTCTATCATCAGGCACACTGACATCCCGCTCACCAGGCTGAACAAGGAGAGGGTAACGGTGAGCTGCCTGTCGGGCGCTAGGATCCGCCACATAACACAAGCACTCAGGTCACTTCAGGGCAAGTACAAATATGACTCAGTCATTGTCCATGATGGTGTGAATGACCTGAGACATACCTCCCTGGACTACATGAAAAGAGACACAGAGGAGCTTATGAGCATGTGGCCCAGGCCGGTATGACCCTGACCTTGAGTAGCATCTTACCCTCACCAAGAATGATGCCACAATATGAAGACAAGATGATCAATTTCAACAGTTGGCTTAAGTATTGGTGTCATTCAAAGGCGATCCAATGCATTGTCAGCCTGGGATGACATGCTCAACAAGCCATGATGCTTCGCTAGGGACAGCTTGCACCTGTCACCCCTGGGCTTTCGGATATTGGCAAAGGCCCTTGCTACCCCCATAGTGCCTTTTTTAGGCAAGGCTCAAAAGACAAACCCACCTCCATAGGTATCACAAGGGATAAGAAACTAAGAGTAATGCTACTCAACGCCAGAAGTCTAAACCTCAAGATGCACACACTCGAAACTCTCCTTAGCATGGAGAACATCGATATCTGTGCAGTAACAGAAACCTGGTTCAAGGCTCCCGAGAGCACCCCAGAACTACCAGGTTATACCTTATACCATGCTTTTCGGCCCCAAAACTTGGACCGAACCACAAAAGGAGGGGGAGTATCAATATTCGTCAAAGATACCCACACCTCCAGGTTGGTGGCATAGCACGAAGCATCAGAGACTATGCATGTGCAACTAACAGTGGGTAAAACTGCCTTCCAGTTTATAGCCTGCTACAGACCACCCTCCCAAACCCAGGAACCCCACTCGACCTTCCTGAGAACACTGGAAAATATGAAGGTCTCTCCAAACACCATTATATTGGGCGACTTCAACTACCCAAACATAGACTGGGAGCATTACTCTAGCTCCAACACCCTAGCCCAAAGGTTCCTAGAATTTATAAACTCAAATGCTATGGAACAACTTGTTACCACTCCCACAAGAGGGGAAAACATACTGGACCTGATCATCACCAACATGGGGACTCTATGCTCCAGACAAGAAGTGTATCCCTCACTGGTAAGATCAGACCATAAACTAATCTCACTGGATATTCACATCCTGACCCCACCTCCTGCCCATAAAACCACAGTGAAAAACTTCTCTAAAGCAAATTTCACACTCCTCAAAACTGAGGTGGAATGCTTCAAAGCCCCCGAGCCTGTGGAAAATACGGCCCAGACCACAGAATCCTTTATAAATGCATTTTATGAACACCTTCAGGAATGCATGGATCATGCAATCCCAAATAACACCAAGACCCAATCCTCCAAAGGCAGATGTCCTGTCTGGTAGACCCCAGCCATAAACAAACTATAAAATAGAAGGAGGAAGCTACTAAATGATAAAGTAAAATCCCAAAAAGGGAAGGCATCTCTGATCAATATTAGCAAAAAAATACTGGCACTCATAAAATCGTCTAAGGCCAGCTTCGAGAGAAAAATACACAGAACCCACAGACATTGCCAACATCCTAGCTGACAGGTTCAGCTCAAACCCCCCCCCCACCAAAAGGGCAAATATCTATCCCAGCAGAGTGCTGGCCCCCTGGCATCTCAGATGCTCAGGTAAGAGCCGCCCTCTCCAAAGCAAAAAACACAGCATCAGTGGGACCAGACGGTGTCCCGGGCTGCATCCTACATGAACTCCAAGAAGAGCTAAACCCAAACATAAAACTACTGTTCAATCTCAGCCTTACTACAGGATATATACCCAAAGAGTGGCGTACAGCAACAGTGGTACCTATCCACAAAGGTGGTGCCTCAAGGGATCCTGGAGACTATCGCCCCAGAAGCCTGACTAGCTTGGTCTGCAAAGCTATGGAAAGGATCATTATGGACCTCATAAATAAAGATATTGGGGACCTACAGACACTGGATCCTACCCTGTTCGGTTTTGTTAAGGGCAGATCCTGCCTCTTAAACCTGGTTGATTTCTTTGAAACAGTCACCAAGGCCATTGATGAGGGGAAGGTGGTCCACACAGCCTACCTGGACCTCGCAAAAGCCTTCGATACAATACCCCACTCGGGCATTATAGATAAGCTCACCAGCTTAAATATAAACCCCTATGTCACTAGAAAGGTTGCAAACTGGCTCAAAGACAGAACCTACATGGTTAGAGTTGCTGGAGCCATGTCAGACTCCAAACCAGTTACAAATGGCATCCCACAAGGCTCAGTCCTGGGACCTCTCTTGTTTGGTATATATTTCTCGGAGGTACAGGCCAACATGGAAGGACTGTGGCTGACCAAGTTCGCAGATGACTGCAAACTGGGCGCCATAATCGACTCTCCAGCCGACACAAGCATCCTCCAAAAGGGCCTCATAGAAACAGACAACTGGTGCCAGAGCCATGGCCTCAAGCTAAACGCCAAAAAGTGTATAGTCATCCCCTTTGGCAAAAACAAAGTGCCCACAAATTACCAAATAGGTGGTAATCCATTAAGTACAGAAGAAGTAATTAGAGACCTGGGGACCCAAGTTGATAGCAATCTCTCATTTGACAACCACGTGGCCAAAGTGGTTAGAAAAACATTTTATATAACCCACCTAATCATGAAGGGATTCACATCTAGATCAGGGGAGGTCATCGTGCCTCTTTACTCATCCCTCATCCGGCCCATAATTGAGTACAATGCCCTTTTTGGGATGTACCTTACCAGACACCTGAAGCAACTGGAAAGACTCCAAAAGTACCTCACCAAGGGGATCAAAGGGCTCAAACAGATGCCATATGCTGCCCGGTTAAAGAAACTCCAGCTCTACTCAGTGGCATACTGCCTGTTCAGGGGCGATCTGTGCCTGACGTATAAAGCCATGTCCAACCCAGAATTAATGGACATGCTGCACCTCAGAAAATCCAAATCCCATCAAGCTACTCGCTCGAGAGACTTGACCCTCAGCACTGAAATAAATAGGACATGCTGGAGGGACAGATTCATAACCCAGATGCTCCCTTCACTCTGGAATAAAATCTCAGTCCAGGTTAGGCAGAGTCCCTCATTGACTCTCTTCAAGAGGAATCTTGATGAGTGGATGGGAGATCATAGGTTTAACCCGGGTATCACTTCTGTGTCACTGTTAGACAGAGGCACAGTATACTAACCTCGAAAAAGGGCATAGCAAAATTAATTTAAAATGGGTGGCAAAAGCCAAACACATTCTGGCTAGGCTTATAAATACTCTAGGGCAGATAGCCTAGTATGAACCTATGAACCTATGTAATGGAATGTGTATATATTACACACATATGCCATGTCAAAGGCAACACATGTGTAGATGTGTAGGTATGTCTGTTAGTGGCATAAAAGGAATGTACATAAAAGCAAGGTCGATACACATACATACATCAATGACATGTAATCATATGTTGAAAAATGTAACAGTACAGCATAATAAATATAGCAGGTTGTGCACGTAGATGTGAAAAACTACGCTGGGTAACACATAAATATAATGAGAACAAGGATGCACGGCAAGCATTAACCAGCATCTTGTGTGCACTTGTCCTGCATCTGTATAATGACTACAATGTACACTGGTTACAATGTAACACATAAGTATAATTAGAACAAGGACATACTGCAAACATTAGCCAGCAACTTGTGTGCACATGTTCTGCATTGTACAATGGGCGTACATGTGACACATGTCCTGTATTCTACAATGGGTATAGATGTGTGCAGATGTCTTGCATTGTACAAAGGGCATAGATGTGTGCACATGTCCTGCGTTGTACACTGGGCATATATGTGTGCACATGTCCTGCATTGTACACTGTGCATAGATGTGTGCACATGTTCTGCATTGTAAAATGGGCATATATGTGTGCACATGTCCTGCATTGTACAATGGGCATAGATGTGTGCAAATGCCCTGCATTGCACAATGGGCATATATGTGTGCACATGTCCTGCATTGTACAATGGGCAAACATGTCGCACATGTTCACTGTGTCAGATTAATACATGGCAATGGTCAGTAGTTTTAACAAAGGGAAACATACATGCAAAAAATAATATGTAAATTTAAAAGTGGGATGGAGGTGGGCAACCTGGGCCCACATCAGGTAAATTCACACAATGCAAGTGCATGCATACTACAGCAAACAAGGTGAGGTAGAAGCCACTCAGAAATGCATTTAAGAAAGATGAAAATGTATACCAAATGGATTGCTGATGTCTACAGAACTGCACATTTGTAAAACACACATACACAGTAATGTGTAAAAATGTCACATGAACATGCATAGGTAAGCAAGCTAAAAATTACAAGCACATGCACATATACTGTTATGCAAATGTCATATAAAGAACCATTGGTGTATGTCAACCACGCTGCTCATTATGGAGCAGAGGAAACTCCTGTCACCAACACTACCACACAACCACACTGCTCATTATGGAGCAGAGGACACTCCTATGAGCATACCTACCACACAACAACCCTGCTCATTATGGAGCAGAGGACACTGCTGTGAGTATGACTACCACACAATCATCCTGCTCATTATGGAGCAGAGAACACTCCTGTGAGAATCACTGCCATACAACCATCCTGCTCATTATGGAGCAGAGGAAACTCCTGTAAGAATCACTACCACACAGCCACCTTGCACATTATGGAGCAGAGAGCTATCATGTGAGCATCACTACCACAAACCACCCTGCTCATTATGCAACAGAGGACAGTCCTGTGAGCATTATGACTGCACAATCACCTTGCTCATTATGGAACAGAGGAAATTCTGGTGAGCATCACTACCACAAAATACCCTGCTCATTATGCAACAGAGGACACTCCTGTGAGTATCACTGCCACACAGCCACCCTGCTCATTATGGAGCAGAGGACAGGCTTGTGAGCATCACTACCACACAACCACCATGCTCATTACGGAGCAGAGGATACTACTGTGTGCATCACTACCACACAGCCATCTGGCTGATTATGGATCAGAGGACACTCCTGTGAGTATCACTACCACAAGCCACCCTGCTCATTATGTAACTGAGCACACTCCTATGAGCATCACTACCACACAACCACCCTGTTCATTATGAAGCAGAGGACACTCCTGTGAGCATCACTACCACATAATCACCATGCTCATTATGAAGCAGATGACACTCCTGTCAGCATCACTACCACACAGCCACCCTGCTCATTATGGAGCAGAGGACACTCCTGTGAGCATCACTACCACAAACCACCCTCTCATTATGTAACAGAGGACACTCCTGTGAGCATCACTACCAAACAACTACCCTGCTAATTATGGAGCAGAGGACACTCCTGTCAGCATAACTACCACACAGCCACCCTGCTCATTATGGAGCAGGGGACACTCCTGTTAGCATCACTACCACACAACCACCCTGCTTATTATGGAGCAGAGGGCACTCATGTGAGAATCACTACCACACAACCACCCAGCTCATTATGGAGCAGATGGCACTCCTGTAAGCATCCCTACCACACAACCACCTGCTCATTATGGAGAAGAGGACACTCCTGTCAACATCACTACCACACAACCACCCTGCACATTATGGAGCAGAGGACACCCCTGCCAGCATCACTACCACACAATCACCCTGTTCATTATGGAGCAGAGGACACTCCTTTAAGCATCACTACCACACAACCACCCTGTCATTATGGAGCAGAGGACACTCCTGTGAGGATCACTACCAACAACCACACTGTGCATTATGGAGCAGAGGACACTCCTGTGAGCATCATTACTACACAGCCACTCTGCTCATTATGGAGCACAAGAAACTCATGTGAGCATCGCTATCACACAACCACCCTGCTCATTATGGAGCAGAGGATAATCCTGTAAGCATCTCTACCACACAACCACCCTGCTCATTATGGAGCAGAGATCACTCCTGTGAGCATCACAAATTACCACATAGGTGGTAATCCATTAAGTACAGAAGAAGTAATTAGGGACCTGGGTACCCAAGTTGATAGCAATCTCTCATTTGACAACCACGTGGCCAAAGTGGTTAGAAAAACATTTTATATAGCCAACCTAATCATGAAGGGATTCACATCTAGATCAGGGGAGGTCATCGTGCCTCTTTACTCATCCCTCATCTGGCCTATAATTGAGTACAATGCCCCTTTTGGGATGTACCTTACCAGACACCTGCAGCAACTGGAAAGACCCCAAAAGTACCTCACCAAGAGGATCAAAGGGCTCAAACATATGCCATATGCTGCCCGGTTAAAGAAACTCCAGCTCTACTCAGTGGCATACCGCCTGTTCAGAGGAGATCTGTGCCTGACGTATAAAGCCATGTCAAACCTGGAATTAATGGACATGCTGCACCTCAGAAAATCCAAATCCCATCGAGCTACGCAGTCAAGAGACTTGAACCTCAGCACTAAAATAAATAGGACATGCTGGAGGGACAGATTCATAACCCAGAGGCTGTCTTCACTCTGGAATAAAATCCCAGTCCAGGTTAGGCAGAGTCCCTCATTGACTCTCTTCAAGAGGAATCTTGATGAGTGGATGGGAGATTGTAGGTTTGCCCCAGGTATCACTTCTATGTCACTGTTAGTTAGAGGCACAGTATACTAACCTCGAAAAAGGGCATAGCAAAATAAATTTAAAATGGGTGGCGAAAGCCAAACACATTCTGGCTAGGCTTATAAATGCCCTAGGGCAGATAGCCTAGTATGAATCTATGAACATATGAACCTATGAGGACATTCCTGTGAGTATCACTACCACAAACCACCCTGCTCATTATGTAACTGAGCACACTCCTATGAGCATCACTACCACACAACCACCTGCCCATTATGGAGAAGAGGACACTCCTGTCAACATCACTACCACACAACCACCCTGCTCATTATGGAGCAGAGGACACCCCTGTCAGCATCACTACCACACAAGCCACTGTCATTATGGAGCAGAGGACACTCCTGTGAGGATCACTACCAACAACCACACTGTGTATTATGGAGCAGAGGGCACTCCTGTGAGCATCATTACTACACAGCCACCCTGCTCATTATGGAGCAGAGAGCACTCCTGTGAGCATCACTACCACACACCCAGCCCACTCATTATGGAGCAGAGGACCCCCTTGTGATCATCACTACCACACAACCACCCTGCTCATTATGGATCAGAGGGCACTCCTGTGAGCATCACTACCACACAGCCACCCTGCTCATTATGGAGCATATGACACTCCTGTGAGCATCACTACCACATAATCACCTTGCTCATTATGGAGCAGAGGGCAACCCTGTGAGCATCACTACCAACAACCACCCTACTCGTTATGGAGCAGAGGACACTCCTGTCAGCATCACTACCACTCAACCATCCTGCTCATTATGGAGCAGAGGACACTCCTGTGAGCATCACTACCACACAACCAGCATGCTCATTATGGAGAAGAGGGCACTCCTGTGAGCATCACTACCACACACCCATCCCACTCATTATGGAGCAGAGGACCCCTCCCCCTGTCATCATCATTACCACACAACCACCCTGCTCATTATGGATCAGAGGACACTCCTGTCAACATCACTACCACACAACCACCCTGCTCATTATGGAGCAGAGAACACTCCTGTGAGCATCACTACCACACAACCACCTTCTCATTATGTAGCAGAGGACATTCCTGTGACCATCACTACCACACAGCCATCCTGCTCATTATGGAGCAGAGGACACTCCTGTGACCATTGCTACCAAACAACGATCCTGCTCATTATGGAGCAGAGGACTCTCCTGTGACCACTGCTACCACACAACGATCCTGCTCATTATGGAGCAGAGGACACTCCTGTGAGCATCATTACTACACAGCCACTCTGCTCATTATGGAGCACAAGAAACTCATGTGAGCATCGCTATCACACAACCACCCTGCTCATTATGGAGCAGAGGATACTCCTGTAAGCATCTTTGCCACACAACCACCCTGCTCATTATGGAGCAGAGATCACTCCTGTGAGCATCACTGCCACACACCCAGCTCGCTCATTATGGAGCAGAGGACCCCTCTGTGATCATCACTACCACACAACCACCATGCTCATTATGGTGCAGAGGGCACTACTGTGTGCATCACTACCACACAGCCACCTGGCTGATTATGGATCAGAGGACACTCCTGTGAGTATCACTACCACAAACCACCCTGCTCATTATGTAACTGAGCACACTCCTATGAGCATCACTACCACACAACCACCCTGTTCATTATGGAGCAGAGGACACTCCTGTGAGCATCACTACCACATAATCACCCTGCTCATTATGAAACAGATGACACTCCTGTCAGCATCACTACTACACAACCACCCTGCTCACTATGGAGCAGAGGACACACCTGTGAGCATCACTACCACAAACCACCCTCTCATTATGTAACAGAGGACACTCCTGTGAGCATCACTACCAAACAACTACCCTGCTAATTATGGAGCAGAGGACACTCCTGTCAGCATCACTACCACACAGCCACCCTGCTCATTATGGAGCAGGGGACACTCCTGTTAGCATCACTACCACACAACCACCCAGCTCATTATGGAGCAGAGGGCACTCTTGTAAGCATCCCCACCACACAACCACCTGCTCATTATGGAGAAGAGGACACTCCTGTCAACATCACTACCACACAACCACCCTGCTCATTATGGAGCAGAGGACACCCCTGTCAGCATCACTAACACACAATCACCCTGTTCATTATGGAGCAGACGACACTCCTGTGAGGATCACTACCAACAACCACACTGTGCATTATGGAGCAGAGGACACTCCTGTGAGCATCATTACTACACAGCCACTCTGCTCATTATGGAGCACATGAAACTCATGTGAGCATCGCTATCACACAACCACCCTGCTCATTATGGAGCAGAGGATACTCCTGTAAGCATCTCTACCACACAACCACCCTGCTCATTATGGAGCAGAGATCACTCCTGTGAGCATCACTGCCACACACCCAGCTCGCTCATTATGGAGCAGAGGACCCCTCTGCGATCATCACTACCACACAACCACCATGCTCATTATGGTGCAGAGGGCACTACTGTGTGCATCACTACCACACAGCCACCTGGCTGATTATGGATCAGAGGACACTCCTGTGAGTATCACTACCACAAAACACCCTGCTCATTATGTAACTGAGCACACTCCTATGAGCATCACTACCACACAACCACCCTGTTCATTATGGAGCAGAGGACACTCCTGTGAGCATCACTACCACATAATCACCCTGCTCATTATGAAACAGATGACACTCCTGTCAGCATCACTACTACACAGCCACCCTGTTCATTATGGAGCAGAGGACACTCCTGTGAGTATCACTACCACAAACCACCCTACTCATTATGTAACTGAGCACACTCATATGAGCATCACTACCACACAACCACCCTGTTCATTATGGAGCAGAGGACACTCCTGTGAGCATCACTACCACATAATCACCCTGATCATTATGAAGCAGATGACACTCCTGTCAGCATCACTACTACACAGCCACCCTGCTCATTATGGAGCAGAGGACACACCTGTGAGCATCACTACCACAAACCACCCTCTCATTATGTAACAGAGGACACTCCTGTGAGCATCACTACCAAACAACTACCCTGCTAATTATGGAGCAGAGGACACTCCTGTCAGCATCACTACCACACAGCCACCCTGCTCATTATGGAGCAGGGGACACTCCTGTTAGCATCACTACCACACAACCACCCAGCTCATTATGGAGCAGAGGGCACTCTTGTAAGCATCCCTACCACACAACCACCTGCTCATTATGGAGAAGAGGACACTCCTGTCAACATCACTACCACACAACCACCCTGCTCATTATGAAGCAGAGGACACCCCTGTCAGCATCACTAACACACAATCACCCTGTTCATTATGGAGCAGAGGGCACTCCTGTGAGGATCACTACCAACAACCACACTGTGCATTATGGAGCAGAGGACACTCCTGTGAGCATCATTACTACACAGCCACCCTGCTCATTATGGAGCACAGGACACTCATGTGAGCATCGCTATCACACAACCACCCTGCTTGTTATGAAGCAGAGGATACTCCTGTAAGCATCTCTACCACACAACCACCCTGCTCATTACGGAGCAGAGAGTACTCCTGTGAGCATCACTGCCACACACCCAGCCCGCTCATTATGGAGCAGAGGACCCCCTCTGTGATCATCAATACCACACAACCACCATGCTCATTATGGTGCAGAGGGCACTACTGTGTGCATCACTACCACACAGCCACCTGGCTGATTATGGATGCTATGGAACAACTTGTTACCACTCCCACAAGAGGGGAAAACATACTGGACCTGATCATTACCAACATGGAGACTCTATGCTCCAGACCAGAAGTGTATCCCTCACTGGTAAGATCAGACCATAAACTAATCTCACTGGATATTCACATCCCAACCCCACCCCCTGCACAGAAAACCACAGTGAAAAACTTCTCTAAAGCAAATTTCACACTCCTTAAAACCTAGGTGGAATCCTTCAAAGCCCCCGGGCCTGTGGAAAATACGGCCCAGATCGCAGAATCCTTTATAAATGCATTCTATGAACACCTTCAGGAATGCATGGATCATGCGATCCCAAATAAAACCAAGACCCAATCCTCCAAAGGCAGACGTCCTGTCTGGTGGACCCCAGCCATAAACAAACTATATAATAGAAGGAGGAAGCTACTAAATGATAGAGCAAAATCCCAAAAAGGGAAGGCATCACTGATCAGTATTAGCAAAAAACTACGGGCACTCATAAAATTGTCTAAGGCCAGCTTCGAGAGAAAAATTGCACAGGACACTAAGGATAATCACAAGGCTTTCTTTAGTTATGTTAGGAACCTGGGTGATAATTCCCAGATATGCTCAGAATTAGTCCATAATGACAAAAAATACACTGAACCCACAGACATTGCCAACATCCTAGTTGACAGGTTCAGCACAAACTTCTCCCCCCCCTCCCCACCAAAAGGGCAAATATCTATCCCAGCAAAGTGCCGCCCCCCCTGACATCTCAGATGCTCAGGTAAGAGCCGCCCTCTCCAAAGCAAAAAACACAGCATCAATGGGACCAGACGGTGTCCCGGGCTGCGTCCTACATGAACTCCAAGAAGAGCTAAACCCAAATATAAAACTACTGTTCAATCTCAGCCTTACTACAGGATATGTGCCCAAAGAGTGGCGTACAGCAACAGTGGTCCCTCTCCATAAAGGTGGTGCCTCAACGGATCCTGGAAACTATCGCCCCATAAGCCTGACTAGCTTAGTCTGCAAAGCTATGGAATGGATCATCATGGACCTCATAAATAAAGATATTGGGGACCTACAGACACTGAATCCTACCCAGTTCGGCTTTGTTAAGGGCAGATCCTGCCTCTTAAACCTGGTTGATTTCTTTGAAACAGTCACCAAGGCCATTGACGAGGGGAAGGTGGTCCACACAGCCTACCTGGACCTCGCAAAATCCTTCGATACAATACCCCACTCGGGCATTATAGATAAGCTCACCAGCTTAAATATAAACCCCTATGTCACTAGATGGATTGCAAACTGGCTCAAGGACAGAACCCACATGGTTAGAATTGCTGGAGCCATGTCAGACTCCAAACCAGTTACAAGTGGTGTCCCACAAGGCTCAGTCCTGGGACCTCTCTTGTTCAGTATATATTTCTCGGAGGTACAGGCCAACACGGAAGGACTGTGGCTGACCAAGTTCGCAGATGACTGCAAACTGGGCGCCATAATCGACTCTCCAGCCGACACAAGCATCCTGCAAAAGGGCCTCATAGAAACAGACAACTGGTGCCAGAGCCATGGCCTCAAGCTGAATGCCAAAAAGTGTATAGTCATCCCCTTTGGAAAAAACAAAGTGCCCACAAATTACCACATAGGTGGTAATCCATTAAGTACAGAAGAAGTAATTAGGGACCTGGGTACCCAAGTTGATAGCAATCTCTCATTTGACAACCACGTGGCCAAAGTGGTTAGAAAAACATTTTATATAGCCCACCTAATCATGAAGGGATTCACATCTAGATCAGGGGAGTTCATCGTGCCTCTTTACTCATCCCTTATCTGGCCTATAATTGAGTACAATGCCCCTTTTGGGATGTACCTTACCAGACACCTGCAGCAACTGGAAAGACCCCAAAAGTACCTCACCAAGAGGATCAAAGGGCTCAAACATATGCCATATGCTGCCCGGTTAAAGAAACTCCAGCTCTACTCAGTGGCATACCGCCTGTTCAGAGGAGATCTGTGCCTGATGTATAAAGCCATGTCAAACCTGGAATTAATGGACATGCTGCACCTCAGAAAATCCAAATCCCATCGAGCTACGCACTCAAGAGACTTGAACCTCAGCACTGAAATAAATAGGACATGCTGGAGGGACAGATTCATAACCCAGAGGCTCTCTTCACTCTGGAATAAAATCCCAGTCCAGGTTAGGCAGAGTCCCTCATTGACTCTCTTCAAGAGGAATCTTGATGAGTGGATGGGAGATTGTAGGTTTGCCCCAGGTATCACTTCTATGTCACTGTTAGTCAGAGGCACAGTATACTAACCTCGAAAAAGGGCATAGCAAAATAAATTTAAAATGGGTGGCGAAAGCCAAACACATTCTGGCTAGGCTTATAAATGCCCTAGGGCAGATAGCCTAGTATGAATCTATGAACCTATGAACCTTTGAGGACATTCCTGTGAGTATCACTACCACAAACCACCCTGCTCATTATGTAACTGAGCACACTCCTATGAGCATCACTACCACACAACCACCCTTTTCATTATGGAGCATAGGACACTCCTGTGAGCATCACTACCACATAATCACCCTGCTCATTATGAAGCAGATGACACTCCTGTCAGCATCACTACCACACAACCACCCAGCTCATTATGGAGCAGATGGCACTCCTGTAAGCATCCCTACCACACAACCACCTGCTCATTATGGAGAAGAGGACACTCCTGTCAACATCACTACCACACAACCACCCTGCTCATTATGGGGCAGAGGACACCCCTGTCAGCATCACTACCACACAAGCCACTGTCATTATGGAGCAGAGGACACTCCTGTGAGGATCACTACCAACAACCACACTGTGTATTATGGAGCAGAGGGCACTCCTGTGAGCATCATTACTACACAGCCACCCTGCTCATTATGGAGCAGAGAGCACTCCTGTGAGCATCACTACCACACACCCAGCCCACTCATTATGGAGCAGAGGACCCCCCTGTGATCATCACTACCACACAACCACCCTGCTTATTATGGATCAGAGGGCACTCCTGTGAGCATCACTACCACACAGCCACTCTGCTCATTATGGAGCATATGACACTCCTGTGAGCATCACTACCACATAATCACCTTGCTCATTATGGAGCAGAGGGCAACCCTGTGAGCATCACTACCAACAACCACCCTACTCATTATGGAGCAGAGGACACTCCTGTCAGCATCACTACCACTCAACCATCCTGCTCATTATGGAGCAGAGGACACTCCTGTGAGCATCACTACCACACAACCAGCATGCTCATTATGGAGCAGAGGGCACTCCTGTGAGCATCACTACCACACAACCATCCTGGTCATTGTGGAGTAGAGAGCACTCCTGTGAGCATCACTACCACACACCCAGCCCACTCATTATGGAGCAGAGGACCCCCCTGTGATCATCACTACCACACAACCACCCTGCTTATTATGGATCAGAGGGCACTCCTGTGAGCATCACTACCACACAGCCACTCTGCTCATTATGGAGCATATGACACTCCTGTGAGCATCACTACCACATAATCACCTTGCTCATTATGGAGCAGAGGGCAACCCTGTGAGCATCACTACCAACAACCACCCTACTCATTATGGAGCAGAGGACACTCCTGTCAGCATCACTACCACTCAACCATCCTGCTCATTATGGAGCAGAGGACACTCCTGTGAGCATCACTACCACACAACCAGCATGCTCATTATGGAGCAGAGGGCACTCCTGTGAGCATCACTACCACACAACCATCCTGGTCATTGTGGAGTAGAGAGCACTCCTGTGAGCATCACTACCACACACCCATCCCACTCATTATGGAGCAGAGGACCCCCCTGTGATCATCACTACCACACAATCACCCTGCTCATTATGGATCAGAGGGCACTCCTGTCAACATCACTACCACACAACCACCCTGCTCATTATGGAGCAGAGGACACTCCTGTGAGCATCACTACCACACAACCACCTTCTCATTATGTAGCAGAGGACATTCCTGTGACCATCACTACCACACAACCACCTTCTCATTATGTAGCAGAGGACACTCCTGTGACCATCACTACCACACAGCCATCCTGCTCATTATGGAGCAGAGGACACTCCTGTGACCATTGCTACCAAACAACGATCCTGCTCATTATGGAGCAGAGGACACTCCTGTGACCATTGCTACCACACAACGATCCTGCTCATTATGGAGCAAAGGACACTCCTGTGAGCATCACTACCACACAACCACCCTGCTCATTATGGAGCAGAGGACACTCCTGTGACCATCACTACCACACAACCACCCTGCTCATTATGGAGCAGAGAACACTCCTCTGAGCATCACTACCACACAAACACCCTGCTCATTATGCAGCAGAGGATACTCCTGTCAGCATCACTACCACACAGCCACCCTGCTCATTATGAAGCAGATGACACTCCTGTGACCATCACTGCCACACATACACCCTGATCATTATGAAACAGAGGGCACTCCTGTGACCATCACTACCACACAACCACCCTGCTCATTATGGAGCAGGGGGCACTCATGTGACCATAACTGCCACATATTAGCAGTAACTCAGTAAATACTCGCATGTCAAAGGTGTATTTATGTGTGTCAGCATGTATCCAACTATGGGCACATACACATACATTCAATTATGTTTACAACTATTTGCAAAAGGTGTAAACCAATGTCAGTGCATAATGGATGTAGAAATGCTACATATAACAAATATGGCATAGTGTACTGCTAAAGAATGTGTTATCTATAACAGTGTGTACAGATTAATGCTGCATTACTGTTTGATGGAGTCAGGAAAGGAGGACTACACATAGACAGCATACACCTATATATGATCCCACATGGCATCAGTATTGCAGCCTAAAACACACAACACCACAGTATGACAGTAAGACATCATGACAACTGTCATCCAAAACATTTGTGCAATGACATGTCTGTCTTTTGCACATACCTGATATGGCAAAACACAATTCTAAGGCATATCACAATGTTATTGATGGAGTATGGACAACATATGTTTTCTGTCAGTCGCCCCAATAAAACACATTTACAGGTTACTTTTTGCAGCATTATCTGCAGGTTAACTGCCATAATGCATGGACAGTTGACTGTGGGAGTAAAGTGGTATGTGTTAATATGTGTTATGTACACATTGAAACAGAAGTAGTTGTCACATGACAATAATACATAAGCATGACAGATACATGGTATGCGTGCACAAGCGTGTATATACAGTCCAGTCAATGAAATGGCAATCATCCTGTTGGTAGCACACAAACAATACTTACACACCAGAGGGACCAGGCCAGTGGGGCTCAGACTCTCAAATAACCTCATGAGCTGTCACCCTGAATGAATCCCACATAGCCCATGCCATATCATCAAAGAAGGACCCCATCATGTCCCTCATCTGTGTTCAGAACACATCAGTCATGACCTCCAGGATCTCCTCCTGATATTCATCTCAGTTCTGGTTGTGTAGACATCTCCTCAGGAGTGCAGACATGATGGCTCAGGCAGGTGCTGGTACAGGTTCCTCAGCATTGTCACCATCATTCTCGGAAGACTTTGGCAGTGGCCTGGTGTGCATTCATTGTCTTTGAATCAGAGAACATTCATGGGTCTCATGCTCTGTAAAGATTAATTGCAAAACACAACAGAAAAAAAAAGCAAATGTCTGTCACAAAGGACAGTCCCATGAATATCATGGCACAACACAATCTGATTATGATGACAACTTATACAGGGACTGACACATGTCCATTATAGACATGGCCCTATATGTCCTATTTATAAAAAAAGACATCAGCATTCTTTTCTAAACTACTCTATATGCTTAGACACACAAGCACGGCTCATTAGCTTTATAAGAATGTATGAATGTTCAAATCATCAGATTCTACTTCTGCATTGAATGATTTATATAAGTGTCATTGTTAAAATGAGGAGAAAGTGATCTGATAACATTGTGAACAATAGGCAAGCCATATGACAAACGTCTGAGAAAGGTAGCATAATTGTCTGAACACACATCAGTATAATGAGTACAACATAAAACCAATATGATATGTTCAATCAACACAGATGGTGACATATGAGGATTTAATATATCTGTTACTAGCAGTATTGTATTTATACTACTGTATGCAGTATCTACCAAAAGTGTCTGATGTCAGTAGCCTGAAAAATCAAGCACTGTGAATATGCTTGCTGATAATCAACTGTTGCAATCAAATGTGCATCTGTTCAAGTATCAGTTAACAGCTATAACTGTGGCTCAGCCAAAACACACAAAGTGTTGGAAACAGATGCACCACCAATGTCAAACTATAAAGCATGCAGTACAGGATGCTAACAGCTGTGCAACATGAGTATTGAAGGGAATATGATTAAGGACATTATTTGGGCAAACTGGAAAGTGATTTTGGGTAACCAGGACCTTGCTGAGTTTATTGGGTATGAATCTAACTTTATTTTCAAAAAAACTCGAAATCTCAAGTTTTTGTTAGAACATCTTTTTGAGTTAGGTAGAGGGGTAGGGAATGGACCTTTTGATACCTTTCATTGCAATGGTTGCACGTTTTGTATGTCTATTTATCCTAATAGTCAGTACTTGTTCAAACACATCAATGTCACCCTTGAAGGGAGAGGGAGGTTTGATTGTAAGACTGATGGACCTATTTATTTGGCTAGTTGTTGTGGCTGCCAAAGTTTTTACATTGGCAAGACCACTAGAAAATTGAACCGTAGGATCAGTGAGCATGTAGGGCTATTAAGAATAAGGATATTAACAATGCCCTTGCCAGGCACAGCTTAATACGTCCCCAGTTTCGTAAATTCTTTTTTTTTGTAGTTCAGAAGGTAGATCCAAAGCCATCTCCCTGTGCACATAATAGTTATCTTGAGTTTCTTTAACTTAAATGGCAAGTATATTTACATGCAGATGTTACCCCAGGTTCAAATAAGACTATTTCATCAAAACATTTATTAAAATATCAAAAGTATTTAGTAATGAATTACTTGATGCACTTGAATTTTTGATGTGATTTTTATTTGCCACTTTAAAATTCTAAAGTATTTAAATATTATAGTTCAGTTAATAGGAGTTTATTTGATTCAGACAATGACTGGTTGACATTATTTATGACAGCAACATTTAATTGTATAAACTGACTTGCATGGCTTTACTGTTTTATTCTGATGAAGTTCTTGAAGTAAAAGAACAAAAGCGCTTCAATACATTGTTGTGTTTTTACTATTGTTTGTTGTTTTAATTTTTTACATTGTTGTACTAATTTGGTTAGAGTACAGCTATAGTACCTTTGACTTTTGGACTATTTTGTTTAGTTCACTTTGTTTGAGCCCCAAGCTCTGTAATTTCAATTGCAACAGAATGTACACTGATATCAAACTATAAACTATTTGTACATTTATTATATTTGGACATAGTGCACTTAGTGATCACACAACCTGTTATGATTATTGCTAGAAAATATACAGCTCTGTCTTACCTTTCTGTGATTCTTGGTCATTCATCAGGTATCTGACCGATACTCTGAGAAATGCAGTGTGTAAGCCATTGTATATCATTGGCCTTAAATCTGTGAGGATATTAACTGGGAATAATATGATATGCAGTTGCCAGCAACTGAATGGCAGGTTGGATGGCACAAACAAACATAGACTGCTCTTTTGGGAGGGGGAGCAAAGATGAGTTACTGATATGGCACAAACAAGAATGGACTGTTCTTTTGAGGAGGAACAAAAATGAGTTACTACTATGGCACAAACAAGGATATGTTGCTGTTGTTACTCTCCTTGTTGTGCATCATGCCTATTGTTTGATCTTATGAGTGTTGTGAAGTCAGAAACTGCAGTGTGTATCATTACTTTCTAACTTCTCTCTTTAATGATTTTCCAGTACAAAGTTATGGTGCTGCATGCAGTGATCAGTACTTTTGAGAGGTATGACTGTGTGAATCTTTGATGCCTGAGTCCTTCTACTTAATAATGGACACATATAAGTAAAATAAGTCTCTGCTATCACGTTATGGTAATTCTGTACAAATCTCCAACCTTTTACTTGCCTACTGTACCAAATGATGGAACATAAAGATATGACATAATATTATTAAGCAATACACTCCAGGTTCAGGACTTACTTTGTAAGTGCAGCAGTTGCCACAGTGTAAGTCCAAGGATGACTGTGTCTGATGCAAGCAGTACACAGCCAATTTATGGGGAGGTAAAGGCACTGTGATTTGCCTGGCATCAATGTTACTATATGTATGTGAGTAGGAAGAAGGGTTTAGGCCCCCGGGTCATGAGTGAGTGTGCTATGTGTTTTCTCTTAGCCAATGCAAGGGCATACTGAGCACGCCTATGTCTGCCCACAACCACAGCAGCTGGTGGTTCCCCCTCTGACTCCTCATGTGCCTGTGGCTGTGGTGAACTTGGCATTGGTGGTGGGATGTCTGCCTCTTCTCATTGCTAATCCTGCTGCAGTTGTTTCCTCAAGATTATATTGTTTAGCATGGCACATACTGTGAAGATTTTGGTGCATATCCATGGATTGTACTGCAGGACTCCCCAGATGTATCTAGGCACTTCAGCAGCCCAAACACATGGTCTATGACATTTCTGGTTTGAATGTGTGCCTCATTATGGTGTTTATCTGTGGATGTCTGTACATTTCTGATGGGTGTCATCAGCCACAGTTCCATTGCATAGCCTGCATCTCTCAGTAAATGACCCTGTGGGATACCCCCCCAGCAAACATCTGGTACAGTTGGGAGGTGTGCCAGGTATGTGAGTCATGGTAAATGCCAGAGTTGCCAGCAGACATATTCAAGATGATTCCATTTACATTACACATGACTTGGCAGTTGATAGAGTGGCAGCCATTTCTGTTAATGTATAGCCTACCCTGTTCCCCAGGTGGTGCCTTAATTTCTACATGAGTGCAATCTATGGCACCCAGTACTTCAGGGTAGTGCACTACTCGGTAGAACTGTTGCATATTTCTGGCCCTCTCCTCAGAACTACAGGGAAAATATATGTGCTCACTGACATGTTGGAGCACAGCATTCAGGAATTGGTGGAGGATCCTAGATGCTGATGCCTGTGACACCCCCAGCATGTCACTTGTTGGTCTCTGAAAGGTATCTATAGCTAAGATTCTATGGACTACACATACCTTAGTTTCCACTGGGATGGGTTTCCCTCAGTTGGCTCTGACTCTGAGTTGTAGGTTGTGAAAGGTTACACATGACCTGAAAATTCTTCTCTTTCTTGGCCTAGGCCTATTGGCAGCAGCAGCGCTGGCTTCAACCTCTAACATATACAAACGGATTAAAGCAGCAGCAGCTCCTAGCATTCTGTCTGTCTACACCTTCCGTGTTTGTACTCCAACACTTTTAAAATCCCCAGGGAAAAAACAGCATGGAGTCTACATGGATGCTTTATAGTTTGTTGAATAGCTCCACCAGACTGGTTGATTAGCATGCAATTCAGTTGCTTATGATGTAATTAGCATCTAAGAAACACAGAGAAAGACAAATGCAATCCATTAATGGTCTACACCATTATAAAAAGGCAAACGTGTAGCTAGCCAAACTGATAGTGAGGAGAGTTGTATACATTTGGAAGACTGCAAAAATGCTTTTTTTTCCGGATATATCTGTACAGAGGAGTACTGCACATCAGCAGGTATGATCCCAAGTTGTCACCTACATACTGCATGTGCTGGCAAGTATTTAAGAATAATGTGAAGCAAAGGCTTTTACACTTTTACCTGTATGCATTAGTTCAAAGTGTACTGATGGCATGGGCCTGTCTGTCAAGCCATTTCAGAGGCACACATGATTGACAATACGTGAAAATGGAATGCTGTGTGATAAATATGTACAGATGTTTCAGGGACAGGTCCTTTGATAGCAGTTTTAACATTCCAAACATGTTTTGTTAGCAAAATAAGTCATTTGCCTGCTCTTTGATGGGGGGACAAAGGTGAGTTACTGTTATGGTGCAAACAGGATACGTAGTTCTTGTTACTCTCCTTGTTTTACATCCTGCCTGTTGTTAGGATCTCTGGTCTGTTTTATGTTTCTCCAGGGGGTAATACTGGCTGGCTACCTTTTCTGCTTTATCTGGAAACAGTTATTTTGTAGTTGTGTGATACTCGTGTATTGTACTTCTGTTGTCTTTTAGCACACATACAGGTATATCAGGCAGGCATTTCAATCCACAGAGACCACCTTTTCACCAATTTTGAAATTCAAGTCGTTATTGACTGGTTTAAGCAACATGGTGCTTTTCTCCTGGAAAGGGGACAGGGAGATATATCACCGAGGATACAAATATGGCAGCAGATTGTCCAGGATGCCAATGCTGTGGGTGACCACAGCAGAACATGTGAACAAGTGCACCATGGGGCCACTGACATGATCACATCTGGAAGGAGGTGAGCAGCTACAGTGGGCAGTGACCAAAAGGTTACCAGGGGAGGACTTGCTAGGGAACCATCACTAACCTCCAATGAAGAGTTCTTGACAAGTATCAGAAATCCAGACAGCTCGCAGGAGACTGCAGTACAGCATGTCCTGGATGTGAGCGCAACACCTTCCGAGACAGCAAGCTCATCCTAGGAGGAGCTTCCAGGTAGGCTTTGCTATCTGAACAGTTGAATACTGTTGTATTGTAAAACAATTAAAATGAATGTTAATTCTGTGGCACGTCTTTTTTTTTGGGGGGTTGAAGAATGCTACAGCTATAAACTTAGGTTGGAGTAGTCAGCCATGTTCATGTTGAAAGCAGAGTTGATGCACGTATAAAGGGGTAAATGTATTACCTCTTCTGTTACCGTTAATTGTGATGATGTTGCATTTACCTCTTGCTTAAAGTCTTCCAGAACCATCTGGACTACAGTGCAGTAAGTCTCCTGTAAATGGTAAGCCAGATATCTTTATATCAGTACTGAAGATCAAATTAAAGAAATATTGTAGTGTGTGATTTTCATCTCAGGCCTGTGGTGTGCATTGCTGTACTGTCTGTAATAGTGGCAGCACAGTTTGTTAGCACATATTGTACTGTAGTAGTGCAGGTATTAATGTATTCCCGTGTTTCTTAGTTTTTATCACAGGTGATCATGACAGTGGGAGTGTGGGCCCTGTGCCACCTGATGTCAGTTTATCAGCAGACTTTGATGATGATGGTGGCAAAACTTGAGGCACAGTCAGGGTGTGTAGATGTTGAATCAGAAAAAGAGGTTGACATACAGCCATCCCCTGCATTTCCATCATACACAACCAGTAGGCCTATGCCTACTCAGTCCACTGAGCACACAGATATTGGACAGGTGTAGGGCAAGGACTTTGATCAGGGAAGTGTGGCTACTGCTGAGTCTGGCCATAGCTAAAATGTGGGTGAGGTGCCACACAGTAGGATTAATAGAAGTGCTCAGAGGGTTGCTGCTGTCCTGCCTCCACCTAGAGCAGGTGTCATTTCCTGTGCCAGTCAATGGATGTTTATGGCCATCACGGAGGCACAGACACATTCCTATAGGTGCTCCAGACAAATGCTCGGGGTTGTGGATGTGGCACAGTTTGACATATGTGACTGTCGCCACTGTGTTGCTGATTCACTGGATTGGATGGATGACGTGTTGGAATAAGGGGTGTCTGTGATGGACTGAGGGGTGTCTGTCATGGAACGAGCAGTATCTGTGATGGAATGTCTGCTGAAAGGGGAATCATTATGGGTGTAGGTCAGTCACATTGTCTGCTGTCAGCCAACATGGCCGTTTCCAATCATGCTCCCATAGTGACAATACTTCCACTGCTTCATCAGTGAGTGTGCTGTCCACACCCGGACATGGCAGTCCATGAGATCATGGTCCTGGATATCCCCATGAAGGAAGCTCATCCAGCAGACATTGGGCATGTGCAGGTAGCAACTCCTGGCAGAGCCAATTGTCATGGTGGGAGACAACAACTATGAACTGCCACCTGTACCATCCACGGCTCACACCTGTCTGACAGACTAAGATGTAGAGCTAGCACAGAGCTTGACTGTGTTCATGCAGATACTCACACAATTTCACCTGGAGGGCCCTACAGACAAGCACACAACAGTTACTCATTTTGTCTCACTGGCCATTTGTTGTTTTTTCCCAAAGTCTGCCTTTTTCTCCTTCTTACTCACACACTCACTAACCTTTTGGGTCAGCCTAGGCTTCCTGACCCCCCACACAACACCCTGTGCAAGTGATGATAACTGCCCCAAATCCCTGTTTTCTATCTTTTGGATTCAGGGATACAGAAGCTGTGTCTGATGCTTAGAGCGCATAGCTAACTTAGTGTTTAGTATATCTGCATTTGTGTTGTTGAACTGGTCATTGTACCTTTAACTTATACTGGCCTTGGCATGTTATACAGTTGATAGCTTCATAATTTTACAACTTTATAGTGAATGCTCTTGTAAAGACTGCGAAGTCTGAAACTGGAATGTGTATTATTACTTTCTAACGTCTCTCTTTAAATGATTTTCTAATACAAACATACAGTGCACATCATAAGTCACTCCATCATATTCAGATCTTAGGATTGTATGATAGCACTGTAGTAACATCTCATCAGAATAGTAATACAGTATAATAGGTTCATAGGTTCATAGGTTCATACTAGGCTATCTGCCATAGGGCATTTATAAGCCTAGCCAGAGTGTGTTTGGCTTTCGCCACCCATTTTAAATGAATTTTGCTATGCCCTTTTTCGAGGTTAGTATACTGTGCCTCTGTCTAACAGTGACACAGAAGTGATACCCAGAGTAAACCTACGATCTCCCATCCACTCATCAAGATTCCTCTTGAAGAGAGTCAATGAGGGACTCTGCCTTACCTGGACTGGGATTTTATTCCAGAGTGAAGGGAGCCTCTGGGTTATGAATCTGTCCCTCCAGCATGTCCTATTTATTTCAGTGCTGAGGTTCAAGTCTCGGCGCATAGCTCAATGGGATTTGGATTTTCTGAGGTGCAGCATGTCCATTAATTCCGGGTTGGACATGGCTTTATACGTCAGGCACAGATCGCCTCTGAGCAGGTGGTATGCCACTGAGTAGAGCTGGAGTTTCTTTAACCAGGCAGCATATGGCATCTGTTTGAGCCCTTTGATCCTCTTGGTGAGGTACTTTTGGGGTCTTTCCAGTTGCTGCTGGTGTCTGGTGAGGTACATCCCAAAAGGGGCATTGTACTCAATTATGGGCCTGATGAGGGATGAGTAAAGAGGCACAATGACCTCCTCTGATCTAGATGTGAATCCCTTCATGATTAGGTGGGCTATATAAAATGTTTTTCTAACCACTTTGGCCACGTGGTTGTCAAATGAGAGATTGCTATCAACTTGGGTCCCTAATTACTTCTTCCGTACTTAATGGATTACCACCTATGTGGTAATTTGTGGGCACTTTGTTTTTGCCAAAGGGGATGACTATACACTTTTTGGCGTTTAGCTTGAGGCCATGGCTCTGGCACCAGTTGTCTGTTTCTATGAGGCCCTTTTGTAGGATGCTTGTGTCAGCTGAAGAGTCGATTATGGTGCCTAGTTTGCAGTCATAATCGAACTTGGTCAGCCACAGTCCTTCCATGTTTGCCTGTACCTCCGAGAAATATATACCGAACAAGAGAGGTCCCAGGACTGAGCCTTGTGAGACACCACTTGTGAGTCTGACATGGCTCCAGCAATTCTAACCATGTGGGTTCTGTCCTTGAGCCAGTTTGCAACCCATCTAGTGACATAGGGGTTTATATTTAAGCTGGTGAGCTTATCTATAATGCCCAAGTGGGGTATTGTATCGAAGGCTTTTGCGAGGCCCAGGTAGGCTGTGTGGACCACCTTCCCTTCGTCAATGGCCTTGGTGAATGTTTCAAAGAAGTTGACCAGGTTTAAGAGGTAGGATCTGCCCTTAACAAAGCCGAACTGGGTAGGATCCAGTGTCTGTAGGTCCCCAATATCTTTATTTATGAGGTCCATGATGATCCTTTCCATAGCTTTGCAGACCAAGCTAGTCAGGCTTATGGGGCAACAGTTTCCAGGATCCGTTGAGACAGCACCTTTGTGGAGAGGGACCACTGTTGCTGTACGCCACTCTTTGGGTACATATCCTGTAGTAAGGCTGAGATTAAACAGTAGTTTTATGTTTGGGTTTAGTTCTTCTTGGAGTTCATATAGGAAGCAGCCCAGGACACTGTCTGGTCCCATTGATGCTGTGTTGTTTTGCTTTGGAGAGGGCGGCTCTTACCTGAGCATCTGTGATGTGAGGGGGCAGCACTCTGCTGTGATTGATATTTGCCCTTTTGGTGGGGAGGGGGGGGGTTTGTGCTGAACCTGTCAGCCAGGATGCTGGCAATGTCTGTGGGTTCGGTGTATTTTTTGTCATTTTGGACTAATTCTGAGCATATCTGGGAATTCACACCCAGGTTCCTAACATAACTAAAGAAAGCCTTGTGATTATCCTTAGTGTCCTGTGCAATTTTTCTCTCGAAGCTGGCCTTAGATGATTTTATGAGTGCCCGTAATTTTTTGCTAATACTGATCAGAGATGCCTTCCCTTTTTGGGATTTTACTCTGTCATGTAGTAGCTTCCTCCTTTTATTGTATACATTGTTTATGGCTGGGGTCCACCAGACTGGACGCCTGCCTTTGAAGGATTGTGTCTTCGTTTTATTTGGGATTGCATGATCCATGCATTCCTGAAGGTGTTCATAGAATGCGTTTATAAAGGATTCCGTGGTCTGGGCCATATTTTCCGCAGGCCCGGGGGCTTTGAAGGATTCCACCTCGGTTTTGAGGAGTGTGAAATTTGCTTTAGAGAAGTTTTTCACTGTGGTTTTCTGGGCAGGGGCTGGGGTCGGGATGTGAATATCCAGTGAGATTAGTTTATGGTCTGATCTTACCAGTGAGGGATACACTTCTGGTCTGGAGCATAGAGTCCCCATGTTGGTGATGATCAGGTCCAGTATGTATTCCCCTCTTGTGGGAGTGGTAACAAGTTGTTCCATAGCATTTTAGTTTATAAATTCTAGGAACCTTTGGGCTAGGGTGTTGAAGCTAGAGTAATGCTCCCAGTCTATGTTTGGGTAGTTGAAGTCATCAAATATAATGGTGTTTGGAGAGACCTTCATATTTTCCAGTGTTCTCAGGAAGGCCGAGTGGGGTTCCTGGGTTTGGGAGGGTGGTCTGTAGCAGGCTATAAACTGGAAGGCAGTTTTGCCCACTGTTAGTTGCACATGGATAGTCTCTGATGCTTCATGCTGTGCCACTAACCTGGAGGTGTGGGTATCTTTGACGAATATTCATACTCCCCCTCCTTTTGTGGTTCGGTCCAAGTTTTGGGGTCGAAAAGCATGGCATGAGGTATAACCTGATAGTGCTGGGGTGCTCTCAGGAGCCTTGAACCAGGTTTCTGTTACTCTCTTTTGCATGTACCTCGCCAGACACATACAGCAGCTTTCTCAGCAAGACACAATACCCCACTCGGGCATCATAGATAAGATATCCAGCCTAAATATAAACCCCTATGTCACAAGATGGGTCGCAAACTGGCTCAAAGAGAGAACCCACAGACTCAGAGTTGCTGGAGTCATGTCAAACTCGAAACCGGTCATAAGTGGCATCCCACAAGGTTCTGTCCTGGGACCTCTCTTGTTCGGTATTTACTTTTCTGAGGTACATGCCAACATGGGAAGACTATGGCTCACCAAGTTCGCAGATGACTGCAAACTGAGTGCCATAATTGACTCTCCAGCTGACACAAACATCCTTCAAAAAGGTCTCGCAGAGACGGATAACTGGTGCCAGAGCCATGGTCTAAAGCTAAATGCCAAAAGGTGTATAGTCATACCCTTTGGCAAAAACAATGTGCCCATAAAGTACCACATAGGTGGTAACGCATTAAGTACAGAGAAAGTAATTAGGGATCTGGGGACCCAAGTTGATAGCAATCTCTCCTTTGACAACCACATTGGCAAAGTGGTTAGAAAGACCTTCTACATAGCCCACCTCATCATGAAAGGATTCACATCTAGATCAAGAGAGGTAATCGTGCCCCTTTATTCATCCCTCATCAGGCCCATCATAGAATACAATGCCCCCTTTGGGATGTAACTTACCCGACACCTGCAGCAATTAGAAAGACCCCAAAAGTACCTCACTAGGAGGATCAAGGGACTCAAACAGATGCCATATGCTGCTCGGTTAAAAAAACTCCAGCTCTACTCAGTTGCATACCGCCTACTTTGAGGCGATCTATGCCTGACATATAAAGCTATGTCCAACCCAGAATTAATGGACATGCTCCACCTCAGTAAATCTAAATCTCTCAGAGCCACGAGCTCGAGGGACTTGAACCTCAGTACAGAAATAAATAGAACATGCTGGACAAATTCATAACCCAGAGGCTCCCTTTGCTCTGGAATAGAATTCCAATTCATGTTAGGCAGATCACCTCACTGACTCTCTTCAAGAAGAATCTTGATGAGTGGATGGGGTATCGTAGGTTTGTCCCGGGGATTACTTCCGTGTCACTATTAGACAGAGGCACAGTAAACTAAACTTTAAAAAGGGCACAGTATACTCAAATCAAGGGGTGGCGTAAGCCAAACACAATCGGGCTAGGCTTATAAATGCCCCAGTGCAGATAGCCTAGTATGAACCTATGAACCTATAAGACAGGGCCTACAAACCATACCATGATGTATGTGGACAGATTAAAAGCAATGTCACTGTAATCTGTCTGGTATAGGATGAGGTAGCATCTGCCTGGCATCCAAGCCACTGTCTGACCATGCTCTGGTGGGATGACTGCATATCCAAAAGTTTGATATAGCTGATGACATCAGCACTGTCTGCTGAGAGCACAGTAATAACAGCATCCCACATGTGCTGTAAAAGGTTCTCCGTAATGTCAGTCAAGACCTCAAACACAGACAAACACAGACAGGCGCGCGCGCACACACACACACACACACACACACACACATACACACGCACGTACATACACACACACAGACACACACACATACACACACACACACACACACACACACACACACACACACACACACATACACGCCGACACACACACACACACACAGACACACACACACACACGCACACACACACTTTGGCAACACACACACACACATACACACACACACACACACACACACACATACACACACACACACACACACACACACACACACACACACACACACACACACACACACACACACACACACACACACACACACACACACACACACACACACACACACACACACACACACATACACACACACACACACACACACACACACACACACATACACACACACACACACACACACACACACACACACACACACACACACACATACACACACACACACACACACACACACACACACACACACACACACACACACACACACACACACACACACACACACACACACACACACACACACACACACACACACACACACACACACACACACATACACACACACACACACACACACACACACACACACACACACACACACACACACACACACACACACACACACACACACACACACGTACATACACACACACACACACACACACACACACACACACACACACACACACACACACACACACACACACACACACACACACACACACACACACACACACACACACACACACACACACACACACACACACACACACACACACACACACACACACACACACACACACACACACACACACACACACACACACACACACACACACACACACACACACACACACACACACACACACACACACACACACACACACACACACACACACACACACACACACACACACACTCACACACACATGCACACACGCACAAACACACAACACACACGTACACACACGCACACACACACACACGCACACACAAATATACACACACGTACATACACACACACACACACACACACACACACACACACACACACACACACACACACACAGACACACACACACACACACACACACACACACACACACACACACACACACACACACACACAGACATACACACACACACACACACACACACACACACACACACACACACACACACACACACACACACACACACACACACACACACACACACACACACACACACACACACACACACACACACACACACACACACACACACACACACACACACACACACACACGCCTCACACACACACACACACACACACACACACACACACACACACACACACACACACACACACACTCACACACATACACACGCACGTACATACACACACACAGACACACACACACACACACACACACACACACACACACACACACACACACACACACACACACACACACACACACACACACACACACACACACACACACACACACACACACACACACACACACACACACACATACACACACACACAGACACACACACACACACACACACACACACACACACACACACACACACACACACACACACACACACATAGGTGACTGCAGTGAGAATAGAACCCCTACCTATCTAATTACACAGGCTACAGAACACACTGTGTAACGCAAGTGCAATAGAACAACTGTGACTTTTTGCACAATTGCAGCTGAACTTATAGTACATGACATCAGCAGACTATGCGTGAGACAAAATGTTGGCAGGCATGCATAATTTCATAGGTTCATATGAAGTTACTACCATAATGGACCTAGGTTCATGGGTTCATAGAACGTTGCTAGGCTAATGGCCCTAGGGCCTTTTCAAGCCTAACCATGTTGTACCATTGCTCCCTTATAGAACAAGATATGTGGTTCACATTTGCAAATACATGATCAGTACTGGTTGCCCCGTCTTAGAGTAACATAGGTGAAACCCCCAGGGTAAATTTATGATTTTCTATCCAATTGCCAAATTATGCTTAAACAGGGTCATTGAGGAGCTCAGTTTCACATGAACTGGGAGTTTGTTCCATAAGAGTGGCAATCTCTGGGAGACATATCTGTCTCTCCAGCATGTCCTGTTGATGTCACAGGCTAGGTTAAGGTCCCTACAGCGAGTAAGTCTTGTCCCATTTGATTTGCAGAGGTGCAGTATTTCCATTAATCCAGGATTTGAGACTGCTCTGCAGGACAGGCACAAGCTGCTTCTCAGCAGTCTATACAATACAGAGTACAGTGACAGGGCCCTCAGTCTGTCTTATAGATCATATGTTGAAGTCCCTGGATTTTCTTGGTGAGAAACATCTTAGGTCTCTCCAGCTGCTGCAGGTGTCTGGTGAGGTACATGCAGAAGGGAGCACTGTACTTATTAGTGGGCTGATGAGAGACAAGTACAGTGAAGTGATTGCGTGCAATGTAAAAGGCCTACCTTACCACTGTGGGCACATAATGATCAAAGTTGAGGTTGCTATCAACCTGCATTCCCAAATGTCTCACCATTGGGTTGAAACTTAGGGGGGTATCATTAATAGTGTAATTTGCAGGGACATCTCCTTTGCTGAAATGGATAATAGTGCATTTCTTTTGTTTAAATCTGTGGCTTTTGCAGCAATTAATTATGTGTATCACTCTATTTTCTAGCATGCTGACATCATTTGGGAATTCAGTGATTTCACACATTTTGCAAACATCAATGAATATGGTGACTCACAGACCATCGGTTATCTCCTGAACTTTAGACAAATAGATTCCAAATAGTAGGAGGCTCAGCATGCACCCTTGTGGAACAGCACTGGTAACAGGTCTGCTGGTAGAGGTGCAACTATGATTGTATGCATTCTGTTGTTGAGACAGTTGCCTACCCGTCTAAGGATGCATGGATTACTCCACAGCTGGATGATTTTTTTTCAATGATGCCTGAGTGGGAGATTATGTCAAAGCCCTTGGCCAAGTTGAGATAGGCAGTATGTACTGATTTGCCTTCATCCAGGGCTTTGGTAACACGCTTGAAGAATTATACTAGGTTTAACAGGCATGCTGTGCCCATACCAAAGCCAAACAGTGTTGGGTCCAGAGTTTGAAGGTCACCAATGTCCTTGTTGATAAGGTCCAAGATGATTCTGTCCATGGCCTTACAAGACAAGGCTGGTCTGGCTTATGTGTCTGTAGTTCACTGGGTCTGTTGAGGGACCCCCTCTGTACTAGGGGTCTACAGCTGGTGTTTTCCACTCTGCCAGGACAAAGCCACTACTTAGACTGTGGTTGAGGAGAGTGCCCAGTGGTTCTGCTAACTCTTGCTTTATACCATTTAGTAAGTGGACTGGGATGTTATCCAGCCCCATAGAGGCTGTGTTTTTGGCCTTGGCCAGTGTGGCTATTGCCTGTTCTTTGGAGATTATGTATTTATTTATTTCATTTGTTAACTGGGTAATGTCTGATTGGACACAAGGCTCATTTTCAGTGGAGGCCCAGGGAAGAAAGCTCTATTCATACAGTTGAGACACATTAAAACCAATTTAACAAACAAAGTAATGAACATTAATAGTATTAACAGTGTACAATGTACGTCCTGAGTGGTAATTTAAATAGTAGCAGTATTCAACAAAAATGTATAAAGTTGGTACAGTTTAAGATGGTATTTTGAAATATAGCAATAATTAATAAAACGTACAAGAATGGCACAGCTTGAGAAGGATATAACGGCATGAAAGTAGTGAATATTGTGTTACATCTTGACAGGATAAAGGGGGCAGTCACCATAACAGTTGTAAGACCATGCAGTATTAATGTTGATTTTGCTCATTGAGAAAGTCTTGGATCAAAATAGATTCAGCAGGAGATAACTGTAGCTGTGAGTAGAGCTATTAAGGTAGGAGGTAGGGACAAGTAGGTGGACTAGCCTGGGGTATGACAGGAAAAGAGCCAGTGTTTTTCTAGATGTTGCTTGAGGAGGTGTTTGAACTCATGAATGTTAGGGTTTTTAGTGATAGGTTGAGGAAGATTGTGCCAAAGTTTGGCAATTTTATATGAGTAGAGGGCAGTGCCTTGTGTGTTGTGGAGTAGAGTAGTCTTTAACATTAGTTTATTAGAAGATTTAAGTGATCTAGGATTTATGTTTGGTTGGATTAGGTTATTGATTGCCGGGCAATCATTTGGTTGGTGAATTATTTTGTGGGCTATGGACAGTTGGTGTAGACTTAGAAGGTTTGGGAGTTCTAGCCATTTAAATTATGAGAGTACCGAGCAGTGGTGGGTTCTATAACGGTGGCCTGTACCGAATTTGGCAATTTTGTGGTAGAAGGATTCTAGGTTATTTAGGTCTGATTTACGTAAGTTTGTAAATACTTGAGATCCGTAGAAGAGTGTAGCTAGTAGTTGTGTGTGGGCAATGGGTAGTCTGGCACCTTCTGTAAAGTGTGATTTTATTCTATATAGAGTGCCTAGTTTGGCATGGACATTTTTGATGGTGAGAGCTATGTGGCTATCGAACTTTAGGTTTTTGTCAATAGTGACACATAGGAGTTTGGATTTGTTTGTGGGTTCAAATTTGGTGCCATTTGTGGAAATGAACATAAGTGGGGACTGGTGTGTTTTGGGTTTGTTATAATTGAAAATGATTAACTTAGTTTTGTTAGGCTTTATTATAAGTTGATGGTTAGTGAGATAATTTTCTATATCCTGGAAAGATTTTTGCATTTTTGTTTGTAGGTCCTGAGGGGTAGAGGCTGAGCAGATAAGTGTGGAGTCATCAGCGTACTGGATTATGGAGGCTAGTTGGGTTGCAGCGGTGAGGGAGTTAGTAAAAATAGTAAAGAGAAGGGGGCCACAATGGATCCTTGGAGTACTCCTACACTGTTTGGAAGAAGGGGGGACACATTGTCTTCCCATTTGGTGGCTTGCTGGCAGTTAGAGAGCTAACTATGGAACCAGGACAGGGCAGATGTGCTGAGGTCATGAGATGCCAGTTTGATTAGTAGAATTTGGTGGGAAATGGTGTCAAAGGCTTTTGACATGTCAAGGAATATGGAGGAGACAATTTGGCCTTCATTAATGAGACTTTGGATGCTGTTAGTAAAATATAATAGGGCAGTGCTTGTGCTATGGTTTGGCCTAAAGCCATGTTGAGTGGGGGAGAGGAGGTTTTGTGTGAGGAGGTGAGAGAGGAGTTGGGAATGGATACATTTTTCTAATATTTTGGCTAGTGGGGGAGGATGGCTATGGGATGATAGTTAGTTAGATCTTTTGAGAGGCCACCTTTGTGTAGGGGTGGATGATGTGAGACATTTTCCATAAATAGGGGACATATTGTTCATAGGCTGAGTGGTTGATCAGGACTGATATAGGATAGGCTATTGTGGGGGCAGTAATTTTAAGGAATTCATTGGGTAGTTGGTCTGCTGCTAGACAACAGGGTTTGAGTTTGGAAAGGAGTGATTTTTATGCAGTTAGTATGGGTTAGTGAAAGAGAAGGGGGTCAGGGAGTCTGAAGGGGTAGAGGGTAAAGTGAGAGGTTGATTATGTTGATTACTGAGCAGTGATGTGATGGTGTTAATAAAGTGGGTATTGAATTGTGTAGCTATTGGGTCTGTTACCTTGGAGTTGGCTGGTGGGGGGTTGGGGCATAGCTTGGGTTGAGATGAATGTTAATGGTACTGCAACATTTTTGGGGGTGTTTTGGTGGGTTTGTTGACATGATAGGTAGTAGTTTGACTTGTCTGATTTTATCTGTTTCTTAGCTTGGTTTCGGAGTTTTTGATATTTTGTGTGGTCTGTTTTGTCATGGGTGGTATGGTAAGTGGACCATGCCCTGTCTCTCTGTTTCAGTAGTTCCATGGTATCTTTTGTTAGCCAACAATAATAGTTGGAGAACTGGTGACAGGTATGCCTTTGGATATGATTGTTGGAGACAGGGATGTAAAATTTTTGCCAAACCTGTCTGCTAACAGATAGGCAATGTCCTCAGGTTCAGTATGAGTGGTACTGTCCACTATGAATTCAATGCGAAGCTGGGCCTTCCCTTTTACATTACAGACATAGGTAAAGAATGCCTTGTGATTATCCTTAGCTATGGATGCTAATTTAGGTTTGTAATTAGCTTTAGAGGACTTTACATGATGTCTAATTTGCTTGTTCAAGCTATGGAGGGTGTTCTTCTGCTAAGACTGTTCCCTCTAATTCCTGGACATCAGTTTCTTTCCCTTGGTGTATAATCTATTTATGCTAGATGTCTACCAGGGCAGCTTGTTTTTTGTGAGCAAGTTTTGATCCATTCTGGTATAGCTAAGTCTATACACTTGTAACGGTGTTTATACAGGGCATTTGTATACACCTCGGTATAGGAGTCTTTACTGTCAGTGGTGGCAGGAGGTTTGAAACTGTTTATGCCATTACTTAGGAGGCTATAGTTTGCTTTGGAGAAACATTTCTACCTTTTGGATCGGGGGGGGGGGTAGGTACATAGCATTGTGAGACTTGTGAACACATGTTCATAGCAATCTTCACTTTCATCACTATGTGTCCATGGTGGTGAGACACACATTCTGCATTGCACACATCATACATATGGACATCACATCCAAGACCAGGGAGGTCATAGCTCTGTTGTACTCCACTCTTATCAGACCACTAATTGAGTACAAGGGTCCCTTCTGTCTGTACATCACCAGGCAACTGCAGCAACTGGAGAAAAAATAGAGGTTTGTCACTGGGAGAATGCAGGTCCTCCAAACATCACATACATGGAAAGACTACAAGACCTGTCACTGTACTCAGGATCCTGCAGGCTGCTGAGAGGTGACCTATGTCTGACTTACAGAGAAGTCTCAGATGCTTCCCTACTGGAAATGCTGGGCATCTGCAAATCACATAGGACAGGAATAACTTGGCCCAGGTGTTTCAACCTAGCCTGTGACATAAAGGGAACATGCAGGGGAGACAGATATATTGTCCAGCAACTCGCAGTTGTCTGTTATAGGCACCCACTGCATGTAAAGCAAAGCACCTTAATGACCCAGTTTATCAAATGTTTCTCTCATTTCTACAGGTAGAGAATTACCTATCTGTCACTTAATGTGCCTAGAATATTTAGGCAAGATTCATCAGATAGAAGCCAGACAACTATGGAACAATTTGCTACATCAATGGGAGACCAGACAAATGTTCGGACTACCCAGGAAGAACAGGTGACATTTTGGCAGAAATTCCTACGAAAAGAACAGATGAGATGAACTGATAATCCATTTTTGAATGTGGGTCAACGGATAGGTAATTCTCTACCTGTAGAAATGAGAGAAACATTTGATAAACTGGACAAATTAATGGCTAAAGAATTAGCGGTATATTTAAACTGTTTAAGCTTACAAAGATATATAGAATTGGATATTACACCAAGAGGCTTACGAGCCTTTAAAAATCCCACCACTCCGTTTGACTTGTTAGATGAAACTGATAAAGCTTTTCATAAGAGATGGGTAACAGCTGCCAATCGTTGCTCTATAGAGGGGGTCAGTATATTAGTTGAACAAGACAAAGTCAAACAAGTGAAATTGAAAACCGAGATATCTAATGCTTGTGAAACTTTGTCAAACATGGCTGGCTTAGCTCGAATGGAGCAGTGCTTGAAAGATATTCAAAATAAATTGATTGATATGGAAAAAGAACTGTTGAATGCAAAAAAGTATAAGTTAAACCGTGACATCAAAGATTATGCCGGAGACTCAGCTTTCTCTCGTCCAATCAACAACAAGAAACGACGTCGAGGCATCAGGTTCGTGGATCAAGAAAGCCGTGGATGCCATGGTGGAACCAGTGTGCATTCGGATGTTTCAACTGAATGGGAAAGTGAACCAGGAGAAGGGGGAGACTTTCCGGAGTTACCGGCAGTGCAGAACCCACAATTTTTTCAACACTCCTTTCGCAGGGGTAAACGCTCAGAATACGGAAACAGAGATATATACAGGGGAAATGATTCCTTGGTTGAGAACGGACAGAGACAGTACCCAGAAGCTCAATCAACCTCCCAAAGGTATAAACGTATTAGAAAGAACTGATTCCTTAAACGTGTTTAACTGTGAAACTCACAAAGATGATATAAATAGTTACAATATTAATTTATGTGGTCTACAATTAGATGAAGCCACAATTTCTGTGCTTAATCATGGTCTGAAATTCATACCTACGGTATTACCTAGATTACACCTTTTAAAGGGCGAAATATATCGTTTTATACGTAAATTACATCTAGTATTTATTTTAAAAATAAAAATGGTAATATGTTAGTAGAGAATGTATGTAATGAAGAATTATGTATTTCAGATGACTCAGAGGATAGTTTTCATTCTTGTTTGTCAGAAAATGAAAACTTTATGAATAGTAATGCATATTGCCAGTTAGATACCTCTAAGGTCAAAGTTAAAAGTAGTTTTGTTCCACCTTTCCTTCATGAAGGCATTAAGAACTTTTCAGCAATGATAGACTTTGTTATAGAGTCCATCTATGGTGAATTTGATGTCAAAAGACAAAATATTAAATACAATTTGACTAAATGGGAATGGGAAGCTTTACAAAAACTAGTTAAAAACAAAGAAATAATAATTAAACCAGCAGATAAGGGGAATAAAATAGTGTTGATGCACTATACCCAATATGCTGCAATGTGTTGGGAACATCTAAATGATAGTGAGACTTATAGCAAATGTGATATAGAACAATATGAACAAGCACTGAAAGAATTTGAAGTTTTACTTCAGAAGGGACATAGATTGGGTTATTTTTCAAAAGAAGATGTAACTAAAAAATTTGGGATAGACAAGTGTGAAATAGCTAAATTTTATTGTCTACCAAAAGTCCACAAAAATGTAGAACGTCCACCGGGGCGTCCTATTGTATCAGCATGTAACTATTTTTTACATAATATAGGCATATTTCTACATAGCTTCTTACACCCTTATGTAACTAAACAGGCATCTTATATTAAAGATAGTTTTGAGTTTTTAGAAAAAATATCATCAGTTGTATGGACTAAAGATATGTATTGATTCACAGCAGACATTAAAAGCTTATATACTAGCATAGAACATAGACATGGATTAAGAGCAATAGAAAAACTTTTGGGGGACAATCCTCTGTCATTTTATATTGAAGAATTAGTAGGATTCTGCCTTAAAAATAATTATTTTTATTTTGATGGTCAGTTATTTTATCAGCTCAAAGGTACTGCAATGGGGGCAGCTTTTGCCCCCATGTATGCGAATATAATGATGAATCTATTTGAGATGGAATTTTTATATAGAATGGAATTTTTTAGGAATAATGTAGTAAAATATTATCATTACATTGACGATTTGATTTTTATTTGTAAAGGGGGAAAGCAGGAAATACATAGTTTTATGGAGGGCCTACAAGAAAATGAATTTGATTTAAAATTTGATGGTTTCCAGTTAGGAAATAAAGTTAATTTTTTAGATATTACTCGAGGGATGTGAGAATGGTAAAATTGTTACTAAAGTATTTTGCAAATTTGAAAATGAACTACATCTATTGGATGGATGTAGTTGTCATCCACCACATCTTATGAAATCTTTGCCATATGGTGAGTTTATGAGAATAAAAAGATTATATAATCATACGGATGAAGTAAATGCGGAATTAGAAAAAATAGCACAGTTATATGTTAAAAGGGGTTATGATGTGCAGGAAGTGTTATTGTCTTTAAATAAGGTTAAAGAAAATAATATAGGTAAAATTAAAAAGAAATATAATAATTTCTATAGAAATTCAAAAGTGAAAGATTTAGAAAAAATATATATGATTATGACTTATGATTTGTTATCAGAAAAAAATAGTCAGGTGATCAAGTTTTATTGGAATTCATTATTTAAGTATAAAGATTTAATAGAAATTTTTCCAAAAAATATTATTTTCTCTTATAAAAGAGGTAGAAACCTCAAAGACATGTTAGTCCATGCTGGATTTTCTTCCCCTAAAATAAACGTAGATGCAAATGTAAAGTTAATGGGAACTTATTCATGTGGCAAATGTATTTCTTGTCAGTATGTATGCAGAACATTTGATTATATAAATGGAAAGAATTTTTATCCATTAGAACATTTCTCATGCAATACTGAAGGAGTTGTTTATGCATTGAGATGTCCATGTGGATTATTTTACATAGGAGAAAGTAAACGGGCTTTTAAAACAAGGCTACAAGAGCATTTAAGAGATATAAAAAATAAAAAAATAGAAAGCCCACTTGCAATGCATTTTAGAGATTATCACAATAGTGATTCTAAAGGTTTATTACCCACTATTTTAGAGAATATAGTTATGAATGGGAAAGATGAAATAGTTAAAAGTAAGTTGTTATATAAAGAAACAGTTTTTATACTTAAATTTGATACTATGACACCTAGAGGTATTAATTCAGAATGCAACTGGAAAGTATTTTTATAATTGATTGATAAATTGTTTAATTGATTAATTTAGCTGAATGGTACAAAAGTATGTTTAAGTGAACTAGATAGTATTCTCCTTGAAGGCGAAAGCCGAGGCACTAGAGAAACTATCCAATAAACTAGTGTTGGATCCTGCTTTGTCGTTGTTTTTGTATATGCATTAAACTTGGATTTATTTTACTTGCTGTCTGGTGCTTGCTGCCTACTTTACTTTTGGATATTTTGAACTGTCACTGGTGTGTCTCCGCATTTGGATTTGTTTTACCTGCTTCTTAGCAATGTGCAAACATTTATATCTTATGCATATGTACTTTGCTAACCATTTAGCAAACCTACTGCTCTCTGTGCTATGGAAGTGTATTTCTGCTGTTTACTGTCCATTTTTCTTGTATGGCATGAAGTTACATGTAGAAACATTACAAACTGAGGGCCCTATCTAACTGTATGTCATATATTTAAAATACATCCATGTGTTGGCACCCCACCACGCACTACAACCATGAGGTCTCAGTAGTTTTTCCACACATATATCAACCACACTACAAAATATAATATCAAATTGTGTGTTATGCAATGCACATCAATCTGGTAAAATGCAGAAATACAACTACTGCCCATATGTATAAAAAGCCTTATCTGCAAGGCTACTGCAAGAATCAGCATGGACCATATCCACAGGGACAGAGAAGACCCTCAACACACCTGACCCTTCCCATCTTGGGTTTGGCATTGGTAGATCTTCCTTACTGTCCTTGTGGACTTCTTGGATACAGACCCCAAAGACCCAGATAGGGTAACAGGACATACCACCTACATTGAGTTAACTAAGGCCTTTGACACTATCACCCATTCATGTATCATAGTGAAGAACTCCCATTTGGGAATTAGGGCATAGAGTACTAGATGGATATCCAACTGCCTCAATGAGAGAACACACACTTTCAAAGTTGAGAACTGCACATCCACCATTAGCCCACTCACCAGTGGAATACCACAAGGATATGTGCTAGGCCTCAACTGTTTCAGAAATACTTCCCTGATGCACAGGCAAAAGTAGATGGCCTATGGTTTACCAAATTTGCAGATGACTGTTAACTGGATGCACTCATATAGAGTCCCACAAAGATGGTAGCATATTATAGTATGGGCTGACACAGACTGATGATTGGTGACAAACTCACAGACTGAACTTTAACCATACAATGTCTCTTTGTCAACTTTGCAATGAAGTACCCCTACTAATTATGATATACATAGCACCCCCAAAGTTCAAACAGCATTGTGAGACTTGGGAACACACGTTGATAGCAATCTAGACTTTCATCACTATGTGCTCATAGTGAAGAAACATACAATCTGCATTGTGAACATAATATATATGGACATTACATCCAAGGCCAGAAAAGTCATACCTCTGCTGTACTCTACCCTTATCGCAGCAATAATGGAGTACAATGCTCACATCTCTCTGCAGCTCACCAGACACCTACAACAATTGGAGAGAACACCACGTTGTGCCAGACCTGACATACATGGAAAGACTGACATACCTCTCAGTGTACTCTGTATCATGCAGGATGCTGTGAGGTGACCTATGGCTGCCTTGCAGAGCAGTGTCACACCATCCCCATCTGGAAATGATGGATATCTGCAATTCAAATGGGACAACTATAATTTGCCCCAGGGTTCTCAACCTAGCCTGTGACATAAGCAGAACATGCTGTGGATACAGATATATTCCACAATGATTCACACTCCTCTGTAATAAGCTCACACTGCACGTGAGGCAGTGCTCTTCAATGACCCTGTTCAAGCACAAAGTTGACTACTGGTTAGTTGATTGTAAAGTCACTTCTGGGCTGGCATCTATGTCCCTCATGGACAGGGCTAGTTGGTGCTGCTCACAAACATGCTCCAATAAAAACAACATCCAACTATGTTCGGTTCTTACTGCAGTCAACTGCGTGCACGCTCGTGTGTGTGTCTGTGTGTGTGTGTGTGTGTGTGTGTGTGTGTGTGTGTGTGTGTGTGTGTGTGTGTGTGTGTGTGTGTGTGTGTGTGTGTGTGTAGACAGCAGTGCAGACGTGTATCCTATAGTTACTTTTCTAATTGCATGTAGGGTGAGAGACTGGACTAGGGACCAGGCAGAAGTCCCCTCATCCTATAAAATAAAGTTTACACTGACATGGCTTTTAATCTATCCACATACATCATGGCATGGTGTGTAGGCCCTGTGTTGTCTTGCTGGGAAAGCCCTGTGGTCTCTCCAGCTGCTACATGTGTCTTGTGAGGTACATGTAAAAATGTGCATTATACTCTATTAGTGCTTTTATGAGGTTTGACTATATTGCTTTCATACAATCCTAAGATCTCAATATGACTTATGATGTGCACAGCATATGATTTCAATACCAGCATGAAGACTTAATTGTCAAAGTTCAGACTATCTATCTAAATGTGTTCCATTGCTTGCATCACTGGGTTTCTGCATAACAGGACTGTTGTTAATGCTGTGAGTAACAAGGAACTCCACTTTTCAGATAGACATTACAAACACACATTTCTGCATTTATATGTATATCATGTGACTTTGTCACCATTCAGTTGTATGTGTTAGCTCCTCCTATAGTGTGTTATCACCACTGGTAGACTTAGTGATTGCACATAGGGTTGCCACCTATCCATTTTTTCTGGACTATCTGGAAATCAAATTGATTCTCTGGTAATCCAGAAAACACTGTACAAACTCCAGTATTCTGTTTCAAAAAAGGAAATAGACTATCGGAGTATGTTAAATCAGCTGATTTACTATACATTTTTACAGAAAAACATAGGGAGTGGGCTTAAAGCAGGCATCAGGAATGGAAAAAGTGGTCATTCTCCATCTGCTGATGTCATACTGATGTCACAAAATGAGTGTAGTGTGGGCGGGAGAAGGGCGGGAATGGGCAGGGTTACGGGTGATGTGAGGGGTGTGGCATTAGTCTGGTTTTAGCCACAACAAAAGGTGGCAACTCTAATTGCACACAATATGCAAGAATCAGCAAACTTGATAAGGCAAAAGCCATATACTTAAGCCTGAACTGTCAAGAAATGCATTTCAAACAGTGAAGGGCCAAGCATAGATCCATTGGGTTTGCCAGTGATGACAGCTCTATTGATATAGGTTGATTCACCAACCTTCACATGATGTATTCTGTCAGTGAGCCAATTGTTGGTCCATCAACTGATATAAGGTTTAATCCCCAGCTTGGAGGTTTCCTTAATGATACATGTGTGTGTGACTGTATCAAATCCCTATGCCAGATCCCAATAGTCAGTATGCACTGTCTTACCTTCATCTGGTCCTATCACATGGAATCCATGTGCTGTGACAGCATCACCAATCACCTATGGCATGACCCAGCATATGTTCTCATACGGTTGAATACACTGCTGTACACACCCTCCACAAGGCCTATGTTCCCCTTATAAGGGTGTACATCAACATGCATCCACCTGAGATGGGGTGACAGCACCTGATGCATGCATGCATTTATAGGGACATCCTGACTCTCCTCAACTGTGAGGTAGACCAACATGTCATCTTGGACCTCTTCTACATGTACACTAGTAATATTCCAGGTGTGTGCAACAGACCTGTGTGAGTTGTTACTGCTACATCAGGTCCATTACATCTGACAGATGTCCTTAAAGAGGTCATTGAGGGTATGCATGATGAAAACAGTATCATCTTGTGGAACTTGATCAGGTGAAGGCATTTGAATCAAATCCACACTGATGTATTCAATCAACACTATCATATGTGACCATGAACAGCTATATCACTAGAACTACAGCTTGTGGGCAATCATTGATTCCAGCTGTGATATCAATATAATAAAGACAATATTAACACATACCAGAGACTGCTGCTACAGCCATGTCAACACCTGCACTGATGAAACACATGGAGGGATTTGTTAAATCACAAAACAAACACACCAGCCAAGTATAATGTGGACATTACACCCTATAATCAGACCAATAGGTATGTGACCTGTGTCCTGGGGTAGAGGGTAAATGGTACATCCACCACTATGTGGTCACAGTGCTGACTACCCCCTTGAATATAATACAACTAGTGGGTTTGTGAAGGACATGCATATCAGAAGCAATTAATAACTTCATGGTTCCCAGCCTTCATCACACCAATAACTGTGTACAATGCACCCTTCTCCATGTACCTTCCTATACATGTTCCAGTGATGTGTAACTTAAGTGTACCACCTTTCCCATAGTGTGCTGTCACACAGCTTATTGGCCATACCTAGGTATTCTTTCTGGGGAATATACATGACTGTGTGATCGTGTGGAACACCAATAGGTTCATAGGGGTTTACAAGGTTAATGGCCACAAAGGCCCTTTTTAAGCCTAACCATGTATCCCAAATCTCTGACAAGTTATGATACCCTTGATGAGTGAAAGTAGGGGCCTGGGAGATGAACCATTTACAAGTTACGTGTGTCCATTAGAGACATAGTTGCCAAATCAGGGATGTACTTTCTGTCCCCTATCCAATTGTCCAAGTTACACTTGAATTAAGTTAGGGAAGAACTCTGCTTCACATGGATAGGGAGTCTGCTCTAGAGATGGGGTAATCTATGGGACACATACCTGTCTCTCCAGCAGGTACTATTTTTATCACAGGTAAGGTTTATGTCTTTAGAATGGGTAATTCTGGTGCTTTTTGTTTTGTGGATATGCACAAGGTCCATCAGAGTAGAGTCTGACAATGCCATGTATGCTAGACATAGATGTCCCCTCAAAAGCCTGTAGGAGACAGAATACAGGGATAGGACCTTGAGGCAGCCTACATATGACATTTTACATATCCCTGTATTCTCTTAGTGAGAAATATCTGCAGACATACCAACTTGTTGGATATGCCTGTTAGGTACATACCAGTGGGGACACTGTACTCAATTATAGGTCTGATGAATACCAAATACAGTGGAACAATGTCTTCCTTGGACTTAGATGCCATACCTTTGTTTAAATGTTTCACAATATAGAATGATTTCCTCAGTACTGCAGATACATGGTGGTCAAAGGCTACATTACTATCAATGTGTGTCCCTATGTCCCTGACTACTGGGTCAGCTCTAAGGGATGTGTTGTCAATATGATAGTTACCAGGTATGGATGATTTCCCAAAGAATAGTATTATGCATTAAATGGCATTTAGTTTTAGTCCATGGCTCTGACACCAGTCATTTGCCTGTGTCAGCCCCTCATGGAGAACATTTGTGGCAGTGTGAGATTCAATGTCAGCTCCTAATTTTCAATCATCTACAAATTCAGTCAGTCAGGGACCATTGACATTGGTCTTGCCTTCAGAGAAGTAAATGCCAAAAAGGAGCCATCCAAGGACCAATTCCTGAGGGACTCCACTTGTGACTGGCCTCTGGACTTCCCAACTCTAACTTCCTGGGTCTTGTCTGTGAGACAGTTGGCAATCCACCAGGTGGCATACGGGTTTGTACCAAACCTCTTGAGTTTGTCAATAAGGCCCGAGTGGGGGATTGTCTCAAATGCCTCGGCCAAGTCAATGTAGGCAGTGTGAACCATTTTGCCATCATCCATCTGAGACGACCGTGCCCTGGCTCAGCAATCAAGGAGCCTCAATCCTCACCACTAACACCAGGGAAGGTGTCTCATATAAGAGGAAAGAATACCAAATACATACAGTAAAGTACAATTTCCCTTAAATGCATACAAAGATCACAGTCAGTCTGGGGCTGGTTGCTCCCTTGTTCTCCAGGTCTCCAATAAGACTCCCCACTGGCACAGCTATAGGGTCCAGATCTCAGCCTAGCTGGCAAGCTAACCTCCAGTACCCTGTCTGTCCCATCAGTGCTTCGTGTCCCTGCCCCGGTAGCTGACACACCACACACACTTTGAGATAAGCATTTATACAACTTCACAGACACTCATGGGAAAGACTGACACAGATTTGCCAGCTGTGCCCCTTTACCCAGACTATACGGTAGTAATTTCTGCCACCACCAAATACTTCTCAGCTACCCAAAGGCCCTTAAGGGTGTCCAGTTATTACCGTGCAATATTATTATCCAATTGGTAATGTGAGTATTCAGTGTAAGGCTTATTAGAGTGGCTTATTACAATAAACTCTATAAATACACAATGTACTCAAGAGTTTACACACACCAGCCACAGGTAAAGGTTTTAAAATATTTAATAATAAATAATTAAAAACACAAGACAATACTACTACACCACAGTGATATCTAAGAGTTCAGAGATGACACAGAAACTTAAAACAATACAATAGGAAAGTTCTAATATAACAGTAAAACACTTGTCTAACTTTCTTCTAAGTTCCTAGCTATTACTACAAGAAAACATACTTCTAAGATACTACTTGCATAAGACAACAGGCAGAGTGCTGATAAGTGGGATATCAAGATCAAAATGCTCACTGTCTCTCTCTGAACAACCGTTATTAAACTCATTAACAAATATCTTTGCTAGGCCCTCCCAAATGACATAATTTTTGACACTTAGGTTTTCCAGTATACACATTTCATCATTTTGACATTTAGTCTGGAGTTCCCAGGCCAACAAACTGCATTATTTTGCAATCTAACACCTGCTCAGGAAACTACAACAATAAAAGACAGTTCACATGTACACTCTAGCAAGTATTCCTTAAGTTAAGACAATAGAAAGAATGTGTTCAACCAGCCACTTCGGCACCACTATTTAGATAATTTTAACTTCAAAAGACATTTTAAATGCTTGGCTTAATTTTCCTTACAGCAGATGGCAATGTTGCAACAATCTTGAAGTTCAAATTTTACAGTGTTTTCTTTCATTTATGAAACAAGGCTGTATTTTACATTTATATTTACAAATGATAGAATTATGTATCAAATTATATTTGACTAGGCTTGCAACCTTTGCCCATCTTCCCCCAGTCTTCACATCTCTCTTCCCCCCTGGAGAATTCAAGCTAGTTTTTCAAGTGACCCTTGATGAACTCTGTTTGAGAGGGTTAGGTCTATCTGAGGGTACCTCACCTCATTCCCTGTCTTGAGAGCCCATCTGCACTGGCATTGCTACTCCAACTGTGGTGCTGCACTTACATATCATATGCTTGCAACCCCAGGCTCCATCTTAGAATTTTGGCATTTTCCTGACTGGCTCTGTTTAACCATATTAGGGAGTTGTGATCTGTCATTACAGTGAATTTTCTTCCATACAGATAAGGCTGACATTTTTGCAGTGCCCACACTATGGCTAGACATTCTTTTTTCTATGGCTGCATAGCATTCCTCCCTGGGTTGGAGTCTATGACTGAGATGAACCACTGAGTCCTCTTCCCCCTCTGAAGAAATCTGGCAAAGTACAGCCCCCACCCCATGGTTCAAAGCATCCACTTGCACAACAAATTATTTGCTGTAATCTGGACTGGCTAACACAGGGGGTCCTCCCAAAGCTTCTGAAATTCCTGTTCATATGCTGGGGTCCACACTACCTTATCTGGCCTGTTCTTCCTTGCCAGGCCTGTGAGGGGAGCAGCTATGGTACTATAACTAGGGACAAACGTTCTGTAGTACCCTGCTGTCCCTAAGAATGGCCTCACCTGCTTTTTGGTAACAGGTGTAGGCCATGCCTAAATAGATTCCACTTTGGCATGTTCTGACCTTATCTTACTACTCCTCACTCTATGTCCTAGGTAGGAGACCTCTGCCATACCCACCTGACATTTGCTAAGCTTAATGGTCAACCCTGCCCTCTGTAGTCTGCTGAACACCTCCCTGACATTCTAAGGGTGCTCTGGCCAGGAATGGCTGTAGATGGCAATATCATCTAGGTAAGCAAGGACAAACCCTCCTGCTCCTGCTAAGATATTATCCACCAGCCTCTGGAAAGTCGCTGGGGCATTCTTCATCCCAAAGGGCATCTTTGTGAACTCATACAAGCCAAAATGATTCACAAAGGCTGACTTCTCTCTGGCACTGGGAGTCAAGGGCACCTGCCAGTAACCCTTATTAAGATCAAAGGTTGTAAGATACTTAGCCCCACACAGCTGCTTCAGGGCCTCATCTATCCTAGGCATGGGGTAAGCATCCGACTCTGTGTGACTATTTAATTTCCTGTAATCCACACAGAACCTGGTGCTGCCATCCTTCTTTGGCACCAACACCACTGGCAAGGCCCAGGGATTGTTGGACCCTTGAATCACCCCTAGTTCCAACATCTCCTGTACCTCCTCCCTCAGTGTCTGTTTGACACTCTCAGGCACCCTATAAGGGGCCTGCCTAATAAGCCTTTGGGGTCCTGTATCCACCTGGTGCTGCACCAGGTGTGTGCACCCTGGTTTCCCAGTGAACATGTCCCCAAATTCCTGCAACACTGCCCGGATTTCTCAAATCTGGGTAGGAGATAGCTGCTGGCACACTGCTACCCCTTCCACCGAGGTGTCAGCCCGAGCCTCCCCGAGGAGATCAGTCCCCAGATCTCCATCAGACTCCTCCTGCAATCCACTGCAAATGCTCAGCACAAGGGCCTCCCTATCATAGTAAGGTTTCGTCATGTTAACATGGTACAATTTGTACCCCTGCTGTCTGCCTAGCACTTCCACCATGTAATTAACATTGTTTACATTTCTTACCACCTTCTAGGGTCCCTCCCAAGCTGCTTTCAGCTTGTTGTGTCTGACAGGAATGAAAACCATTACCTGCTGCCCTACAGCATACTCTTTAGCTCGAGCATTCCTATCATACCACACCTTTTTCTGTTGTTGGGCTTCTGCCAGGTTCTCCTGGGCCAAGCCCATGAGTTCCTCGAGCCTTGTCCTGAGGCTAAGGACATATGCCACAACAGACTCCTTGTGAGACTCGCACTCACCTTCCCACTCATTTCAAATTAAATCTAGAGGTCCCCTCACCCTATGCCGATACAGCAACTCAAAGGGTGAAAAACCTGTGGATTCCTGGGGAACCTCTCTGTAAGCAAACAACAGATGGGGCAAATATTTGTGCCACTCCCTCTTAAACCGATCTGCAAATGCCCTTACCATGGACTTGATTGTAGAGTTTAACCTCTCAACAAGACCATTAGTCTGGGGATGGTAGGGGGTGGTCTTCATGACAAGTCAGCAGGTCTGACACAAAATTGGCACCTTTGTCAGACAGTATTTCTTTTGGGAACCCTACCCTGCTGAAAATGTCTAACAAAGCATTTGCCACCTTCTCTGCCTCAATGGGGGACAAAGCCACTGCCTCAGGGTATTGTGTAGCATAATCCACTACCACTAGGATATACTTTTCCCCTGTGGAACTTGGTGTACTCGGAGGACTCACAATATCCATAGCTGCCCTCTGAAATGGCTCCTCAATCACAGGCAAAGGCATCAAAAGAAGGTCTCACCTTGTCTCCTGCCTTTCCCACCTTTTAGCACTGCTCACAGGTCCTGCAATACCCTGTTACATCTCTGGAAATTCCAGGCCAATAGAAGTTTTGCATAATACACCTCTTTGTACGTTTTATGCACATATGGCCTGCAAAGAGAATATCATGGGCTATGGCTAGAAGCACCAAAAGGTAAGTTCTAGGCACTACCAACTGCTGTACTTTCTCATCTTCTATCCCTCCCTTATGTGTCTGCTCTCTGTATAGTAACCCTTTGTCCCAGTATACATATTCTCTCTTCCCTTGAGAATCAGGTGCCTCCTTAGCTACCTGCCTCAGGCCTTTCAATGTAGGGTCTGAGAGCTGAGCCTGTCTCAACTCTCTCCTTGTAACCCTTTCCAGCTCCCCTTCCACAGGAAGTCTGTCATACTCTGACTGTGGTGCCTCACTGTCAGCCTGGGTACTACTACTCACCTCTACCTTTGCAGTTACCCTGTCCAAGGGACCATCAGTACCCACATGCAGCTGTGACTCACATTCAGTTTCACTGCTACAGCATAGCTCACTCCCTGAAGTAACCACCTCACCAGTCCTGGCTGCAAGTATGCAGTCTGTCTGGGTCTCCCCCAGGCTACCAGACCCACATGCTTGTCTCCCAGCCTGACCGTGTGTAACTGCTTAAGTACATAGTACTGCCTCATCCAAATCCTTCCCTGTCAACACATCTTCAGGATGGTAGCTCCATATGTCTGTTGTCTCAAGACAACCCACTATTGGCATTTTGTATTTCCCACTTACAGGCTCCCTCACCTTTGGCTCCCCACCTTGCCTCCATGGACATCTGTATGCCACATGGCCCCAATGGTTGCATTCAATACATTTAACCCTAGCTCCTGGACATGTACCTGGACTTGTGGTTTCCCCTGCTACTGGCAGATTCTGTTGGGGCAGGGTGTGCTGCCACCATGGGTTCCTTTAGACCAATGAGCAGTACTGGGGGTCCCCTTCCTGTGCAGGGCTGCCCTGCCGGCCAAGTACAGGTCTCCCTTCTTCTCCAACTCATCTGAAGTAGCACATTGTCTATCAGCTAACCAGATCCTCATGTCCTCAGGCAAAGTGTTAAGGGGCTTGTTCCATCACCAAAAGGTCTGCCAGCCCTTCAAAAGTGGTGACCTGACATCCACTCACCCAGCTATGAAAATAAGTGCTCAGTTCAGCAGCATATTCACATACATTTTCATCTGCCTTGCATCTATGCTCACAAAACTTTTTCCTATACATTTCAGGTGTTAGCTTAAAACATTCTAACAGACATTTTTTTACAGCAGTATAATCAAAACAGACAGAGTCAGGCATTTGTGATATACAAGTTGCAGCTTTCCCATGGAGTAAGGGGGTCAGGAACCATACCCAGAGCCTTTGGGTAACACTATACTGTTTGCATACCCTTTCAAACATGTGAATGAAACTATCATAATTATCCCCCTCTTTAAATTGCGGAAGACATTTACTGACCTGTTGTGCTTCTGGAGTCCAGTTACTCCCTTCCCCATTACCTCCATGACTCTGGTGAAGAGTCAGCATTTCCCTCTCATGCTTCCTCTGATGCTCCTTTTCTTCAGCTACTATCTCCAAATGCCTGGCCTCCAACTCAAGTCTCTTTAGCTCCAGCTGGATTTTTAAGTCCACTGCAGAAAGGTTGAGCTGTCCATTCTCTGAGGATATTGTATCTCCACTGCCAGTCTGATTGTCCTCCTGGATGCTTTTTTCTGATGCAGTTGTAATCAAGGCTGCAATCAGGTCTGCCTTAGTCAAGTTTCCATGCACCAGTCCCCTAGCCTAGAACATCTCCACCAGCTGTCTCCATGGCAGCTTTCCATACTCCTCTGCTGACATGCTGCCTGCTCACCCTAACTAAGCTAACAAAAAAATAAACAATTGTGATCTGAACTCTGACTATACACTGCATGGCTGATTTAGAGTACAAAAGGCCTTCAGCGATCACTGTACATAAGCTACAGGATTCACTCTACCCACACCACTGCAAACCACAAGTGAGAATATCTTACCCCACCACTGCCACCAGAAATGTGACAAACCTGCCCTGGTCCAGCAATCAAAGAGCCTCAATCCTCACCACTAACACCAGGGAGGGCATCTCATATAAGAGGAAAGGATAACAAATACTCGCAGTAAAGTACAATTTCCCTTAAGTGCACACAGAAATCACAGTCAGTCTGGGGCTGGTTTCTTCCTTGCTCTCCAGGTCCCCAATAAGACTCCCCACTGGCACAGCTATAGGGTCCAGATCTCAGCCTAGCTGGCAAGCTAACCTCCAGTACCCTCTCTGTTCCACCAGTGCTTTGTGTCCCTGCCCTGGTAGTTGACACACCACACACACTTTGAGATAAGTATTTATACAACTTCACAGACACTCCTGGAAAAGACTGACACAGATTCTCCAGCTGTACCCCTTTACCCAAACTATACAATGGTAATTTCTGCACCACCAGATAATACTTATCAGCTACCCAAAGGCCTTTAAAAGGGTGTCCAATTATTACTGTGCAATATTATTATCCAATTGGTAATGTGACTATTAAGTCTAAGGCTTATTAGAGTGGCTTATTACAATAAACTTTATAAATATGCAATGTACTCTAGTGCTTACTTATCTCTACACATCACAGACTGAAAAAATAAGTATCTTTTATTATAACTTCTGATTCTGGTACCTCGGCCTTCGCCTTCAAATGGAATAATTAACATTCTCAGAAACAAGTCTATATACACCACCAATAATTAACTTCAATTAATCAATCAACATTTTTTTACAAGTTTTTTAAAGTCATGTAAAACAGTGGGCAGGATTCACAAAGGCTTGCATGGAGTGTAGGAGATGTGTAACGCTCCGTGCAAGCCTCGCGATCCAGGAACAGCCCAAACCTCCGTGTAAGAGACCAGCTAAAACATCTCTTACACAGACTGGGAGTGGAAATGCCTAATACCTCATTTGCAGCAGAGAGGTATGCAAATGAGGTATATAAGTGATCCACGAAGCTAAAACCAGTCCGTGTAGGAGACGTTTTAGCTGCAGAAATGTACACAGTTGACAACTGAGTACGTTTCTGCAAAATCCACAACGGAGCCATGTCAGCTCCAAATGAAGGGTGCATATGTCTCAGGTAGCATGCCAATGGCCAAATATGTGGCCATTGGCATAAGAAAGTAATGCAAAATAAAATAAAATCAATTTTTTTTGGGGGGGATATGATGTTTAACCGCAGCGCACACCCGCACAAACGGGTGCGCTGCATAAAACTTAAAACCGAAGCTTATAAACCCACAATTGTGGGTTTTATGCAGTACATGGAATGACAATGCAGGGACCAGCAGACCAAAAACAACATGGCCACCGTGTAGTGGTTGCCAAGGGGGGAAGCTCAGTGTAAGATGTAACTAAGCATTAGTAGGCAATCCTATGTAAATGAGGGTTAGGATACTGAATCACACAGTCACATAGCTGATGAGGACTGTCTGAGTAGTGTAAGACTTACAGAAGGGGGAGGAATAGAGTAAGAGGTAGGTGACATCACAGGGGGGGAATGATAGAAATAAACGCATCATTGGAGGGCAGTGTAACATGACAGATGACAGACAGACATCAGGGAGAGAGGTGTGTCCCAACAGAACATTGGGAAAGTCAAGAAATGGAGGGTGTACACTATCCCTACACTCAAAGTTTCTTGATATACGTGCATGCGCACGTGTGTGCATGTGTAAGGCAGACTCACCATGTGGGAGCGTGTTGAAAAACGTTTAAAACGGTTTGCGCGGGTGTGCACGCGTATAAGGCAATCTAAGCATTGGGAAGCCTGTTGCCTGATGTATAAGGCTGTGTGCGCATGTGTACGCGCGTTTTAACACGAATAAGCTAAGTTTAACCCATGTAAGCATGTGTGCACACATGTAAACCACTGTGAATGCGTTTAAGCAGATGTACACGTTGCTCCCCCCTGAGGAAACAGAAAGGAAAAAGGAAACAACCAGATTACTAGGAAGCTGACAGGGAATACTGCTGGAGTTAGCAGGTGATAACAATTAGAAGCAGACAATTACACAGGCAGAATAGAAGCACAACCCAGCACTTAAAACACTTCAAACAGCAGTGCAGGATGTTTCTCTCAAGAGATACTGCAAGACAGGAGTAAGCTATCAGAAGTGAAAACTGAAAAAGCTGAACTCAGAGCATAAATGCTAGGGGCTGCCATAGCTGTTATAATCAGACATAGGCGAATTGCTGAGGGTGGTGACAATGCAGATGCTGACAGACAACCCAGAGTGAGGAGACGGAGAAGAGTATACAGGCCCAGGGTCACCTACCATGGGTTACATGAGCTGGAGATAGTAGAGCGCTACAGAGTGGACAGAGACCTCCTGCAGCAAATTGTTGAGCTGTGTAGGCCACGCCTCACACACAGAACCAACAGAGGGGAACCCATCCCAGTGGAAACCAAGGTATGTGTTGGCCTAAGAATACTAGCAACAGGTACCTTCCAGAGACCAACTGGCGATATGATGGGGATATCACAGGCATCAGCCTCCAGGGTACTGCACCAGTTCCTGGATGCCATGTCAGCACATGTCGGTGATCATGTATAATTCCCCAATGCCCGTGAGGTACTGGCCAGCAATATGCGTCTCTTCCAGCAAATAGCGGGATACCCTGAGGTACTGGGTGCAATAGACTGCACGCACATACGCATAAAAGCACCAGCTGGTGAGTGGGGTAGAGTCTACATTAACCGCAAGGGCTTCCCCTCCATCAACTGCCAGGTCATGTGTGATGCCCAGGGCATAATAATGAATGTGTGTGCTGGCTGCCCTGGGAGCTACCACGATTCCCACATCTGGCATTTGACGCAGCTGTACCAATCATTTGCCAGTGGGGACTTCCCACACGGACACCTAGTGGGGGATGCAGGTTATGCACTGGAGCCGTGGCTTATGACACCCATCAGAAATGCACACACACCTGAACAGGAACGCCATAATGAGGCACACGCACAAACACGTAATGTCATAGAGCGTGTGTTTGGGCTGCTCAAGTCACGGTTCCGGTGTCTGGACACATCTGGTGGAGCCTTGCAGTACACACCAACTACATGTACCCAAATGATCATGATATGTGCTATGCTACATAATATGATCCTGTGAAAACAGCTGCAGCAGGACCAGCATAGGGCAGGCCAAAACAGCCCCCACCATTGCCAAGGCCATCACAGGCAGAGCATGACTTGGAGGAGGAATAACCTGAGCCTGCCCCAGTAGGCAGAAGGAGGCGTGCCCAGTATGCCCTGGCCTTGGCAAAGAGGCAACGCATAGCACATACACTGGCTCAGTAGGAACCCTGGGAATGATACCCGCTCCGACTCACTCAAATAATAACATGGATGCCTAAAATGACATGACCTGCTCACACACATGTACATGGACTGTGATATGTGCATCCGACAGAGGCAGCCCTGCAGCACCACCTGAGGCATGAATGCCATGTGTCAAGCAATACCCTAGGGTGTATAGACTAGGATGAACCTATGAACCAATGATGATACACATTATAAAGGACACACATGGTAATCACAAATCCCCCTCAAATGATGGTAGGAACCATGTTGGGAATACACATATATGCCCTGGATCACACATATATCCCAAACAGCATACCAAACACACACACATATTGCCAACAAGCATCCTGATGGGTGCTGTGCAAACCCCCCCCCCCACAATGACATGTATCTCCCCCTGCAGACTGCTGCCACACTGACATGATGTCAGCCTTACCACAGGAAATTGACACAAAGAGCAGTGTACAACAACACTGGTTGATGTCAACAAAGGTGTCTCGTGAATGGATGCTACGAACCACCACCCCAGAACCATGAGGAGCTCAGTCCGCCCAGCTATGGAAAGGATCAGCATGTACTGCAGACATACAGATATTGCAGATCTACTGACACCGGACACCACCCAGTGTGGCTGTCTGATGTTCACATCATGCCCCCAAACATGTATGGGTCTCGTGAAACACTCATGAAGGCCATTGATGAGGGCAACGTGGTCCACTCAGCATAGCTGGACCCTGCAAATGCTGCCACACATTACCCTATGTGTTCATGATAGATATGCCCACCAGCTGACATATAAACACCTATGTCACCAGAGGTGATACAAACCAGACCACGGACAGAACTGACATGGTCAGACATGCTGCATCCCACACAAAAACATATCACAAGCAACACATAGTTCACAAAGTCAGTGTTCTTAACAGGCACAGCCCCTAAGGCCAAACACAATGCCTGACACACCTGTAATAGGTGACGCCACAGTGAGACACACTGACGTCCCACACACCAGAATGAACAAGAATAAGGTCACAGTACGCCGGCTGTCGTGTGCGAGAATCTGCCACATAACACAAGCAATGAGGGCACCCCACAGCAAGTACAATCATGTTCCTCTCCTTGTCCATGCTGGTGTGAACAACCTGAGATGTGCATACCTGGACTACATGTAAAGAGACATACAGGAGATCTCAGATAAAGTAGGCCAGGCTGGCATGACAATGATCCTGAGCAGTATCCTACACTCACCAAGAATGATGCCATAACACAGAGACAGAATGATCAGCGTTAATAAATGTCAAAATTACTGGTGTCATACCAAGGTAATCCAAATGTCTGTGCCTGGAATGACATGCTCAACAAGCCACGCTGCTGTGCAAGGGATGGCCTGCACCTTACACTCCTGGGCTTCACGACATTGGCAAAGGCACTTGCCACACCCATAGTGTCCTGTTTATGCAAGGAACCACAAACAGCCTTCATGAAGACACTGTAGAATATGAATGTCACTCCAAACACAATCATATTGGGTGACATCCACTACCCAAACATAGAATGGGAATATTATGCAAGCCCTAACTCCCTAGGCCAGAGTTACCTGGAATACATAATCACAAATGCTATGTAACAAAATACCCAATGTTCCCACTAGAGGAGAAAATATACCAGACCTGATCATCACAAACATGGAGACAGAATGCTCCAAACCATGAGTATATCCATCATTGGTGAGATCAGACCATGAAGTAATCACAATAGAGATACACATCCTGGCCACACACCACACCCAGAAAATACACCACAGTGAAGAACTACTCAAAAGGCAACACCACACATTGCAAGACTGGAGTGGTATCCCTCAAGGCCACCGAGCCAGTGGACAACACAAACCATGCTGCTGAAACACTTACAAATGCTTACAAGAACCACCCCTGGAAATGCATGGAGTAAGCAATACGAAATATCATCAAGACCCTGCCCACCAAAGGCATGTGGACATTCAGGTGGACCCCAGCCATTAACAAAACGTACAACAACAGGGGAAAGCTAACACATGACAGAGCTACATCCCTAAAAGGGAAGGCGTCTCTGATCATTACAAGTAAACAACTGCGATCACTCATAGTATCATACAAGGCCACCAGTGAGAGAGGAATGGCCAAATATAAAACAGACAATCACGAGGCCTTCCTGAGCTATATTAGAAACATGGGTTGAAACACACGGATATGCTTAGAAGTGGTCAAAACCAATACAGTCATTAATGAATCCACAGACATTGCCAAACTACTGGCGGACAGGTGCAGTGCATATTTCCCCCCTCCGTCCCCCACAAAGGTTGAAACATGTATCCCAGCAGAGTATATTCTCCCAAATATAACAGATGGCCATGTGACAGCAGTCCTCTCTGAAGCAATAGTAACAGCATCAATGTGACCGTATGCTGTTCCCAGCTGTGTGCCACATGAACCCAATGATGAAGTAAACACACACATAAGGCAGCTGTATTATCCTAGCCACAACACAGGAGACGTACAAAGTGTGGCACATGGCAACCGTGGTCCCACTCCACAAAGGCGCTGATACTATGGAACCTGTACATTACTGCTCCATAAGCATGACGGTCCCACTCTGCAAAGCCATGGTGAGGAACATAATGGACATGGCAAATAAAGACATAGGGGATCCACAGACATTGGAGCCTACCCTATCTGTCTATGTCAAGGGTAGATCCTGCCTCATGAACTATTCCAACTTATATGAAACAGTCACTGAGGCCACTGATGAGGGTAAGTCAGTGCACACAGCCTACTGTTATTATGCAAAAGGTCACGACACATTACCCCACATGGTCAACATACAAAAGATCACCAGCTTAAATGTAAACCCATATGTTACAACATGAGTTGCAAACCAGCCCAAGGACACAACACATAGGGTTAGAATTGCTGGTGCTATGTCAGACTCCAAGCCACTCACAAGCTGAGTCCCACAGGGCTCAGTCCCTGTCCTGTCCTGTTTGTCATCTATGTGTGCGATGTACAGGCAAACATAGGGTGATTGTGGCAGACAAGGTGTGCAGATGACAGCAAAATGTGCACCATATATGATATCCCAATGGACACACACATCCTTCTGAGATGCCTCATGGGAACAGATAACTGGTGACAGAGCCATGTCCATAGGCTAAATGCCAGTTAATGTATAGTCATACCCTTCATGAAGAACAAGGTAACCCCAAATTGACACATAGGTGATACTCCACTAATCATGGGAGAGGTCAACAGGGGCTTGGGGACCCACATAGACAGCAAACTGTCATCTGACACTCACATTGCCAGAGTGGTTAGGAAGACATGCTACATTGCCCACCTGACTACGAAGGGATTCACATCCACATCAGGTGAGGTCATTGTGTCCCTGCATACCTCACTTATCAGGGCAATAATTGAGTACAACACCCCAGTTGGAATGTACCAGCCACCTGATGAGATAAGGATTTATGCCAAGTTGTGTTAGCTTTTTGATGATGCCTGAGTGGGCGATTGTGTCAAAGGCCTTGGCCAAGTCAAGGTAAGCTGCATGTACTGACTTTTCCTCATCCAGGGCCTTATTGACAGTCTCAAAGAAGTTAACCAGGTTCAACAGACAAGATCTGCCCTAGACAAATCCGAACTGGGTGGGGTCAAGTGCTTGGAGATTGCCTATGTCCTTGTTTATGAGATTCATAATAATATGCTCCATGACTTTACAGATCAGACTTGTCAAGTTAATGGGGAGATAGTTTCCACTGTTGGTAGTGGCACCAAATTTGTGCAAGGGGATAACAATGGCAGTTCTCCACTCTGCTGGAATGAATCCTATACTTAGGCTGTGGTTGAAGAGAGTGCTCATTCGCAGAGCCAGTTCTTGCTGGAGATGGTGCAGAATACAGCCTGGGATGCTATCAGGTCCCATGGAAGCTATGTTCTTTGCCTTGTATAGGGCCTGTAACACTTGATCTATGGATATGTGAGGTGCTGGACAAGTATCAGGGATCTCAAAAGGGCCTTTGGAGGTGTTCGGGGTTGACGTTTGTGCTGAACCTATCTACTAGCAGGTTGGCTAAGTCAACAAGATCAGTGTACGTGATACTGTTAAGTACTAATTCAGAACAAAGCTAGGCTTTGCCATGGACGTTTCTGATGTAACTGAAGAAGGCTTTGTTGTTTCCCTTTGTTTTGGAGGCTAGTTTTGATTCATAATTTACTTTGGAGGTTTTCACTGGTGATCTAATTTGTTTGTTGAGGCTATGGAGGGAGGTTTTCTAATTTGGAATTTGTTCCTTTTTACCCTTGGACAACAGTTTCTTCCTTTTGTTGTAAAGCCTGTTGATAGGAAATGTCCACCAAACAAATTTGTGTTTCCTTGAGGAGCAGGTTTAGTTCTGTTGGGTATGGCTGAGTCCATGCAGTTGTACATGTGGTTGTATACTGCAGTGACTTACTGTTCAGCATAGTTGTCTGCATCCTCTGAGGGGGACAATAGTGTGAAGCTACTGATACCCTCCCTTAGGAGGTTATAGTCAGCTTTTGAGAAGTTTTTTAGCTCAATTATGACTGGGGGGGGGGGGGGTTGGGTGTGATAGAAACTTTGAATGAGATAATCCGATAATCTGATCTCACTAGGCAGGAACATATTATGGGAGTGGTGCAGAGGTCATCCATGTTGGTGAGAACCAAGCCCAGAATGTTATCTCCCCTTGTGGGGGATGAGACAAACTGGTCTAGTGCATTAGAACTGATGAAATCAAGGAATCACTGGATGAGTGCATTAGTGCAGGAATAGTTCACCCAGTATATGGTTGGATAGTTGAGGTCACCAAGGAACAGGGTGTTAGGGGGTACCTTGATGGAGTCAGGTAGATCCAGGTAAGAGGAGTGGGTGTCCTGAGTCATGAAGGGAGGTCTATAGCTGGTTATAACTTGGACGGGTGTCTTGCCAACTGTCAGTTGCACCTGGAATAGTTCAAGTGTGTCATGCTGGCAAACCATACTGGAAGTGTGCCTGTTTTTGATGAAGATAGAGACTCCACCCCTCCTAGTCTTTCCGACCTGATTTTGGGATCAGAATATGTGGAATGAGGTATTGCCTGGTAAGCCAGGGGTGCTCTCTGCAGCCCTGAACCAAGTTTCTGTGATCGTACATACATCATCATCTTCCAGTCAAAGGAGAGCCTCCAGTGAGTGCATTTTCAGGTTAAGGCTCCTAGCGTTAAGCAGCATGACCTTCAGTTTGCTTTTTGACAGATCTTTTTATGCTGGAAGATTTGTCTTTGGGACATTGCCAAAAAGTCACAATGGGGGAAGTGAGAGCCTTGGCCAATATCCAGGATCCCCTTGGAATGACACTAGAAATTAAGCTAATTGGTGAAGTAAATTATTTTTTGTTGGAATTGTGGTATCATTCTTGGTGAAGGTAGGATGATGTTTAGGGCTAAGGTCATACCTGCCTGTGACACATACTCTGAGAGCTCAATCATGTCTCTCTTCATATAGTCCAAAGAGGTACGTCTCGAGTCATTCACACTAACATGGGCAATGATAGAGTCATACTTGTACTTGTTGTGGAGAGACTTAAGTGCGTGTGTGATGTGGTGGATTATGGCACCAGACAGACAACTGACCATGACCTTCTCCTTGTCGAGCCTGGTGAGGGGGACATCAGTGTGTCTCACAACTGAGTCACTAATGACTAGTACTCTATGTTTGGTTTATTGTTATGCCTTGTGGGCTGTGATGGTTTATTGTTTTGCCTTATGGGCTGTGTTTGTGTGTGTGTGGAATGTTTGTGAGGGTGTTTTGGAGGTCCCTGCTGTTTAGGTAAGTTTTTATTGAGGACCTCTGCATAGGTGGGTGTGTGTTGTGTTTGGATCTGTGATGTGAGTGGTGTGGATTTTGTTTATAGGTTCATAGGTTCATAGGTTTATACTAGGCTATCTGCCCTAAGGAATTTATAAGCCTAGCCCAAAGTTTTGTGGTTTACGCCACCCCTTATGTTAAAAAATACTGTGCCCATTAGTTTGTTGTGCCTCTGTCCAGCAGTGACACAGAGATGATTCCCGGGGTAAACCTACGATCTCCCATCCACCGGTCAAGATTTCTCTTGAACAGAGCCAGCGAGGTGCTCTGCCTCACATTGACTGGGATTTTATTCCACAGCATAGGGAGTCTCTGGGTGATAAATCTATCCCTCCAGCATGTCCTATTTATATCTGTGCTAAGGTTTAAGTCGCTTGCTCTAGTGGATCTGGTGGATTTGGATTTTTTGAGGTGGAGCATGTCCATTAATTCCGGGTTGGACATGGCCTTGTATGTCAGCCACAGGTCACCTCTGAGCAGATGGTATGCGACTGAATAGAGCTGGAGTTTCTTCAGTCTGGCAGCATATGACAGATTTTGGAGTCCCTTTATCCTTTTGGTGAGGAACTTTTGGGGTCTCTCCAATTGCTGCAGGTGTCAGGTGAGATACATCCCGAATGGGGCATTGTACTCGATCATGACCTCACTTGATCTGGATGTGAATCCTTTCATGATCAGGTGGGCAATGTAGAAGGTCTTTCTAACCACTTTAAGAACGTGAGTGTCAAAAGAAAGGCCACTGTCAACCTGGGTCCCCAGGTCCCTGATAACCTCTTCTGTGCTTAGTGGATTGCCACCTATATGGTAGCTTGGGGTTACCTTGTTTTTCCCGAAGGGTATGACTATACATTTTTTGGCGTTTAACTTCAGGCCATGGCTCTGGCACCAGCTATCAGTTTCCGTGAGACCCCTCTGAAGGATATCTGTGTCCGATGTACTTTCCACTATGGCGCCCAGTTTGCAGTCATCTGCAAACTTTGTCAGCCATAGTCCTCCTATGTTTGCCTGCACTTCTGAGAAGTAGATGCTGAACAACAGGGGGCCAAGGACTGAGCCCTGTGGGACACCACTTGTGACCGGCTTGGAGTCTGACATGGCGCCAAACACTCTAACCCTGTGGGTTCTGTCCTTTAGCCAGTTTGCAACCCATCTTGTGACATATGGGTTTACATTTAAGCTGGTAAGTTTCTCTATAATACCCGAGTGGGGTATTGTGTCGAAAGCTTTTGCAAGGTCAAGGTAGGCTGTATGGACTGCCTTTCCCTCATCAATGGCCTTGGCGACTGTTTCGAAGAAGTCGACCAAGTTCAAAAGGCATGATCTGCCCTTGACAAAGCCAAACTGGGTCGGGTCCAATGTCTGCAAGTCCCCTATGTCTTTGTTTATGAGTTCCATTATGATCCTCTCCATAGCTTTGCAGACCAGGCTTGTTAAGCTTATGGGGTGGTAATTACCAGGGTCCATAGAGGCACCGCCTTTGTGGAGTGGGACCACAGTTGCCGTACGCCACTCCTTGGGCACGTATCCTGTGGTAAGGCTAAGATTAAACAGCTGCCTTATGTGCGGGTTTAGTTCCTCATTGAGTTTGTGTAGCACACAGCCGGGGACACCATCCAGTCCCATTGATGCTGTGTTTTTAGCTTTAGAGAGCAGCTTTCACCTGCGCATTTGAGATGTCTGGGAGGCTACACTCCACTGGGATAGTTATCTCTCCTTTTTGGGGGGAGAGGGGGGTGAAGTTTGCACTGAATCTGTCTGCCAGTATGTTGGCAATGTCTGTGGGTTCAGTGATTTTTGTATCATTTTGGACTAATTCTGAGCATATCTGGGAGTTTCCACCCAGGTTTCTAACATAGCTGAAGAAGGCCTTATGATTGTCTTTTGAATCTATGGCGATTTTTCTCTCAAAGTTGGCCTTGGATGATTTTATGAGTGCTCGTATTTTTTTACTAATAATGATCAAGGGTGTCTTCTCTTTTATGGATTTTGCTCTATCAGGTAATAGCTTTCTCCTCTTATTGTAAAGTTTGTTTATGGCTGGGGTCCACCAGACTGGACGTTTGCCCTTGGTGGAAAGAGTCTTGGTTTTATTAGGGATTGCCTGATCCATGCAGTCCTGGAGGTGTTTGTAGAAGGCATTTGTAAGGGCTTCCGCAGCTTGGGTTGTGGTTTCCACTGGCTCAGGGGCCTTGAAGGATACCACACCAGTCTTGAGTAGTGTGAAGTTTGCTTTAGAGAAGTTCTTCACTGTGGTCTTTTTTGTTTGGGGTGAGGGCGGGATGTGGATTTCCAGTGAGATTAATTTATGATCTGATCTCACCAATGAGGGATATACTTTCGGTGTGGAGCATTTTGTCCCCATGTTTGTGATGATGAGATCTAGTATATTTTCTCCTCTTGTGGGAACAGTGACTAGTTGTTCCATGGCATTTGAATTTATGAACTCCAGGAACCTTTGGGCTAGAAAGTTGGGGCTTGAGTAATGTTCCCAGTCTATATTCGAGTAGTTGAAGTCACCCAATATAATGGTGTTTGGAGATACATTTATACTCTCCAATGTCTTCAGGAAGGCTTTGTGGGGTTCCTGAGTTTGAGAGGGTGGCCTGTAGCATGCTACAAATTGTAGAGCAGTTTTGCCTATGGTTAATTGCACCTGGATGGTTTCCGATGCTTTGTGCATTGCCACCAACCTGGAGGTGTGGGTATCCTTGATGAATATGGATACACCCCCTCCTTTTGTGGTGTGGTCCGGGTTTTGGGGCCGGAACGCATGATATGAGGTAAAACCTGATAGTGCTGGGGTGCTCTCAGGAGCCCTGAACCAGGTTTCAGTCACAGCACAGACATTGATGTTCTCTATACTGAGAAGGGCCTCGAGTGCGTGCATTTTGAGATTTAGACTTCTGGTATTGAGCAGCATTACCCTTAGTTTCTTCCCATTTTTGTTTTCTAGGGTGGTAGGTTTAGAATTTGAGCCTTGCCTAAAAAAGGCACTATGGGGGTGACAAGAGCCTTAGCCAATATCCGGAATCCCAGGGGTGACAGGTGCAAGCCGTCCCTTGCGAAGCAGCGTGGCTTGTCAAGCATGTCATCCCAGGCAGACAGACACGGGATCCCCTTTGAATGACACCAGAAATTAAGCCAATTGTTAAAGCTGATCATCTTGTCTCTATATTGTGGCATCATTCTTGGTGAAGGAAGGGTACTGCTCAGGGTCAGGGTCATACCTGCCTGGGCTACATAATCAGAGAGCTCCTCTATGTCTCTTTTCATGTAGTTCAGGGAGGTACATCTCAGGTCGTTCACACCAGCATGGACAATGACTGTGTTATATTTGTACTTGCTGTGGAGTGACCCGAGTGCTTGTGTTATGTGGCGGATTCTAGCGCCCGATAGGCAGCTTACTGTGACCCTCTCCCTGTTCAGCCTGGTGAGTGGGATGTCAGTGTGTCTGACTATGGAGTCACCTATGACAAGTATGTTTGGTGCTGTATTAGGCCTTAAGGGCTGTGACTGCTTTGCACACTGATTTTGTGGTTTAAGTGTTGCCTGTGGTGTGTCATGAGGTGGCAGTTGCTTGGGTGTCTGCTTTGGAGGCCTCTGCTGTTTAGGTAAATTTTTGCTCAGAGCCTCCAAGTATGTCTTTGTGTGTTTATGTGTTTGATTCATTGTTGTGATAGCTTTATGTGAGACTGGTTTTGTGGTGTGTGCAGTTGCCTTCTCCTCCTGTCTGGTCTTGCCAGTCCTGAGATGAGAGAGCTCAGCCTCCAGTTTGGCTAAATAGCTGCAACTCTCGCAAGTATTTGTGTTATGTGGGAGGAGGAGAGGGTTGTCTGTGTACATGAGGCAATTGTAACATTGCCTCAATATTCCCAGATTCACCAATTGGACAGGAGAGGACGCCAGCATCTGGCCCTTCGACATGCTAGAGAAATTAAGAAGTTAGGGGTGTAACTGAATAAGAGAGGACTTAGTAAGGAAGTGGGTACTCCTGGGGGGAGGGGGTTTCACTAGTGAGGGACTTTGTATAATATAGAAGTGCTTAACCTGAAAAGAAGATGCTTTTAAGACAAGTGCTGAGCTTTTTTTTTTGGAAAAAAAAAGCTTTTAGGAACAAGTGCTGCGCTTTTTAGTTAAGGGATATACTGTTTAGATTACTAGTGGAGCAGTTCTAAGGGAAAAAATGAAGAACAGACTTTAAATCGCGCTAAAGCGTGCTTGATAGCAGGGGCTGGAAAGAGCCAGGAATTGACCCAAAACGGCCAATAAAACTACAGTTTCAAGTCAGTAACCACTCCCATGGGGGGCAGGAAAGCTGCTCAATGTTTTTCACTGCCACTGATCAACAGAGAGAGACTTTCCTTTAGCCCAAGCAAAAATGGCCTCACAGAAACTTACAAACAGTTCAAGAACAGCAAGCCTGTAACTGAACATTTTTAAATCTCAGAAAAGTGGGAAAAAGCAAGATTTTTTTTTTGTTTTTGTTTTTTCAGAGATAGCAGAGGTTCACAAGTAATATCAAGTTATAACAGTGCAGTAAATGACCCCACACAAGAGTGCTAGGCCAAAGACAGAAAATATGCAAGTTTTGAGAAAAAACGATTTTAAAATTAAGTGCAAACAGGAAATTCAGTAAACAGCTTTTGGTTGTGCTCTAAATACAGCTACTAATGCAGAAATCAAGTTTAACAAGCCAGAAAATGCTCAAACTAGGCAACTATGCAGAAAAACATAGCAAATAAACAGAGGAAAAATACTTAAAATCTCAAAAGTGGCTCCTTTCTTCTCTCAGCGTTTTCTCCTCTTGGTGGGTGCTTCACCAACAGCCAACAAGCCTGAAAAGACGCCAAAACCACGAGGCAACTAGGTTTTAAGAGAGGAAGATGAAGGAGTTTTGGAAATGGTTTCAAATCAGTAACCACTCCCATGGGCAGAGAAGCTGCTCAATGTTTTTCACTGCCACTGATCAACAGAGAGACTTTCCTTTAGCCCAAGCAAAAATGGCCTCACAGAAACTTACAAACAGTTTGTGCTGGCAATCTCCTCTTTGTCAGGAGTACTGACTGTGGCAAGAGAATGCATGGATTCCAGGTTACTGATGTAGATGCATTTCTCGCAAGTAGAAGAATTATGTGCTAGGAGAAGATGGCTGTCAATAAACACAAGGCAGTTGCTGCACTGTCTCAGTATGTCCATGTTGACCAGGCTGGCAGGGGAAACTGATGGGAATTGTCCAGACATAGTGTTCTGAATACTTGGGCAGACTTATATATAGAGAGGGTTTTGATAAGGGTTTGTCCACAAGAGTGTAGACCACAAAAACCTTCTTAAATGTAAAGTAACTAGCCTGAAGCACAAGTGCTAAAAACCAAAACTAAGATCCTTAGAATAACAGATACATTTAATCAGGCTACTAACAAGCAGTAATAAATGCAGCAGAATAAAAGCACTTGAACACTTAAGAGCACACAGGAAAAATAAGGCAATAAAGTAGGAAGAACACAATTACAGTAAAAGCAACTGAATAAAGTGTATTTTTTTTTGTGGAGAGGAAGCAAACAGAAAATAGTTCAAGATTAAGAAACTAAGGGGTACTCATTCCCAAATGATCTCACTGCACTCATTTGAGTGAGCAAATGAGATAGGAATGGGAGGAGTGACCATAATCAAATTTACAGCAGGGGAGGACAATTCTAAAGCCACCAAGTTTAAGAGTACACAAACAGTTGGGTGGCAGGGCAGGAAAAACAAACAATGCCGACACACAGAGGACAGAGGCCAGCACTAAACAATGAAGCAAATATATAAATGCAGTACAGTGCAAATGAAGTACAAAAAAGTATACTTATATCAGTTTGATATATCAGATGGTTATAGAATCCAAGACAGCCAGGTAATTAGCTTCATTATCTTTAACTATCTAGAATTCAGCAGATGAAAGGTCCATCCTGACTTAGTAAACAGTCAAGCAGTAAAGTCACACTTTAAACCTCTACATTTATTTTTAAACAAGGTTTTGTAGTTTAATTTGAAAAAATCCTCACGTCATATTGATAGTTTCCCTACAGCCAATGTGGGTGACTTTATGCTTTTCAATTAACATCCAGTATGGTCACAGAAACCTCACAAGGTAAGCCAAATGTAATGCTCCTTCATTGACTAAAATGGTCAAGTCAGGTGACCCCCCTCTATCCTGGGGTACCTGTCACACTGCAGGGCAGACACATTTTCTTCAAGCAGGGCAGTATATTTTTTATTTATTTATTTTCAGAGCAAATAAAGCACATTTCATTGCTTTAAAAATATAGTGCCATTCCAAAAATGGTGCCCTAGGCAGTCATTAAGTTGGCTTATGTTTAAGGCCTGTCCTGGTGATGGTGTACACCATTAATGTACTGACCATCAAACATTTGTTCTGAGCAAGACATATGTGGCAATCTGCAGCATTAACAAAGTGACCATGAAGCATTTGTTCTGACCAGGACTCATGAGAAAATGCAGCATTACCAAAGTGACCATCGAATATTCACTGTGGGAAGACTTGTGTGGTGTTGTGCAGCATTACAAAATAAAAAAATCAAACATTCAGAACATTACTTGCAATGTGCTGCATTAAGAATCGGACCAACAAACATTCACCTGAGCAACTGGCTTAAAGGGCTTCAAGGCCAATAGCCTAGTAACCTCTATGATCCTATGAAACTCTTGTGTACTGTGCATACCAGATATAACAGTGACTATACTGATTTATAGACAATGCACTACAGTACAGTCATATAGCTTAGCTAGACACGTCGCCAGCTATATCTCACAGGTGGAATACAGTACATTAAAAATTAACAGTTTTACTGGAATGGTTCTACTGGAATGGCTTTACTGGAAAGGCTCACCCAGACCCTGCTACAGCTTGCTGTGAGGGGAAGGTTAGTTTGTTTTTTATTTGTTGTATTTTGTATTACTTTATTGCCTTTTTCTATTTTGTATACTGTGATTAGTTTTCTTTACATTGTGTTTTACTTGTATTCTGCTTTTAACTGCATATTAAAAGTTGAAAGGAGACCACAACTGTCTCTTGTGAGTCAGACAGAAACTTTTCCTAACCACCCAGTTACTGTTGTGTTCTTAAACATCACTGTCTTTCTAGTCGCCTGCCCCTTATGTTAATTTGACCATATATCTCATTTCCTCTCTGCTTTTACTGGCTGGTGTAAGTAAGCACAAAATTATCATTTTGTGAAATCACTCACATTCAGCTATTTAAATTTATTCGCCATCCTACTGTATTCCATAGTACCAGAATACAAATGTGGCCACCCCCATTCAATCTATCTTGCTGTTTTAAAAATAGTGACTCTCCACTAAAATTTAACTTAAGTTACCTACTTTCACATCTAACTCCTCTAGTCCACACTGCAGTGTTTAGGATAACATATTTTTTTTCATCTTAACCTTTAAGCATCTATTGCAAGACCACCGGTTATTGGAGAGCCTACATTCTGCCTCTCAGTAGTCATCTTGGGATTAGTGCTTCTGTTTTCTCCTGGTGAGAGATGGAGTGCAGTTACATTATTTCCCAGAGACTGCTGATCACCAGAAAGCTTAATAACTGCTTTATAGGTGACAGCTTGGAATCTGTGCTCATATTCTGATCCTGGTGAGAGTAGGAGCAGAGTGCATTGATTCATGACTCTTTCTGGTTGGAAAGTAATGAGTGTCTGTCCTTAACATACCTAATCAGTCTGGTTGCTATTGAATGCATCTACCAGAAAAAGCCTACAAGCCTGCAGACCCTTGCATCATCTGGGACAAGACTGTGGATCATCAAACATGCCGTGGCCTGCTTATTTTCTTGGGATTGGTGTTAACATTTTGCTTCTGGTGAGAGAAGAAGTAAAGGAGCATTGTATCCCAACAGAGTGATGCTGTGCTGAGACCAGCATTAATAGTAGCCAGGCAGTAGCCATTCATGTGACTCCCCTCTTTTCATCATTCTTGACAAGCTAATTCTTTATTTTTCAGTAAGTACTGCTTGATTTCTTTTTAACTTCAGAAGATCTGCCTAAATACTTCATCCTTAAATTTTCAGAGTCTACGTATTAGTTTCTACACAAGTGTATGGCAGTGCTCTGTATAGCCTCAGATACCTTAAACAACATTTTTCCTGTAAAATGAATATATAAAGAAACAGCTGCAGTACTTAGTAATAATGACCATCCCTCCTGGCATGCCTAAAGGTCAGTTCCCTGTGCTTTCTCCTACTAACCTGGTGAACTTGGGCATTCTGAGGCAGTGCAGCAACTGCCTCATGTACACAGACAACCCTCTCCTCTTACCTCCCAACACTCAGACTTGTGAGAGGTGCACTTATATATCCAAACTGGAAGCCATACACTCTCAAGCCAAGACCAGAATAGCTGGTCAAGAGGAGAAGGTCAACACCTGCACCACACCACATGTAACACATAGCCCTCCAGAACACCCACCATCACAGCTCTCACATAAAAACATGAACCCCACACACCCACCTTCATGGAGGCTCTCAATAGAAATCTACCCAAACAGCAGAGACCTCCAAGGCAGAAACGCACTTGACCACCACAACACAGCACAAACCACAAGACACATAGCTCACCTACACAGTGTGGCCCTCAACCTAAACCCCTAAGGCAAAACAGCTTGCCCAATACACTAATCATAGGTGACTCAATAGTGAGGCACATAGATGTCCCACTCACTACGTTGAATAAGGAGAAGGTAACACTCAGCTGTCTATCAAGTGCCAGAATCTGACACATAACGCACACACTCAGGTCACTCCACACCAAGTATAAGTATGACTCTGTCATTGTCCATGTGGGTGTGAATGACCTGAGATGCACCTCCCTGGACTACATGAAAAGAGACTTGGTGGAGCTCTCGGATTATATGGCCCAGGCTGGTATGACACTAGCCCTGAGCAGCATCCTACCATCACACAGAATGATACCGCAGTACAAACAAAAAATGATTGACTTCAACAATTGGCTACATTTCTGGTGTCATTCTAAAGGGATCCAGTACTTGTCTGCTTGGGATGACATGACTGACAGACCTCGATACTTTGCCAGAGATGGCCTGCATCTCTCACCCCTGGGTTTCCGGATACTGGCTAAGGCTCTTGCCACCACTATAGTGCTGTTTTTAGGCAGTGTTCCAAAGACCAAATTACCACCATAACAGCTATAAATAAATGCAATCTGAGGGTCATGTTGCTCAATGCTAGAAGTTTAAATCTCAAGATGCACTTGCTCGAAGCACTCCTCAAAATGGAGAACATTGACATTTGTGCTATAACGGAGACCTGGTTTAAAGCAGCAGAAAGCACCCCTGCACTACCAGGCTATAACTCATTCCACACCTTTCGGCCCCAAAACATGGACCGAAGCTCCAAAGGCGGTGGTGTCTCCATATTCATAAAGGATATGCACACCTCCAGACTAGTAGCCCAGCATAATGCATCAAAGATACTTCAGGTATAACTAACATTGGATAAGATGGTGATTCAGGTTGTAGCCTGCTATAGGTCCCCAACCATGTCTCAAGACTCTCACTCCATGTTCCTAAGCACCCTGGAAACTATTAGGGTCCAACCCAAGACTCTCATACTCGGTGACTTCAACTACCCATTCCTCAACTGGGAAAACTACTCATGCACCAATAAGCTCACCCAACGCTTCCTGTAATTCATCAGTTCCAATGTCCTGGACCAGCTCATTCTTACCCCCACTACAGGAAACAACATCCTTGACCTGGTTATTACTAACATGGGCAACCATTGCTCTACTCCAATAGTCAATTCCTCCCTGGTTAGATCTGACCACAAACTAATCACCATGGAAATCCACATCTCACCCACAACCCCCGCAAAAGTAACCATCATGAAAACCTTCTCCAAAGCTGACTTTGGGCTCCTAAAACAGAGGTGGCTAACTTCACAGCACCCATGTCAATGGAAAATAGATGCATGACTGCCGAATCATAAACCAATGCACTATATGAACATGTACATAAATGCATAGAACTAGCCATACCCAACAGAACCAAGATGCTCTCCTTCAAAAAAAGAAGCCAATCTGGTGGTCCTCTGCCATTAATAAACTCTACAACAGAAGGAAGAAACTGTTGCAGAAAAAGGTAAAGTCCCAAGACTGAAAAAACTCCCTTATTAGCCTCAACAAAAAGCTGAGATTCCCTCATCAAAACGTCTAAAGCCAGTTACGAAGGCAGAATTGCAGCAGGCACTTAAAACAACCACAAAGCCTTCTATAGTTATATCAAAAATCTTCATGGCAATACCCAGGTTTGCTCTGAGTTGCTGCACAATGGTATCTCCTATACTGAGCCAACAGATATTGCCAACATACTGGCCAACAGATTCAGTGCCATCTTTACTCCTCTCTCCCCACCTAAAGGACCAATTATAATACCAGAGGAATGCCAGGTACCCAGCATTACTACAGCACAGGGTAAGGCTGTATTGTCCAAGGTCAAGAATACAGCTTCCATGGAACTCAACAATATCTCTGGATGTGTTCTACATGAACTACAAAGTGAACTGGCACCACATGTATGTGCCCTGTTTAATCACAGCCTCACCTCAGACTTTGTCCCTACCAAATGGTGTACTGCTACAGTTGTCCCTCTCCATAAAGAGGGAGTGACTGCAGAACCTGGGAATTATTGCCCTATCAGCCTGATGAGTCTGATATGTAAGGCTATGGAGCACATAATCATGGACCTAATTAACAAGAATATAGGGTATCTCCAAATTCTAGATCCCACGCAATTTGGTTTTGTGAAAGGTAGATCATGCCTGCTCAACCTGGTTGACTTCTTTGTGTCAGTCACCAGAGCTGTGGATGAGGGCAAGGCAGTTCATACAGCCTACTTCGATCTGGCCAAGGCCTTTGATACCATTCCCCACTCAAGAATTATTGATAAACTCACCAAACTAGACATCAACCCCTATATCACTAGGTGGGTTGCAAATTGGCTCACAGATAGAACCCACAGTGTGAAAGTAGCAGACTCCAAGTCAGACTGCTGACCAGTCATGAGTGGAGCCCCACAGGGATTGGTCCTGGGTCCTCTCATGTTTGGCATCTACTTCTGAGAAGTCCAGGCCAACACAGAGGGACTCTGGCTGACCAAGTTTGCAAATGACTGCAAGCTGGGAGCCATTATTAACTCTGCAAGTGACGTAGAAATCCTACAGAAAGGCCTCACTTGAGACCAATGACTGGTGTCGAAACCATGGCCTTAAGCTTAATGCCAAAAAAGTGTCATCATCCCCTTTGGGAAAAACTCATTTCCCACTAATTACCCCATTGATGGGAGCCCACTGAACACTGAAGACGTTATAAGAGATCTGGACACACAGGTTGACAGAAACCTCTCCTTTGACCACCATATTGCCACTGTGGTCAGAAAGTTCTTCTATGTGGCACATCTCATTACCAAGAGTTTTGCTTCCAAGAAGAAAGAGGTCATCATCTCTGTCTGCTCTTCCCTCATAAGGTCAATCATCGAGTATAATGCCCCATTTGGCATGTACCTCACTAGACACATGCAACAGCTGGAAAGGCCACAAAAGTATCTCACAAAGAGGATCCTAGGCCTTAAACACATGTCGTATATGGACAGACTAAACAAACTCCAGCTATTCTCTGTCTCATATCGTCTACTAAGAGGGGATCTCTGCTTGACTTACAAAGCCATTTCTGACCCAGCTCTGTTAGAAATGCTACATCTAAAGAAATCCGAATCCCTCTGCACCACTTGCTCCAGAGGCCTCAACCTCATTACCACAATCAACAGAACATGCTGGACGGACAGGTTCATAACCCAGAGACTGCCCATGCTCTGGAATAAACTTCTCGTACATGTCAAGCAGAGCATCTCACTGGCCCTCTTCAAGAGAAATCTTGATGAGTGGATGGGAAATAGAAAGTTCACCCCGGGGATCAGTCCAGTGGGTGTACTTGATAGAGGCACTGGGAACTAACATCGGGTAGCACAATGCCAGGCCACTTCTATGGGCTAGGCTTGTAAAGGGTTCAGGGCCATTAGCCTAGTACATAGTTATGAAGCTATGAACTTATGATAATTTATTAGTGAAATAATAACATAAGCAAGTAACTGCTCTTCTAAAGAAGTTTGTTTTGGTTACTCAGATTGCTTTGTTGGTGCATGCAAATAATTTCCATAAATATCTATATTGACATTTTGTGCATCTAGTTATAAAGAAAAGCTAAGCAGACCGTGAAACTAAAATATCAAGAAGCATGCCATGCTCAGCCTTTTTATACCACCTGCAGCTTTAATGTCAGGAATATTACCTGAAATGGAATTAAATGTATAACAAAGATACACATCATGTAATGCAGTATACTTTTTAATTTTTTTTTTTTGGGGGGGGGGTCCCTAAAACCATTCTTTTCTCGTTTCCATTATTCTAATAATTCATACCATCTCTCTAACATTTTACTTTGGTTGAATGTAAATTTAACTTGATTATGAATAAAAATACTTGCAATCCTCCCAATACTAAGTGGGACACTTCTTGGATGGCTTTCATCTTCTCAATGGAGGGGTACATCCCTGTTCTGTCCAGTATGTGTTGCAGCTATTCAGTCTGCAACTTACCCTAATCCCATTTTGAGTTTTTAGTTCTTAGAGTTAAGTTGTGGAAACATTGCAGCAGCTTCTGTAAGTTGCTAAGAAATGCAGTTTCTGTTTTCCAGGGATCAGATAATCATCTTAGTACAACTAGTACATTCACAGTGAGGCAATGGCGGCTCGTGCCATCAGACTGCCGGACTGCAGCCCCCTCAGCAAGAAAAAAGTACTTTTTAGTTATTTAATTTTTACTGTGTTTACTAGTGAGTCCTTCTCATTCTCTTATCAGTCGGCTGCTTTACGCCGACTGACTCATCTGCGAGTACAAGCATGTGCACTGCGGTGGTTTTAAAAAAAGATTTTTTTTCTCTTTCTCTCTTGGAGATCCACTCCAGCGCTGCAGTCCGGATAGCGAATTAAGGCAGCAGGGTGATATCTATGCGGTTTGGAGCCGCATAGAATTTGAAGGGGTTCGGACTGCCACATCCGCAGGCACATACATGATGTGAATGGGCTAAATGGCTGCTGATTGGTTGTCGCTCTCTTCCCGGGCTTTATGTGTTGGGAAAAGAGTGAGACGCAAACAGTTGCAGCCAGTTTTGGTTGTAGACTTGTGGTGGATTATTGGATTTTATTTGCTTGGCGGCCTAATTTCGTTCGCTGGACATGACACAGGCACACAGCAGCTGAAGAAGAAGTACAGAGTTTCTTTTCTTCTTGGTGGTACGTATGTATGTGTATCAGTATGACAGTACAATTATATTCTATATTTCCTGCACTTCTGTATTAAGCGAGATCTAATGCCTACTCGTTTAGGAAATCTTAAGTAGCAAATTCAAAAACTTGTGCTACTTCTTGAGAAAACAAACTGTAGTCTTTCAGAGTGAAATATTTTTATTTATACTTTCTTTACATGTATCATGTTAGTGAACCTTCTTATTAATAGACAATGTATGCTTATGCTTAGAATAAATTGAAAGTCACTGATCAGGGTCGGGTTTAAGAGTTCAGCTGACTGCAGCTAATTTGGCCTTCAAGTCTCTGTTTTAGCATTTGCTAAAAAAGATCCGATATCTACTGACCAGAACTGCTGAAATCTATGTTTTAAATATGAAATGCCTTATTTTAGCTTACCCTAATATGATTGTAAATGATCAATATGTTGATCGATGATGTGTAAAGTACAGAGGAATAGCTTGCAGTTTTGTTTGTGTTGTGGATATTATAATTATTATTTAAAGTATATAAAACATATTTTTGGCAAATTAATTTGGTATATTGTGCAACTAAAAAAAAGCATCTGGCAGAGAAAACGCTGTGCTGATATTTTAAATGGAATTTAATGGAGACTTTAGCTGGTAGTTTTGTTCTCTGTATACATTATGATGGTTATGTTAAATATGGAAACCATAATTTTTTTTTCTTTTGCATCAATAAAACATTTTGTCTGGTTGTTATTTTTGTGGCTTTGGATTATTTCTAGAATTCCTGTTGAGGAAAGGCACTGCATTCCACGCAAAATGAATGCAGGTGCTGTCTGCTTTTCACATTCCATCTGAGTTTATCTTAAAGAACTGTTTTATAGTATGCAAGCATTGCAGCATAACTGTCTTTTCTTTTCCAGTCTCTTGTAACTGCCTGTGCAAAGTGCGTGCATGTGACTCAGTACAGTACTTCAAGAATTCTGCAGTATTGTAGGAACTGAAATTAAAAAGTCATTTAGTTGTGTACAAGCAGTATAATAAGAGAAGGAGGAGGAGAGACCAAGAGAAAGCACTGAAATGCAACACGTTTTTTATTTATTTAGGAAATGAAATGTGACACATGTCTTGTATGAAGCAGTGTTATGAAAACTACAGAACCTTTACATCGTAGCACTGAATTGTAATAACTCATTTGCACTTTTTTTCTTTGCATAAAGCCGGTGCCATTTGACAAGCTGGAAAACTAAGCAACAGTGATGAGCATTTCTGCAACATTCTGAGGTTCACACAACCGAAAGTTACCTTCATTTGATTTGTAGTTTGTAGAGTTGGCACTTGCATGTGACAGTAGTCATGTCAGTTCATTAAAATTGTAAAGTGTGTACCAGTCTGACTTGCATATACTTCATGAAAGTGTTAAACATAAAAAGATGCGTCTCCATATGTATTGTTGCTGTTGTGTCTTTTGGCTTTTTCCCGGTTAGGGTTTGCCACAGCGGAACTCCGGTCCGCTAATGACTGGCAGTAGAGTTTTTTACGTGCTGGCTTGCCGGGCCTAACACAACCGAAGGAATGCCCATTCACGCATGTTGCCACACAGAAGACGCTCTAACTAAGAATCGAATGGGCAATGTCTAACTGTGAGGCGACAACGCTACCGCAACACCACCACCGCAGTTCTAACTGTGTAAAAATTTGTTTCAGAAGTATGTAGTTGTATCTTGTTCCCTTGTCTGGGCCATACCAGAAAATATTTTGGTCCTTTGGGTCAAGTTAGATCCATGTTATTAAATCAACAACTAAACTGTCTCATGTCAAAACATTACATTCAAGCTGCTGAAATCCCTGTGAAATGAAATGCCAGCATTAAAATTCCACACTGTAATCAAAACAACAAAGACTTAAAAATACTGAAACACTAAATCATCTTGGATGAACTTCTTGCAGGCGATATATGGGGAGTTTCACCAATCCCCTAGGCTATATTTATACTAATTCTGCATTTATATACCCAGCAGAAGTATGCAACTCCCTGAACTATGCCATTCCCAGATTATGCAGTAATTCCAAGCTCTTTAGGATAGTGTCTCTGGGTTGTATTTGGTTATTGTATTGCAAGTTCTTTGTTAGATCGTTTCAGTGTCTGCATTACACACATTTGGCATTCTGGAATTCAAAACACTGTCATCATTCTGGTTAATCTGCCTTCCTGTTTCTCAAATGAAATAAATGAAACAAATTAGAGTATACAGTTCTGCAGACTTCTGAACAAGTCCAGAGCAATGAATATATGCTTAATAAAACCTGTTGGAAAAAAAAGTGTGCTGACTTCAAAGAAACTCTTTTTGGTCAAATGTAATCTAAAGCCTGGGATATTATAGCGCCTCTCTTCCTCAAACTTTGTACAAAGTGAACTTAATAGTCCTTATTCTGGCCATGTACTGACCTTCAACAAAGTCAAGTCCTCCATATCCCTATTTTCTTCAGTCCTTCATTTAGTATTAATAGTGTCCCTGATGATTGATCAGTCTTATGGAGCCATACTTTTGACACTTTATTATAATCAGTTGTGCTACGTAAAATTATTTCCATTGCATTTATTTTTAGGATGTTTTGCCCAGATGTCTGCTAGCTATCAGACCCTCTTTTGGTCAGTAAGTCTATTTGTTCTCATCACTGAGTAATGGCAGAACAAGAGGGGGTCATCTTCCAAGGAGCCGTCAGTGTGGGTTCCCAGATTTTACAGTTTTCTTTCCATAGGGAAGGAAGTGCATTGGGCTGTCCATGAAGGCATCCATTCCTATCAGAGCATGCACCCAGCAAGGTGCTAGGGAAGGGAGTGCATTGGGCTGTCCATGAAGGGCATCCCCTCTTACTTCCACAAGGGATGTATCTTTCAATCAACCCTGCCCCTCCTGCAGCAAAAGTGGTGGGTTCTCTGTCTCCATCATGGAGATTGTACCATCCTCTGGTCCTCTGAATGCACGCATATCCCTCCTTTGTTCCTGTAGAGGGGAGTAGGCTAGGTCTTCATCTTGCCCCAGCAATAAATGTCTTGTGTGTTTTAGATTATTTGTTGACTTAGTTACAGCCATGAGTAAATATGTTACCAAGATTTGTGTACATGGACTGTGGGTTTCAGGTACTTTTTGATGGAAAGCTGTATTCTGAGGCATATAGTGAGGAATTGTACTGGGTCACTTCACAGCTACTGTATGTAGTTCATGCAGCTGCTGTATGCACTTGTACTCTTGCAGTAAGATGTTAAGTCTGTCTAGGATGGCACGGGTGGTACTTGCAGATCTCTTGTCTCTTCAAATAAAGGAGAAGCTCATTTAGCAGCACCAAATCCTTCCATTAGGTGACATTTGCTAACAGTCCCTCAGCCTGTTCCTTTTCCATCTTTGTATATGTTCAAAGCTTATAGTTAAACTCCAATTGTAATCAAATCACAGGAAACAGGTCAGGCTGTGACAGTTTCAGCATTTTCATGTTTATAAAGGTGATCACTACACACAGGCTCTTTGCCTCTATACGCAGTTTATCATTCTTCTCCCTCAAAAGAAGAATGTGTAAAGTGTCTGTGTACAGATTTCTGCAGAATATCCAGATTTTCATTAAAGATTTAAGTTAGAAAATGACAGATGTTTTGAGTTTCAGATTTCATACCTTACAGAAAATTCATACTGATGCAAGACCTACTAAACTTTCTAAGTTTGTAAGAGCAACATTTAAAAATTGTCTGTATTTTTGGGCCTTTGTCCTACTTTTATTTATGGCTTTATCCAGATTTCTTGCTCTGAGGTTGAGAGTATATGAAATGTGTCAGGGCCATGGCCATCAGCCACAGATGTTTCAAATTGTGACATACCTGTTGTACCCCACTCCCCCATGTAGTGACTTTAGATGTGTCCAGGCAAGGAGCAGTTGGAGTATCCAAGGTAGACACAAGTACAGTCACGGCTTTTAATCTGTCCTTTATTTTGCAGAATGTTCTGGTTTTCTGTCATATTTTTATACTGTTGATTTATGCGGATTCAGCAAATGCATTTTGTTGGTTGGCTGCTTGTTTTTTTATATTTTATTTTGACTGGCATTCTAGTAATGTATTTAAAAAGTAATTTATTTTTCATGCCTCACAACCTTTGTTTCCATCTAGATATTAAGTAAGCTGTCATGTAGCCAAGGCATTGAAATATTGTTTCTTCTCCGCTTCATTTTGTCTTGATTGGACTCTCATAATGATAGTTTGGCACACAGGGTAGCATTGTATTTAAAGTACCAGTTTTTGTGGTTTTGAGCATAGTGAAAGAATGCTAGCAAATGTACTTTTTCTGTAAGAATAAATGTTTGCACACACTTTGCAGTTAATTTCATGGAGATTAACAAATTAATAATTGACTAACGCAATGGATTAATACACTCCAGTGAATCATGCTGGCTTCAGGCTACACCTGCCAAAACAATACTGAGGTACTTAAACATTCATTTGGCCTTCTTTCAGACAAGACCCACTTCAGATTGCACCAACTCTTACAGAAAGGATGCAGATTATACAAGAGATAAGAAATTATACAGTGTTAAGAATAACCCTTATTAGATTCTGGAAGATCAGAAGGCTGTGGATTCTATTCCCTCCCCAAAATAACAGCCCAAAGTAAATGGCTTTAAGTCATAAAATTATTTCACACTCCTGAATGAAGTTAGAGACAGTGTGTCTGTAAACTGAATAGCTTGCTAGATACAGCAGGAAGATAACACTGATTTTTTATGGTTTTATGACAGTCCAGGTGTGTACCCTGCCCTGAGGATTAATGTTTCATGTGTTTTAGTGTACTTGTGATCATATTCAGTGGTTAGCAGCAGCAAGCTGTCAAGTGACACATTTATCTAAGTTAGCTGATGTGCTTCCCTCTTAACAAAGGGCCTGAATGTGTTTAAGAACATAAGAGCAGAAAGAAATAAACTTGCAGTGATAATAAAGCTGTGTTATGTTTTACTTTGTTGTACTCTTAACATTTTCCCAGAACAAAATGTCTGAGGTCTGAGTGTAAGTAACAGTATTTTATTGGGGGGGGGGGGTCATTAGCACGACTACTGCAGTTTTATATATATATATATATATATATATATATATACACACATATATATATATATATATATATATATATTTTTTTTTTTTTTTGCCAGTATTGTCTGAGAGTACCTATAATTATGAAAAACATAAGACTGACATTTTTTTTAGTTAGGGTAGAATGGGCTTGCATTAGAATAATCTAAAAATAAATAAGCAGGCAGTGTACACATACATTGTGTTTAAATCAGTATCTATGGTACTTCAGAATCAGTACATGTGAAATGGAATGCCTGGAATATCATTTCTGTTATGTTTATTGGTCTGGGACTGGTACTCTGTATGCATCCTCCTTTTCTGGAAAATAAAATTAAAATATATTGTGCAGAGAAATAAGGAAATGACTGCATTTGAAAATGCTTGGCTATGACAATGGTTACAGTATGATGGTATTTTGGCCATTTAGGAGTCTTTCTGGAGGTTAGGACATCTGTTGGGGCATTTTGTATCATTTGTCAGAAATAGGTCTCTGAAATGAAATAGTCTGTAGTTTACATCCATAGAAATCAGTAGCATTAAACACTATACATCTGCACACACACACACACACACACACACACACACACACACACACACACACACACACACACACACACACACACACACAGAGACACACACACACACACACACACACACACACACACACACACACACACACACACACACACACAGAGACACACACACACACACACACACACACACACACACACACACACACACACACACACACACACACACACACCACCAAATAAAGTAAGATTATGTGCAAGTTTTTGGCTATTGTGATGTGAAAGAAATGCAACCATGGAGACCTATTTTTATTTTATTTTATTTTTTTATTTTAGATTTGTTTACCGGGAAAGTCCGACTGGAACTAGGTCCATTTACAGCGGAGGCCCGGGGAGAAAAGATCCACAACAACAGTTTTATACAGTGTTATATATACAATCAAAAAATGTTCATAGAACAGATCTTTCCAGGCAGGTTTCCATTAGGTTTCCATTACACAAAGAGGACCCTGGATATTGGTATTTGGGAAGGAAAAGAGAAATAATTTCATACAGTGTTATATGTACAGTCAAGAAATATTTCATACAAACATCTTTCCAGGTGGGTTTACATTTCTCAAAGAGGACCTTGGATGTTGGTTATTTGGGAAGGAAAAGAAAACAATAGATATACTCATTGCCTGATGTAATCAAAGTGACATCGCAGAAGGCAATATAGTAGGAAAAAGTAGCTGAAAGTAATCCTGTTCTAGGAGTTTTTGAAGTACTGAGTATTAGGCATAGTGAGCAGTGATAGAAAGGAGAAGGAAGGAATGAAGGAGATTAGGAAAGCATGTATGTAATGCAAGGACAGAGCCACGCCTTCAGGAGGTGTGGCTTTAGGAAAGCATTTATGTAATACAAGGACAGAGCCATGCCTTCAGGAGGTGTGGCTTTAGGAAAGCATGTATGTAATGCAAGGACAGAGCCACGCCTTCAGGAGGTGTGGCTTTAGGAAAGCATTTATGTAATACAAGGACAGAGCCATGACTGCAGGAGGTGTGGCTTTAGGAAAGCATTTATGTAATGCAGGGACAAAGCCACGCCTTCAGGAGGTGTGGCTTTAGGAAAGCATTTATGTAATACAAAGACAGAGCCACGCCTTCAGGAGGTGTGGCTTTAGGAAAGCATTTATGTAATACAAGGACAGAGCCATGACTGCAGGAGGTGTGGCTTTAGGAAAGCATTTATGTAATGCAAGGACAGAGCCACGCCTTTAGGAGGTGTGGCTTTAGGAAAGCATTTATGTAGTACAAGGACAGAGCCATGACTGCAGGAGGTGTGGCTTTAGGAAAGCATTTATATAATACAAGTACAGAGTCACACCTTCAGGAGGTGTGGCTTTAAGAAAGCATTTATGTAATGCAAGGACAGAGCCATGACTGCAGGAGGTGTGGCTTTAGGAAAGCATTTATGTAATGCAAGGACAGAGCCACGCCTTCAGGAGGTGTGGCTTTAGGAAAGCATTTATGTAATACAGGGACAGAGCCATGACTGCAGGAGGTGTGGCTTTAGGAAAGCATTTATGTAATACAAGTACAGAGTCACGCCTTCAGGAGGTGTGGCTTTAGGAAAGCATTTATGCAATGCAAGGACAGAGCCACGCCTTCAGGAGGTGTGGCTTTAGGAAAGCATTTATGTAATGCAAGGACAGAGCCACGCCTTCAGGAGGTGTGGCTTTAGGAAAGCATTTATGTAATACAAGGACAGAGCCATGACTGCAGGAGGTGTGGCTTTAGGAAAGCATTTATGTAATGCAAGGACAGAGCCATGACTGCAGGAGGTGTGGCTTGAGTGATTTTTTGAACAGTGAGATAGATGTTGCTGAGGATATATTTTGGGGGAGCGTATTCCATTCTTTAGCAATGGTATGAGAGAAGAGGGCTTTCCCTGCAGTGTTGTTGGCTTTGGATATGCAGAGCAGGGTCTTGTTTGATGAGCGTAGAGGACGGTTTGCTGAGTATTGGTTTAGTAGTTTGTTTAGGGCTGGCATTTTGTGGGGATGCTTTAGTATGTTGAAGGTGAGCACTAGCTGGTGATACCTAATTAGCTGAGGGAGCTCTAACCATTGTAGGTGTTTTAAGGCAAGACAGTGATGACTTCTAAAAGTGGAGTTATTGGCAAGTTTTGCAATCTTATTGTAGCATGACTCTAGTTTGTCAAGGTCTGTTTTCCTGATGTGAATTAGGATTGGTGATGTATACAGTAGGGTAGACAAGAGGTGGGTTTGGGCTAGGGTGATTAGTGCTTGGTCTGATAGGAACTGTTTGTGTTTTATAAAGTTCCTAATTTTTTATGAACCTTTTTAATGGCTTGAGAGATGTGGACATTGAAGTTAAGATCCTAATCTATTTCAACACGAGTAGCATAGTATGTGGGGAGGGAGAGATTAATGTGCCGTTGTTGGAGGTGATGGTGAAAGGAAGAGGTGTGGCTTTGTATTTGCTGGGGGTGAATAGAAGTAATTTGGTCTTTTTGGGGTTTAGAATAAGGTGGATATCAGTAATCCATTTTTCTACATAGCAGAAGGATTCTTGGGTAAGTTTCTGAAGAGTGGTTATGGTTGGGGCTGAGCAGGTTAGGGTTGAGTCATCTGCGTACTGTATAAGTGATGCATGCAGGGTGGAAGTATGTAGTTTGTTGGTGAAAATGGTGAATAGTAGAGAACCCAGTATTGATCCTTGTGGAATGCCTATAGTAGTTGGTAGTAGTGGTGATAGTATGCCTGTAGTAGTGGTGATAGTATGCCTGTAGTAGTGGTGATAGTATGCCTGTAGTAGTGGTGATAGTGCGCCTTGCCATTTTACTGACTGTTTTCTATCAGAGAGATAGTTTTTGAACCAGGAAGTAGCAGAGGGTATTTTACTTAAACATTGTAGGTTGAAAGCAGTTTCTCTGGGTAGGGAGTTGGGCTGGGGGCAATGCTTGTGTGAAGAGCTGCAGTTCTTTCTACATTTGCAACAGTAATGTACATTTCACTGAAGTAAGATCGACCAGAAGCTCTGAAATCTGAGTGTGGTTTGTATGTGTGTGTGTGTGTGGGGGGGGGGGGGGTCAAGGAATTTTTGTTTTATAAAACAATGTTTTACTGTAGAAACTCTGGTAAATAAAATTAAATTTAAAATGAAATGTGTACTTGGCTGATGCACACAAGCTGTGATGCTGAGTCTGTCAACAAAATGAACATATGCAATGCAGCTGTTAGTATTTGTACTTTAACCCTGACAGGTAAAAAGCAGCTACTTCCATTAGGTAATGGGGTGGGGGTGTTTGTGAATTCATTGAGGTGACTGGCCTTGTTTACTATCATAGTTATGCAAGATAACGGTTTGGGTAAAGTCTGCTGTTGTGGAAGCCTGTAACTACCGTTTTTGTGCAATGGACTAAATTAATGCAGCCATTAAGATGCAGTTCATTACTGTTTTGCTTTCTCATTTCAGAAGTTTGAGCCAGGTACTTTTGGTAGCCTGTTGGGATGGGGGACTTTCATGTTGGTGTTGGAATGAAATAACCATTTACTATTGTAATTCTGGCTTTGCAAAACTAATATGTCTGAGGGAGTAAGCAATACGCATACAGGCTGTGACTACTGTCTCTGTGCAGCAGACATATTTTAATGCTAGAAAGATCAAAGCAGAAAGTATAGTGGGGGCAATGGAATGACTGCCCCTGTTAGTCCTGCAAAGACAGAATTAAGACAGAGGGTAGGATTCACGAAGGCTTGCATGGAGTGTAGGAAATGTGTAACGCTCCATGCAAGCCTCGCGATCTAGGAACAGCCCTAAACTCCATGTAAGAGACCAGCTAAAATGTCTCTTACACGGACTGGGTGTGGAAATGCCAAATACCTCATTTGCAGCTGAAAGGTATGCAAATGAGGTATAGAAGCGATCCACAAAGCAGAAAGCAGTCCGTGTAAGAGACGTTTTAGCTGCAGAAATGTACTCAGCTGACAACTGAGTACGTTTCTGCAAAATCCACAATGGAGCCATGTCAGCTCCAAATAAAGGGTGCATATGTGTCAGGCAGCATGCCAATGGCCAAATATGTGGCCATTGGCATTGCAATGTGATAAAAAAAATATATATATGTTTTTTTTTTTTTCGGGGGGGATATGATGTTTAAACGCAGCGCAGCCCCACGCAAACGGGCTGTGCTGCATAAAACATAAAAACGAAGCTTATAAACCCACAAATGTAGGTTATATGCAGTACATGGAATGACAGTGCAGAGACCAGCAGACCAAAAACAACATGGCCACTGTGTAGTGGTTGCTAAGGAGGGAAGCTGAGTCTATAGGTTCATAGGTTCATAGGTTCATACTAGGCTATCTGCCCAAGGGCATTTATAAGCCTAGCCCATAGTCATGTGGCTTTCGCCACCCCTTTAGTTTGAATAAAAACTATGCCTATCATTTTTCTGTGCCTCTGTCAAGCAGTGACACTGAAGTAATCCCTGGGGTATATCTGCGATCTCCCATCCATTGGTCAAGATTCCTCTTGAACAAGGCCAGCGAGGTGCTCTGCCTCACATGTACCGGGATTTTGTTCCACAGCATAGGGAGTCTCTGGGTGATGAATCTGTCCCTCCAGCACGTTCTATTTATAACCGTGTCAAGGTTTAAGTCTCCCGCCCTTGTGGTTCTGAGGGATCTAGATTTTTTGAGGTGAAGCATATTCATCAAATCTGGGTTTGACATGACCTTATATGTCAGGCACAGGTCACCTCTGAGCAAGCGGTATGAGACTGAATAGAGCTGGAGTTCTTTCAGTCAGGCAGCATAAGACATATTTTTGAGACCCTTTATCCTTTTGGTGAGGAACTTTTGGGGCCTTTCAAGCTGCAGCAAGTGTCTGGTCAGATACATTCCGAACGGGGCATTGTACTCAATCATAGGTCTAATGAGTGATGAGTACAGGGGGACGATGACCTCCCTTGATCTAGATGTGAATCCCTTCATGATCAGGTGGGCGATATAGAAGGTTTTTCTAACTACTTTAGCAACATGAGTGTCAAACGAAAGGCTACTGTCAACTTGGGTCCCCAGATCCCTGATGACTTTTTCTGTGCTCAGTGGATTGCCACCTATATGGTAGCAAGGGGTAATCTTGTTTTTCCCGAAGGGTATGACTATGCATTTTTTGGCGTTTAACTTCAGGCCATGGCTCTGGCACCAGTTATCCGTTTCTGTGAGGCCCTTCTGGAGGATATCTGTGTCAGATATGTTTTCGACTATGGCGCCCAGTTTGCAGTCATCTGCAAACTTTGTCAGCCATAACCCTCCTGTGTTTGCTTGTACTTCAGAAAAGTAGATGCCGAACAAGAGTGGACCCAGGACTGAGCCCTGTGGGACACCACTTGTGACAGGCTTTGAGTCTGACATGGCTCCAGCAACTCTGACCCTGTGGGTTCTGTCACTTAGCCAGTTTGCAACCCATCTTGTGATGTATGGGTTTACATTCAAGCTGATGAGTCTTTCGATGATACCTGAGTGGGGTATTGTGTCGAAGGCCTTTGCCAGGTCGAGGTAGGCTGTATGGACTGCCTTTCCCTCATCAATGGCCTTGGTGACTGTCTCGAAAAAGTCAACCAAGTTTAAGAGGCAGGATCTGCCTTTGACAAAGCCAAACTGGGTTGGATCCAAAGTCTGCAAGTTCCCTATGTCTTTATTTATGAGTTCCATTATGATCCTCTCCATGGCTTTGCAGATAAGGCTTGTGAAGCTAATGGGGCGGTAATTTCCAGGGTCTGTGGAGGCACCGCCCTTATGAAGTGGGACCACAGTCGCCGTGTGCCACTCCTTGGGTACATATCCTGAGGAGAGGCTAAGATTAAACAGCTGTCCTAACTGTGGGTTTAATTCCTCGTTGAGTTCATGAAGCACACAGCCGGGGACACCATCCGGTCCCATGGATGTTGTGTTTTTTGCCTTAGTGAGGGCAGTTCTCACCTGGGCGTTGGAGATGTTTGGGGGGCTACAATCCTCTGGAATAGATATCTCTCCTTTTGGGGAGGGAAGAAGTTTGCACTGAACCTGTCAGCCAGTATGTTAGCAATGTGTGTAGGTTCAGTAATTTTCACATCATTTTGAACTAATTCTGAGCATATCTGTGAGTTTCCTCCTAGGTTTCTAACATAGCTAAAGAAGGCCTTATGATTGTCTTTAGAGTCCTTGGCGATTTTTCTCTCAAAATTTGCCTTGGATGATTTTATGAGAGCTCTTAGTTTTTTACTTATAATGATCAAAGGTGTCTTACCTTTCAAGGATTTTGCTCTATCTTGTAGTAGCTTCCTCCTTTTGTTGTAGAGCTTGTTTATGGCTGGGGTCCACCAGACTGGACACTTGCCTTTGGTACAGAGAGTCTTAGTTTTGTTTGGGATTGCCTGATCCATGCAGTCCTGTAGGTGCTGGTAGAAGGCATTTGTAAGTGATTCAGCGGTTTGAGTAATGTTTACCACTGGCTCAGGGGCCTTAAAGGAGACCACACTAGTTTTTAGAAGTGTGAAATCGGCTTTTGAGAAGTTTTTCACTGTGGTCTTTTTTGTTTCAGGTAGGGGCGGGATGAGGACCTCCAGCGAGATTGGTTTATGATCTGATCTCACCAGTGAGGGGTATACTTCTGGTGTTGAACATTTTGATCCCATGCTCATGATGATGAGATCAAGTATGTTTTCTCCTCTTGTGGGGATGGTGACTAGTTGTTCCATGGCATTTGAGTTTATGAACTCCAGGAATCTTTGGGTTAGAGTGTTCGGGCTTGAGTAGTGTTCCCAGTCTATATTAGGGTAGTTGAAGTCACCTAGTATGATGGTGTTTGGAGATACATTTATCCCCTCCAATGTTTTCAGGAAGGCCATGTGAGGTTCCTGAGTTTGAGAGGGTGGCCTGTAACATGCTACAAATTGCAGAGCAGTCTTGCCTATGGTTAATTGCACCTGGATGGTCTCCGATGCATCGTGCATTGCCACCAACCTTGAGGTGTGGGTGTCCTTTATGAATATGGACACCCCCCCTCCTTTCTTGGTGTTGTCCGGATTTTGGGGCCGGAGCATGATATGAGGTGAAACCTGTTAGTGCTGGGGTGCTCTCAGGAGCCTTGAACCAGGTTTCTGTCACAGCACAGACATCGATGTTCTCCATATTGAGAAGGGCCTCGAGTGCGTGCATCTTGAGAGTGAGACTTCTGGCATTGAGCAGCATTACCCTTAGTTTTTTTTCCTTTTGGTGTTCTAGGGTGGTAGGTTTAGAATTTGAGCCTTGCCTAAAAAGGCACTATGGGGTGGCAAGAGCCTTTGCCAATATCCGGAAGCCCAGGGTGACAGGTGCAAGCCGTCCCTTGTGAAGCAGCGTGGCTTGTCCAGCATGTCATCCCAGGCAGACAGACATTGGATCCCCTTTGAATGACACCAGAATTTAAGCCAATTATTAAAGCTGATCATCTTATCACTGTATTGTGGCATCATTCTAGGTGAAGGTAGGATACTGCTCAAGGTCAGGGTCATACCTGCCTGGGCTACATAATCAGAGAGCTCCTCGATGTCCCTTTCATGTAGTCCAAGGAGGTACGTCTCAGGTCGTTGACACCAGCGTGGACAATGACTGAGTCGTACTTGTACCTGCTGTTGAGAGACCTGAGTGCTTGCGTTATGTGGCAGATTCTAGCGCCCGACAGGCAGCTTACTGTGACCTTCTCCTTACTCAGTCTGGTGAGCGGGACGTCAGTGTGTCTGACTATGGAATCACCAATGACAAGTGTGTCTGGCATTTTGTTTAGCCTTAAGGGCTGTGACTGTTTGACACTCTGACTGTGTGGTCTATGTGTTGCATGTGTTGGGTCATGAGGTGGTAGTTGTTTGGGTGTCTGCTTTGGTGGCCACTGCTGTTTTGGTAAATTTTTGATCAGAGCCTCCAAGTATGTCTTTGTGTGAGTATGTGTATGATTTGAAGTTGTGATGGTACCATGTGTGACTGGGTATGTATTGTGTGTGGTTACCTTCTCCTCCTGTCTGGTCTTGCCAGTCCTATGTTGAGAGAGCTCAGCCTCCAGTTTGGCCGTATAGTTGCATCTCTCGCATGTATTTGTGTTTTGTGGGAGGAGGAGGGGATTGTCTGTGTACATGAGGCAATTGTAACATTGCCTCAATATTCCCAGGTTCACCAGTTGAGCTGGAGAGGACACTAGCAACTGATCCCTCGACATACTAGAAGTAGTAGATAAAGAGACTTTCAAAGGACTCCGGGGGAAGTGGGTTTTAGGCTGGTGGGGTACTATCTATAATAAGAGTGCTTTATCAAGGTGCAAGTACTGTAGGAGTAAGTGCTAGGCTTTACAGATAGAGAATAGTCTACTTGGGAATCAAGTAGAGATGAACTTTTCAGTTATAGGATATGCTGATTAGATCAGCAGTACAGCTCGAGGAAGGTAGTTCTAAGGGAAAATTTGAAGAGTGGAATTTAGATGGCCCGAATAGTTAACCTTGTTTAACCGCCGCTGCTCTTGTGTGCAACAGTGGCAACTCCGCGCTAACGCGCGTTTAGCGTGTTTTATAGCAGGGGGCTGAAGGGAGCTAGGAATTGGCCCAAAATGACCAATGGACTTCTAGTTTCTGGCTGAAACTTCACCAAATCGGACAGAAAGGCCGCTCAGTGCCTCCCACTCCCACTGGTAAGCAAAGAAACTTCCCTCCTCCCTAATAAGGCAATGGATCAGTAACAGGAACTATAAACAAAGCCCAGGGATCAGCAACTCTGAAACTGGACTACTCTAGTTCAGTAAGGCGGGAAAACAAGAGATTTTTTTGTTTTATTACAGAGATAAGGAAAAAAAACAGACAGTAAATGCTGTAAATCGGCTAGCGCACTTTAGTGTGTAGCCTACAGAAGCATTAGTAGGCAATCTTATGTAAATGAGGGTTAGGATACTGAATCCCACAGTCACATAGCTGAGGAGCACTGTCTGAGTAGTGTAAGAGTTACATAAGGGAGAGGAATAGAGTAAGAGGTAGGTGACATCACAGAGGGGAATGTTAGAAACAAATGCATTACATTGGAGGGCGGTGTAACATGACAGGTGACAGACACACATCAGGGAAAGAGGTGTGGCACAACATAAGTCTAGGAAAGTCAAGAAATGGAGGGTATACACTATCCCTACACTCAAAGTTTCTTGTTGTACGTGCATGCGCACGTGTGCGCGCGTGTAAGGCAGACTCACCATGTGGGAGCGTGTTGCTGGTGTGCACATGTGTAAGGCAATTTAAGCATCTTGAAGCCTGTTGCCTGATGTATAAGGCTGTTTGCATGGATGTACACGCGTTTTAACACGAATAAGCTGAGTCAAAACCGTGTAAGCATGTGTGCGCGCGTGTAAGCAACTGGGAGCGCGTTTATGATGGTGTGCACGTTGCTCCCCCCTGAGGAAACAGAGAGGAAAAAGGAAAAAACAAAATTACAAGGAAGCTGACAGGGAATACTGCTGGAGTTAGCAGGTGAAAACAATTAGAAGCAGGCAATTAAACAGGCAGAATAAAAGCCCAACCCAGCACTTAAAACTCTGCAAACAGCACTGCAGGATGTTTCTCTCAAGAGACACTGCAAGACAGGAGTAAGCTATCAGAAGTGAAAACTGAAAAAAACTGAACTCAGAGCAGAAATGCTAGGGGCTGCCATAGCTGTCATAATCAGACATAGGCGAATTGCTGAGGGTGGTGACAATGCAGATGCTGCCAGACAACCCACAGTGAGGAGACGGAGAAGAGTATACAGGCCTAGGGTCACCTACCACGGGTTACATGAGCTGGAGATAGTAGAGTGCTAGAGAGTGGACAGAGACCTACTGCAGCAAATTGTTGAGCTGTGCAGGCCATGCCTCACACACAGAACCAACAGCGGGGAACCCATCCCAGTGGACACCAAGGTATGTGTTGGCCTAAGAATACAAGCAAGAGGTATCTTCAGAGACCAACTGGCGATATGATGGGGATATCACAGGCATCAGCCTCCAGGGTACTGCACCAGTTCCTGGATGCCATGTCAGTACATGTCGGTGATCATGTATATTTCCCCAATGCCTGTGAGGTAGTGGCCAGCAATATGCGTCTCTTCCAGCAAATAGTGGGGTACCCTGAGGTACTTGGTGCAATAGACTGCATGCACATACGCATCAAAGCACCAGCCAGTGAGTGGGGTAGGGCCTACATTAACCGCAAGTGTTACCCCTCCATCAACTGACAGGTCGTGTCTGATGCCCAGGGCATAATAATGAATGTGTGTGCTGGCTGCCCTGGGAGCTACCACGATTCCCAAATCTGGCATTTGACGCAGCTGCACCAATCATTTGCCAGTGGGGACTTCCCACATGGACACCTAGTGGGGTATGCAGGTTATGCACTGGAGCCGTGGCTGATGACACCCATCAGAAATGCACACACACCTGAACAGGAACGCCATAATGAGGCACACGCACAAACACGTAATGTCATAGAGCGTGTGTTTGGGCTGCTCAAGTCACGGTTCTGGTGTCTGGACACATCTGGTGGAGCCTTGCAGTACACACCAACTACATGTACCCAAATGGTCATGATTTGTGCTATGCTACATAATATGATCTTGCAAAAACAGCTGCAGCAGGACCAGCATAGGGCCGGGCAAAACAGCCCCCCACCATTGCCAAGGCCATCACAGGCAGAGCGTGACTTGGAGGAGGAACAACCTGAGCCTACCCCAGTAGGCAGAAGGAGGCGTGCCCAGTATGCTCTGGCCTTGGCAAAGAGGCAACGCATAGCACATACACTGGCTCAGTAGGAACCCTGGGAATGATACCCCCTCCGACTCACTCAAATAATAACATGGATACTTAACATGACATGACCTGCTCACACACATGTACAGGGAGTGTGATATGTGCATCTGACAGAGGCAGCCCTGCAGCACCACCTGAGGCGAGGCATGAATGCCATGTGTCAAGCAATACCCTAGGGTGTATAGACTAGTATGAACCTATGAACCAATGATGATACACATCATAAAGGACACTCATGGTAATCACAAATCCCCCTCAAATTATGGTAGGAAGCGTGTTGTGAATACACACACATATGCCCTGGGTCACACAAATATCACAAACAGCATACCAAACACACACACACATATTGCCAACATGCATCCTGACAGGTGCTGTGCAACCCCCCCCCACAATGAAATGTATCTACCACAGCAGACTGCTGCCACCCTGACATGATGTCAGCCTTACCACAGGAACTGTACACAAAGAGCAGTGTACAACAACACTGATTGATGTCAACAAAGGTGTTTCCTGAATGGATGCTACGAACCACCACCCCAGAACCATGAGAAGCGTGGTCTGCCAAGCTATGTAAAGGATCAGCATGTACTGCAGACATACAGATATCGTGGATCTACTGACACCGGACACCACCCAGTGTGGCTGTCTGAAGGTCAGATCATGCTCCTAAACATAAAAAAACAGTACCAAAACTGCTGTTTTGGTACTGTTTTGGGTCAGAGTTGCTTTTATCTGAAGGTGTGTGGAGTGGAGTTTGTGAATCATGCTCCTAAACATGTATGGGTCATGTGGAACAGTCATGAAGGCCATTGATGAGGGCAACGTGGTCCACACAGCATAGCTGGACTCTGCAAACGCTGCCATACATTACCCCATGTGTTCATGATAGATATGCCCACCAGCTGACATATAAACACCTATGTCACCAGAGGTGATACAAACCAGACCATGGACAGAACTGACATGGTCAGACATGCTGCAGCCCACACAAAAACATGTCACATGCAACACATAGTTCACAAAGTCAGTGTGCTAAACAGTCACAGCCCCTAAGGCCAAACACAATGCCTGACACACCTGTAATAGGTGACTCCATAGTCAGACACACTGACGTCCCACACACCAGACTGAACAAGGATAAGGTCACAGTAAGCCGGCTGTCGGGTGCTAGAATCTGCCACATAACACAAGCACTGAGGACACCCCACAGCAAGTACAATCATGACCCACTCCTTGTCCATGCTGGTGTGAACAACCTGAGATGCACCTCCCTGGACTACATGGAAAGAGACATACAAGAGATCTCAGATAAAGTAGCCCAGGCCGGTATGACACTGAACCTGAGCAGTATCCTACCCTCACCAAGAATGATGCCATAACACAGAGACAGAATTATCAGCGTTAATATTTGGCAAAATCACTGGTGTCATACCAAGGTGATCCAATGTCTGTCTGCCTGGAATGACATGCTCTAAAGCCACGCTGCATTGCAAGGAATGGCCTGCACCTTGCACCCCTGGGCTTCTGGATATTGGCAAAGGCACGTGCCACCCCCATAGTGCCTCGTTTAGGCAAGGCTCAAATGACAAACCTACCGTCCTCGAACACAAACATGAAACAAACTAAGGGTAATGCTGCTCCATGCCAGACGTGTAGAACTCAAGATGCACGCCCTTGAATCTCCACTCAGTATGGAGAACAATGATGTCAGTGCTGTGACTGAAACATGGTTCAAGGCTCGTGACAGCACCCTGGCACTATCAGGTTTTACCTCATATCATGCGTTCCGGCCACAAAATCTGGAACGAACCACAAAAGGAGGGGGAGTATCCATATTCACAAAGGATACCCACACCTCTAGGTTTTTGGCAACGCACTAAGCATCGGAGACCATCCAGGTGCAATTAACCATGGGCAAAACTGCCCTATAGTGTGTACCATGCTACACACCACACTCTCAAACTCAGGGACCACACACAGCCTTCATGAAGACACTGTAGAATATGAATGTCTCTCGAAACACAATCATATTGGGTGACTTCTACTACCCAAACATAGACTGGGAATATTATGCAAGCCCTAACACCCTAGGCCAAAGGTACCTGGAGTACATAAACCCAAATACTATGGAACAACTACTCACCGTTCTCACAAGAGGAGAAAATATACTAGACCTGATCATCACAAACATGGGGACACAATGCTCCACACCGGAAGTATATCCCACATTGGTGAGATCAGACCATGAAGTAATCACAATGGAGATACACATCCCGGCCCCACACCACACCCAGCAAAAACAACCACAGTGAAGAACTACTCAAAAGTCAACTTCACACTTCGCAAGACTGGAGTGGTATCCTTCAAGGCCACCAAGCCAGTGGAGACCACAACCCATGCTGCTGAAACCCTTACAAATGCTTACAACGAGCACCTCTGGGTATGCATGGATCAAGCAATCTGGAATATTATCAAGACCCTGTCCACCAAAGGCATGCGGACAGTCTGGTGGACCCCAGCCATTAAAACGTACAACAAGAGGAGAAAGCTACCACATGACAGAGCTACATCCCTAAAAGGGAAGGCGTCTCTGATCATTACAAGTAAACAACTACGATCACTCATAAAATCATACAAGCCCACCATTGAGAGAGGAATGGCTAAAGACACAACAGACAATCACAAGGCCTTCCTGAGCTATATTAGAAACATGGGTTGAAACACCCAGATATGCTCAGAAGTGTTCCAAACTGATACAGTAATTAATGAACCCACAGACATTGCCAACATACTGGCAGACAGGTTCAGTGCATATTTCCCCCCTCCCTCCCCCACAAAAGGAGAAACATCTATCCCAGCAGAGTGTAGCCTCCCAAACATTACAGATGGCCAGGTGAGAGCTGTCCTCTCTAAAGCAAGAGTAACAGCATCAATGTGACCATATGCTGTCCCCAGCTGTGTGCCACATGAACTCAATGATGAACTAAACCCACGCATAAGGCAGCTGTGTAATCCTAGCCGTAACACAGGATACGTACCCAAAGTGTGGCACATGGCAACCGTGGTCCCACTCCACAAAGGAGTTGCTTCTACGGAACCTGTAAATTACAGCCCCATAAGCATGACAGTCCTGCTCTGCAAAGCTAAGGAGAGGAACATAATGGACGTCACAAGTAAAGACATGGGGGATCTACAGACATTGGACCCTACCCTATCTGTCCATGTCAAGGGCAGATCCTGCCTCCTGAACTTGTCCAACTCAACTTATTTGAAACAGTCACTAAGGCCATTGATGAGGGTAAGGCAGTGCACACAGCCTACCGTTATCTTGCAAATGCTTTCGACACAATACCCCACTCGGGCATCATACAAAAGATCACCAGCTTAAATGTAAACCCATATGTTACAATATGAGTTGCAAACCAGCCCAAGGACACAACACACAGGGTTAGAATCGCTGGTGCCACGTCAGACTCCAGGCCAGTCACAAGCTGAGTCCCACAGGGCTCAGTCCTCTGCCCCTTCCTGTTTGGCATCCATGTCTGTGATGTACAGGCAGACATAGGGTGATTGTGGCAGACAAGGTTTGCAGATGACTGCAAACTGGGCGCCATATATGATATCCCAATGGACACACACATCCTTCCGAGATGCCTCATGGAAACAGATAACTGGTGCAAGAGCCATGTCCTTAGGCTAAATGCCAGTTAATGTATAGTCATACCCTTCAGGAAGAACAGGGTAACCCCATATTGACACATAGGTGATAATCCACTAATCACGGGAGAGGTCACCAGGGACTTGGGGACCCACATTGACAGCAACCTCTCATTTGACACTCACATTGCCAGAGTGGTTAGGAAGACTTGCTACATTGCCCACCTGATCATGAAGGGATTCACATCCACATCAGGGGAGGTCATTGTGCCCCTGTACTCTTCACTTATCAGGGCAATGATTGAGTACAATGCCCCAGTCGGAATGTATCATACCTGACACCTGCAGCAGTTGGAAAGACCCCAAAAGTCTCTCACCAGAAGGATAAATTGGCTCAGACATTTGTGATATGCTTCCGACAGATGAAACCCCAGCTCTATTCAGTCGCATACCATCTTCCTAGAGGTGATCTGTGCCTGACATACAAGGCCATGTCCAACCCGGATTAATGGACATGCTCCACCTCCATAACTACAAATCCACCAGAGCCACATGAGCAAGAGTCCTAAACCGCAGCATAGATATAAATATGACGTACTGGAGGGACAGCTGCATCAGCCAGAGACTCCACACACTAAGGAACGGAGTCACGGTCCATGTGAGGTGGAGCCCCTCACTGGCTCTGTTCAATAAGAATCTGGACGGGTGGATGGGAGATCGTAGGTGTACCCTGTTGATCTTCCCTGTGCCACTGCTGGGCAGAGGCACAACAAACCAATGTGTATAGATATTCCCAGCCTAAGGGGTGTTGAAAGCCACACACAGTCTGGCTAGGCTTGTAAAAGTCCCAGGGCAGATAGCCTAGTATGAACCTATGAACCTATGAACCTACACCAGATGGAATGTGCAACCCACAAAGCTTGGTCCTTGGACCCCACCACTTCGGTATATATGTCCCATAGGTACAGCCCAACATGGAATGACTGTCCCAGAACATGTTTGCAGAGGACTACAAACTGCCCAACATATCTGGCCCTAAAGCTAACACAAGCTTCCCACAAAAGAGCTACATGGAAACAGACAACTGGTGCCATAGCCATGTGAGCATGCTAATCCCAGAAAGATGTATAGTCAACCCCTGTGTATATACAGTAGGTGCCCACCAATTACCACAGAGGTGTCAAACCATTACATACCTAACATGTAATGACAGAACTGGGGACATAAGGTGATAGATATCCTGCATTGGACAAACATGTGGCTGTAGTGTTAACAGAAACAATCCATATACCCACCTAATCAGGAGGTATGCTGGATCTAGATAAGGGGAGGTAATTGTGGCTCTGTAGTCATCCTGCATCAGTGTAACAATTGACTACACTAGGCCCTGTGGAGTGTACCTCAGCAGACACCCCCATCAACTGTAAAGTCCCCAACAGTACCTCACCTGGAGTATGAAAGAGCTTGATCAGATGTCATGTGTTGCCTGATTAAACATAATGCAGCTCCACACAGCTGCCATACTGCCCAGCCAGAGGCAAGCTGTGCCAGATTTATAAAGCCATGTCCAAGCTGGAATCAATTAACACGCTGCACCTTGTGCAATCTGACTGGCAGTGAGCTATGCACATGAGGGTCGTGAAACCCAGCACTGACATACATAGGTCAAGCTGTACTGCAAGATCCATATCACAGAAGCCACACCCATGCATGATTGCAGTCCCAGTACAGGTTAACCATAGAGTCTGTCATTGATTCTCCTCAAGGGAACCTCTGATGAGTGGATGGCAGATGGGTATGTATACCCTGGTATCAGTGTTACATCACGGGTAGACGGAGGCACAGTATACTGGCCATGACATATGTCATGGCAAACACCACCTACAATGTGTGTGGAAGGATAAACACACTCTCCGACTATCATTAGAAATGGCCAAGGGCACATCGCTAGTGTTTGCTAATGTACACCCATGTTGTGGAATACACTACCACTGTTGGACAAGCCTGTTGTAAGTGGTTCATATCTGATAATAATGCAACATGGTCAGATGTGCGCAACTGGACCCTAACCAGGCTTTAGTGCTCACTATGCAAATGTAAAGAAGTGTTAGGACTACAGCCAAGGACACTGTCCACCACAGTGAAAGTACTGAACCAGTACACTATACAGTACTACTGTGTTATGTCAGTGTGAACGGATGTTGACAACTGTATGCAAAGTATCCCATGCAAACCCTGCAGGCACAATATAATCCCTGTGTTGTTCACACACAAAGCAGTTGGACAGTAACTACACAACATGACACACAACACACAACCATATATGTGAGATATCTGTTGACGTTCACACTCTTCCACAAATGTGATGGGCTGCAGAGTTCAACGTATGGAAAGCTCACACTGGGCATGCTCGCACACTTTGATAAATGAGACATATGTCAGACAACATGCCATGGGAAGTCTGAACTGGGCATGCTCACACACTTAGGCTAAATATCAGTTTAGCATTTGGTCACACATATCTGGTATTTGTACGTGTTAGTCCAGGACACTACAACAGCACAGCAATCTGCCCAGTCCTCACAGTTAAATGACCACAGAAACATATGTAATATAGTGTATCCCCCCATATGCAAACATCTACCACAGATACACAAGTTGTTCATACAAATAGGGAATGCTATGGCAATATAGACCTGAAAACACTGCTATCAGCACCAAATAATGTGCATCTGACAATAAAACATATGGGAATGACAGCTTAGCCAGAGTGTGTGTGTGTGTGTGGGTAAGTCTGTGTGAGGGAAATGTCCCTTTTAGCAACTGTGAAAACACATTACAGGATGCACATTCCCCTTTCTAAACACTGATGATGTCAGCACTCTATAAGTATATTAGGAGAAGGGAAATCTCCCAGTAATCTGAATAGTGCGCTCTGCTAATGTGTTTGTCTCTAGTGTCATGACCTAGTTAGGTAGGGGTTTGAATGTGTGTGAAAGTGGGTTGGTGTGTGTGTAAGTCTGTATGGAAGAAACACCCCTTTTGGCAACTGTGCAAACACACTACAGGGTGCACATTCCCCTTTCTAAACACAAATGATGTCACCATCCTCTAAGTACATAAGGGGAAAGGAAACCTCCCAGTAATGCGAATAGCCCGCTCCGCTAATGCATCTATCATAACAATGTTAGGTAGTGATTTGAATCCTGCAGTTGGCAAGTTGGTGTGAGGGGGGTTAGTGTGTGTGCAAATTGGTGGGAGGGGAATGTGCCTTTTGGCGACTGGGAGAACACACTACAGGGTGCACATTCCCCTTTCTAAACACAGATGATGTCAGCACCCTATAAGTACAGCAGGAGAAAGGAAGCCTCCCAGTAATGCAAATAGTGCACTCTGCTAATGCGTTTGTCTCTGGTGTCGTAACATAGGTAGGTAGGGGTTTGAATCCTGTAAATGGCAGGTTTGTGTGAGGGGGGTTAGTGTGTGTGCAAATTGGTGGGAGGGAAATGTGCCTTTTGGCAACTGGGAGAACACAGTACAGGGTGCACATTCCCCTTTCTAAACACAGATGATGTCAGCACCCTATAAGTACAGCAGGAGAAGGAAATCCTCCCAGTAATGCAAATAGTGCGCTCCGCTAATGCATTTGTCTCTAGTGTCATAACATAGATAGGTAGGGGATTGAATCCTACAAATGGCAGGTGTGTGTGTTTGCGTGAGGGAGGTTAGTGTGTGTGCAAACTGGTGGGAGGGAAATGTTCCTTTTGGCAACTGGGAGAACACAGTACAGGGTGCACATTCCCCTTTCTAAATACAGATGATGTCAGCACCCTATAAGTACACCAGGAGAAGGGAATCCTCCTAGCAATACAAATAGCACACTCTGTTAATGCACTTGTCTCTAGTGTCATAATATAGGTAGTTAGGGGGTTGAATCCTGCAAATGGCAGATTTGTGTGAGGGGGTTTAGTGTGTATGCAAATTGGTGGGAGGGAAATGTCCCTTTTGGCAACTGGGAGAACACAGTACAGGGTGCACATTCCCCTTTCTAAACACAGATGATGTCAGCACCCTATAAGTACAGCAGGAGAAAGATATCTTCCCAATAATGCAAATAGCGCACTCTGTTAATGTGTTTGTCTTTAGTGTCATAGCATAGATAGATAGGGGTTTGAATCCTACAAATGGCAGGTTTGTGTGAGCGGGGTTAGTGTGTGTGCAAATTGGTGGGAAAGGAATGTTCCTTTTGGCAACTGGGAGAACACCCTACAGGGTGCACATTCCCCTTTCTAAACACAGATGATGTCAGCACCCTATAAGTACAGCAGGAGAAGGGAATCCTCCCAGTAATGTAAATAGTGCGATCTGCTAATGCATTTGTCTTTAGTATCATAATATAGGTAGGTAGGAGTTTAAATCCTGCAAATGGTAGGTGTGTGTACAAATTAGTGAGAGAGGAACGTGCCTTTTGGCAACTGGGAGAACACACTACAGGGTGCACATTCCCCTTTCTAAACACTGATAATGTCAGCACCCTATAAGTACAGCAGGAGAAGGGAAACATTCCAGAAATGCAAATAGCGCACTCCGCTAATGCGTACGTCACAAGTGTCATAACATGGTTAGGTAGGTGTTTGAGACCTGTATAAGGAATGTGTGTGTGTGTGTTTGGATGTGGCGACTCTGTGTGTGTGCAGTTTTGTATGACAAACATGTACCTTTATTCAGGCAGGGGATCACACTACAAGATGCACATTACCCTTTCCAAACAGTGATGATGACAGCACCCTATACAAACAGCATGAGAAGAGAGAATTGCCAGTACTCAGTATAGTGCAACATGCTACAGTGACACACACAAGTGCCAGAACATATTTAGATAGTGTTTTGAAACCTGCAGGTGGCAAGTGTGTGGATGTGGGGTGTTTGTGTGTGTGCATTTCCGTATGAAAAACATGTTAGTTGTGGCGATCAGGGAATCACACTACCTGATGCACATTACCCTTTCAAACCACTGATGTTGCCAGCACCCTATGAATACAGCCAGAGAAAAGGAACTATGTAGTAATCCAAATAGTGCGCTTTGCTAATTTGTATCTGTCACGTGTCTTGACTTAGTTAGGTAGGGGAATAAATCCTGCAAATGGCAAGTGTGCGTGCGTGTGTGTGGGGGGGTAGTAGGGTGTGTGTAAATGCAAGTGTGAGAGAACAGATCCATTTGGCAGATACTACAATACAGCAAATGTTGCATATTCCTACAGTGAACACAGGGGATGTCACCACAATATCAGCACAGCCAAACAGGGTTAGTTGGCTAGTAATGGCAATAGTGCGCTCTGTTACTGTGTCCATTACCATTGTCAGGGTACAGATAGGTATGTTTTGGTAACACACAACTGCCACGTGTAGTTGTGTCACACAGTATTACCTTGTGTGGGTCTTTGTACATAATGATGCATGCCATTGCCTAAACCAGCAATGGTATTGCACACATGATGTATGTGTGTGACACATACACATAAATACCTGTGACCTGCAGTAGTTAGCATGTCTGACACATGCCTCAAGTGGATAAATGTTATTTGCAATGTATACCAATATGACTGTGTCTGACTGTGCAGGGTCCACACGCGGTACGTGTTTATACAGTGTGGGTGTATGTGGTAAAATACCTAAAGCAGGGGATACACATCTGGTCTGGGCCATGTAGTGTACACGTGGTCGATGTGCAGGTGCTGCATGTTCCCACCTGTTGTGGTAGTGGTAACATGTCATTCCACTGCAATTCAGTGACCTCATGCTATGAACCCTTCAACTAGTGTGTTGTAGCTACAGTAATGCTCATGCACAATGTGTGGCTGGATGCAGTACAGCCATATAAACACAGTCCTTGACACTGTCATATTGCCAGTGTGGTTATGGAGGATAGGTGTTCTGCCTGTGTATGGGAGGGTAGTGTTTGCCATTCTATGAAACAGATGGTGGTCCGACACACTGTTAGATGCACATGAGTAGGCCCTGATGCTTTGTGCTGTGCCAACAACCTGGATGTGTGTGTACCTGTGGTACCTTGGGATACCACCTCCCTGTCCATGTGTGTTACATGTGTAGGGGATGACAGGCATGGTATGGGGCATAACCTGTCAGTGATGGGTAACACCTGTGAGCTATGAAGCAGGAATCTGGTACTGCACAGACATTGCAGTTTACCATGCTGTGGACAGTGTCCGGTGCATGCATCTTCCACTGTACACAGCTGTTGTTGTGTAGCAGCACTGTTTGTGTCCTAACCTGTGTGATACCCACGGAGGTGGCTGTGTAAACCGTGTCCTGCAGCATATGGCAGTATGTGAGTACCAAGGAGCTTTGCCATTATACATGGGCCAGGGGTGTCACGTGCAGGATGACCCCTGCATATCCTTGTGGCTTCCCTAGTATGTCAGCACACATTGACAGCCAGCGGATACCCTATGAATGACATTGGAGACTGAGCATAATTTAGACATACAACACCCTTCCCACACACACATAGTGGTAGCATACCAGGTGAGGTATGTTGGCAATCAAAATCAGGCTCATACTGGCCTGTGCCACTTGCTGAGAGAACCATTCCATGTTCCCTATCACGATTGATCATGAGACGGGGTAAGCAATAGCATCAGCTGATGTTATCAGGTACTCGTCAGGGAGTCAATCAGCAAACAGTGTAGTGGGATTTACTTTCCAAATTAAGGTATGGAGAAGTGAAGTGGCGACTGTCTGCCAGCTGAACACAGGTAGGAGTCTAGGTGTGCTACTGTCAGGAGCAGTGCAGCTAGGAACTAGATGGCTAGCTAGGGCTTGAAATGTCTCGGTAAAGAACTGGTCATAACTATCAGAAACATCTTCAGGGGTTTATCAGTGGTAGCAGCAGGGATTGTGGTTAAAATTTGTACAGGATGTAGTACATTTGTAATGCCATCTGACAGGGTATGGCATTACTGTGTTCAGAGAGCTCAGTCCCCAGATTGGCTGTGTGGTGCCATCCCACACATGTGATGTACGTCCATGGCCACGGGTGATGGCTGACTGCATACATGTGGCGGCTGTGAGATTGCCACATGACTCACATAAACCACAACTGGAACATAGAGGTGATTCACATGATACCTTTGCACATGATACCCTAGAAGTGTGATTGCCATGGTGAGTACCAACACATAGGGCCAATGGGGAACAACATACTGAAGGTGTGTATGTGTGGGTGTGCCTCTACCATGTCATAGCACTGCCATAAATGACTGCACATGTGGGTAAATGCCAGGTAAGACATGTGCAATGTGTCACAGGCAACATACGTGCATATGGGACAGACAGTGACATTCTGTCATGTGTACAGGTGACATACGTATCTTACGCTATGCAGATGTCAGTAGGTATCTACAGAAGCACCGTAACTCTGCATTGCATGTGTAGGCAGTGTTCCAGGTAACCCCATACAAACATGCATGCAAACAATGGTACAGTAAGCAGGGCTGGAAGTAGTGCATTGTACAACAATGAAGGGGTAACAATAACAGTAAGTAACAATGCTGATATGTAGGCACTATCAACATATACCCAGGAGTACACAGCGCAGATGCCCATGGTAGAACTGATATAATGTCATAGTTAGTTGTGAATTGGATTACATTGGTACCGCACACATATCTACACGTGCAAACATCCACATTGCATTGTCATTGTGGGTAACCCCACAACATCACTGTACATGTCCACCATTGCATATCAGTAGTTGCGTTAGCATCCCCCCTGTGCTACCCCTGTATGCAGCTATCTGTAGTCAACCTTACTACCGGCATGTGATGATGTGCAGCTGGTACACTTCGGTAAGTAGTACGGGTGCAGATAACAATTCAGGACATTCATACAGTTACTGCAGCAGGAATGCTGGGATATACACACAATCATAGTGGCACAATGTACTGTTACCAACATGTTACTACTAATACACATCTATGTAGTCACCCTGTGCATCAGCAATGTGCTTACCTTTTCCCACAATGATGTTGTAGCATGCAGGAGGTGGCACAGTGTCATCATATGCACAGGGTGTGAATTAGGTATGCCCGAGCCAGCCACTGATACCACCAATTGACAGGTGTGTGTATGTGTGTTGGTGAGGGGCAGCAGTACAGGGTGGGGCAGTGTTGGTGCAGTGTGTGCGTGTATGTGTTAGCCCTATGTGTTACAGTTTTGCATGTGTGTATGCACGCACACAGTTCCACCTCATGGCTGCCATAACTAACACTCTACAGAACAGTCAAGTGTACATATGGCATCTTACCTGCATGCTCTATGTTGTGCTGCTGTGTGGATCCAGCATCCATCATTATGCATGTGTACTGCTGTTGCTGTTCTGGGGCTGGATCCACAACACTCAGGAGTAGCCCCTCCAGTCTGGTGAGGGGGGGATGTGTGGCCACCCCACCCCCTGTGGCAACCTGTTGCCTGCGGATATCTGATGCACGCTGGCGGACATTTCTGATTAAATCACTGCAGTGATGTCGTACCTGCTCATGTGTCCTATTATGCGTGTCAATATCATTTACCCCACGGACAAGGTTTTGCCACAGTGCAGACCTCTCCTGCTGATTCTGACTGGTGTGTGAAAACAGGATGTCATAGTCATGCACCAGGCTCTGGTGGATCTCTTCGTCTTCCGCAGCAGAGTAGGCGGGATTCCGCTGACGCGCCATCTCCCTGGAAGAGAACACAAACAGGATATCAGCAGAGTATGTCAGCAATATATGGCACACATACTATACATGTTACTCATGTGTACTGATATACTACTTCTCCCATATGTTGCATGTGTGTGTGTCGTGGAGGATACGCAGATAATGGCCAGATATGACTGCTCAGCCAACACTTGTGCAACAACACCTGCCACATTCCACACAACAGAGTAGCATGCCCCATCGGTCAACTCACACTGACAGGTGCAATACACAACCCCACTCTGGGGGTTCATCCCAAGGTACTGTATGTGGGTCGCCATCCACCACTGTGATGTGGACACACGTTACTCGGTCTGGATATATATATCCCACCAACACTACCTTGATATGTATGTAATTAGACAGTCATTCACACGTTGGGACTGAGATGGTATCCATGCAGCACACTGGACCAGTGGAAGCCACAACCCACACTGCTGACACGTCTGCGAATGATTAACACGGACATGCCACAGATTGCATGAAACCTGCACACACATGTCAAACACAGACACTCTGCACAAAGGTTAGGCATCGTGTCCAGTGGACACCAGACAGAGGAAGATTGTATAACAATAGTGGGAGGCTACTGCAGCACACAGCACATTCACATTGAGGTAAGGCATCTGTGGTCAGCAGTGGTACTACGCTATGGTCCGTCATAACAACGGCCATGCCCTACTCTGGGTGGGAAGTGTCCACAAACACTATGGATGACCACAAGCCCTTCAACAGTTATGTTACACATATGGACCAGCTGGCTCAGATAAGCTCTGTGTTAATACACACCTACTTAACATTCACCAAACACACAGATATTGGCAACAGTCTTGCAGACAGTTTCGGTGCACATATTCACCCTCATTCTCCCCCACCAGTTGAATTAGTTGTCACAGCTGTATGTAACCTCCCTATCATCTCACATGTCTGGGTGAGGCCCGCCCTCAGCAGAGCAGAACACACAGCATAACTGTGACCACATGGTATCCCTGGATGTGTGCTACCTGCACTCCAAGAGGACATACACCGCATATAACACTAATAAATTATCTTGGATGTACTACAGGATATGTACCTGGACAGTGGCATACAGCCATATTGTGCAGAGAAATAAGGAAATGACTGCATTTGAAAATGCTTGGCTATGACAATGGTTACAGTATGATGGTATTTTGGCCATTTAGGAGTCTTTCTGGAGGTTAGGACATCTGTTGGGGCATTTTGTATCATTTGTCAGAAATAGGTCTCTGAAATGAAATAGTCTGTAGTTTACATCCATAGAAATCAGTAGCATTAAACACTATACATCTGCACACACACACACACACACACACACACACACACACACACACACACACACACACACACAGACACACACACACACACACACACACACACACAGAGACACACACACACACACACACACACACACACACACACACACACACACACACACACACACACACACACACACACAGAGAGACACACACACACACACACACACACACACACACACACACACACACACACACACACACACACACACACACACACACACACACACCACCAAATAAAGTAAGATTATGTGCAAGTTTTTGGCTATTGTGATGTGAAAGAAATGCAACCATGGAGACCTATTTTATTTTATTTTATTTTTTTATTTTAGATTTGTTTACGGAAAGTCCGACTGGAACTAGGTCCATTTACAGCGGAGGCCCGGGGAGAAAAGATCCACAACAACAGTTTTATACAGTGTTATATATACAATCAAAAAATGTTCATAGAACAGATCTTTCCAGGGAGGTTTCCATTAGGTTTCCATTACACAAAGAGGACCCTGGATATTGGTATTTGGGAAAGAAAAGAGAAATAATTTCATACAGTGTTATATGTACAATCAAGAAATATTT